>NC_041381.1:691126685-691127199 GCF_002162155.2 Triticum dicoccoides
TTCGATCTATATATTAATTCAACTAGTTCAACTAAACATTAACATTTCTAATTCATCTAACATTAACATTTCTAACATTCTAAAAATAAACTAGTTATATTAATTCAAAAAGTTCAACTAAGCATTTACTAAAAATAAACTAGTTCGATCGATCTATATATTAATTCACCTAGTTCAACTAAACATTAACATTTCTAATTCATCTAACATTAACATTTCTAACATTCTAAAAATAAACTAGATAGTTCTAATTCATCTAAACATTAGAAAACAGAAAATAAGTAAAAAAATGTTAAACTAGTGTGTGTGTATGTGTGTGTGTGTATGTGTGTGTGTGTGTATGTGTGTGTGTGTGTGTGTGTATGTGTGTATATATGCGTGTGTGTATGGAGCGGGCCGGGCGCGTACAGGCGGCGGGGGGGCGACGACGGGAGGCGGGGGCCGAGGACGGCGACGACACGAGCGACGACGACACGGGCGGCGGCGGCCGGGGACGGCGACGACACGAGCGGCG
>NC_041381.1:691135420-691154464 GCF_002162155.2 Triticum dicoccoides
ACCGGTCCTTCACCATAATAGAGAATGGACATAAACCTATCTCCAACTTGTGGCTTGCGCACAATCGTTTTATCTCTAATTATCTGCGTGTGCGCATTCATCACTTTGCTCCATTCTTTGATTTTGAGCCTTCCATCATTTGAAGAAATCGAGTATGTAGTATGGTAAGCCTTCGAAGGAGTTGGTCGTAAGCTAACCATATGTATATCACCTTCGGGAAATATCATGTCAGGCACAACCTGCTTCGGGAGCCTCTGTTCAAAAATGAAATAGTAACATATATAGTTAGCAATGTAGTTTAATTAAGAATAATGTATGCAATGAAGTTACCATCATTAACAAAATCTTACCAAGTTTTTGGCAATGAAGTTACCATCAAGCAATTTATGGACTAGTGGCACGTATCTAGTATAATCTGGGCTGATAGAGTGACTAGTTTTGAAGGCCTCAGCATCTTCTATGAATGAGACAAGATAACCTTTCTCCTCACAATTAAGCTTGGAGTCATAGCTGTAGTATGTGATGTCTACTACCTTCCGAGTATTTCTTGAAGATAAGAAATAAGCTGACAATTATAAATAAATAAGTTTAGTACGGACGAACACCAAATATTTGTAAATTAACAACATAAATTACTGAACTTAACAAATTAGTTTGATAAACTCACATCTAGGTAAAACTGGAGGCATATCCACATCCACCCAGATGTCGATATTATCATCATCATCATAATCTTCGGGACGAATATCAAATCTTATTCACATTCCCTCCTCAAATACATATGCCTTGCATAGAGCTTCCCAATTAGAGCAACCGAAATGGGAGCGATCGACCGCATTGTAGAACTTAACTAGAAACTCATAACCATGTTTAGTTCTTAAGTGAGCCCTCCTCGTCTCCACATTCTCAAAGTCATCTAAACCAAAACCAAGCTTCTCCAATACATATGGTCTAGCATGGCACGAAATGTACTAATCGAATTGAAAAAAATCCATAACACGTTGAACAAAAGAAGCACAAGTGATGATATTAATTACGATGAAATGCTTGTCGTTGCGTACCGTACAAACATCGAAAGTCTCTTCCAACTTCATGGTGAAAAACCTATCATTTTGCAGGTGAGGAAACCTGTCGCACACACCCCGGTCATCGTAGCAGTACCCGCACTCCGGGATCCCATCGTCATCAGACATCTCCTGTGTTCAAAATTCAAAGATTATAACTCGACGGCAAAACCCAAAAAATCCGGCATGACCTTTGCTAAAAAAGGACATATCGAGCACCTGAAATTTGCCGGAACGGAAATTAATCAACACTCCGGCAAAACATAAGCCACTTATCGATGGTCATTGCATTTTAATGGTTGAAAATATGAAAAAAAAATTAAACTAGTTATAACTACTTACTAAATAAACTATTTCTATTAAACACTTGCTAAATAAAGTAGTTTTATTAACTACTTACTAGATAAACTAGTTCTATTAAGCACTTACTAAAAATAAACTATTTCTATTAAGCACTTACTAAATAAACTAGTTCTATTAAGCACTTAATATAAATAAACTAGTTCTATTAAGCCCTCCCGCCGCGCCGCTTCCCCACAGCCACGCCGCCACCTTCCCCACGCCATCGCCGCCATGTCGTCCAACGCCTCCACTTACTCCAACCCCTTCGTTGTTGACCCTGCTGAAACCCACGGCATCAACGTCCATGCACGCGTCCCCGTGGTCCTCGACGCCTCTAACTCCACATACTTCGTGTGGAAGACGTAGTTCTTGCTGCTCTTCCGCGAGAACAACCTCGTGGATCATGTGGATGGCACCGTTGACTCCCGTGCCATGGTGGACAACGCCGAGTGGACCGCGATCGACGTCACGATCATCCGGTGGTTCTTCACCACCATCTCCAAGGACTTGTTCCACACGGTCGTGAGCGCCGGCGACGACGCCCGCGCCATGTGGGTCAAGCTGAACGGCCTCTTCACCGACAATAAGCTTCAGCGCCGCGTTTTTTTTTGCAGCAGGAATTTTTTGACTGTCACCAGGATGAACAGTCCATTGATGACTACTGCCGCCGCCTGAAGACGTTGGCGGATGAGCTCCGTGACATTGGAGCCAAGGTGGATGATGACCTCCTCCTCAGCACGCTCACCGACGGTCTCAACAAGGACTTCGGCAACGCCGCCTCCAACCTCACCTTGATGTCGGAGCCCTCCTTCCCCAAGTTCATGGCGTACTTGCGGTTGGAGGAGCGCCGGATGAAGGGGGTCAAGAAGCATGTGCAGCATCATCCTCGCCGCCGGCACCTCACGTGGCACTCCTCCACCGGCCTCCTCACCTGCGCCGCGCCAGCAGCTGCCGCCCCCCGCACCTCCGGGGTACTTCCCCCTCCCGCCCCTCCCGCTGCCCCCCAGCAACCGGGTGGCGGACGCCGCGGCAACCGCCGCAAGCAGCAACAGGCGCGGGAGGGGGGGAGGAGGGGCTTGTCAGCAGCAGCAACAGGTGACTCCTCCATGGACGTACGACACCAACCCGTGGACCGGCGTCGCCCACGCGTACTCGATGCCGGTCCCTCGGGCTCCTGCTCCGGGCATCCTTGGGCCTCGCCCGGCGGGCCACCAATCTCTCTTCGCCGCGCAGAACGCCGCTCCCTACAGTGTCTACGGTGCCGCCCCCCTGCCTGCGCCCGCCTATGGGGCCGCGTCGGCCTACGGTGCTACCGCCGCGCTGGCTTACGGGGCCGTGCCCGCCTACGGTGCCGCCGCCACGTTCGGCCTTCGGTGCAGCACCCGCGCCAGCCTACGGAGGGTTTTACCCTCCCCAAGTGCCGCCGCCGTGGGACCCGGCCCTGCTCGCTGCCCTGCACTCCGCCCCGTCCTCGAGCTCCTACGGTGGTGGTGGTGACTGGTACATGGACTCGGGCGCCACCGCTCACATGACTGCTCATCCCGGTAACCTCATGTCTGCCACTCCCGTTCATACTTCCACCCTTATCACCGTTGGTAACGGTTCCTCCCTACCCATTACACATGTCGGTCATATGTCTTTTCCCTCTACTTCTACTCCTGTCAATATGTCTAATGTTCTTGTGTCTCCTGACTTAGTCACTAATCTTGTTTCTGTTCGTCGCCTTGCTCGTGAGAATCCTATCACTGTTGAATTGACGATATCAGTTTTTCTGTGAAGGACACCCGTACACGGATGGTACTCCACCGATGTGACAGCCCGGACGAGCTTCAGTACATCCCTTCGGCGCCACCACCACCCGTCGTCCCGTCGCCTTCGCCGCCAGTGTCGATCCACCAACGATATAGCTAACCTCCTGAAAATGCAGCGCTGGATATCAACACTGGTAATTTGTAGTGCAAGGCCATTCAGCCCATCGCATCTTATATAGATCGAGTTAGTATACATGCATGGTATAGACCACTGTCAGCAACCAGTTCTTCTGCATCAATTGTTCCAGAAAGCATAGCATCACGAGAAAAATTTAGGATGCTGCCTAAGCACTACGTACGTACCACATGTAGGCGGTAGGCCAGCTGCTAAGATGCTCGGTGTGCATTGCATACGTAGTACAAATCACACGGGTGAAGCCAGTCACAGCGCGTACGTTCTTAGCTGTGTGGAACAGAATTGGAGTTGGACTCATGTACGTGTGAATGCACACGACAAGTCCTAACCATAAGACTCCGTGTGCAGAAAAGATGTCGCGCGCATGCTGCATGGACCAGTACGTCCTACGTGCATATGCATCCATATACGCCGCGGGCGCGCATGCAGGGACCAATACGTGCATCCATCAATACTTCTCTCCCCTGATTTTAAGTGGGATGGGACCCGCCTTCTCTCTAACCCCAATTATAACCTGCCAGCTGTCTAATTACATAAAATTACGTTAAACCATTCGTAGGTGTAGCATTACCCTACGTGCATATGCATCCATGCATATATGTACTGCACTAGTTTGCACGTCGGAACTAGTGCGACTACTTTGAAAGACCTACGTGTTCGATCCTTGTACGTACGTGCATAATTATTATTTTCGAACACGGTACAGATGCAGATGCTCACAAACACGCACACACACTCAACCCTATAAATGAACACACGCACACTCCACCCCTATGAGTACCTCTGAGACATTGAGCCGGCACATTATTTTGAGATTGATGAAGTCACTATAGACATCTTCGTAATCGACAGCGACGTCTTCTGCCACTGGACGCACATCGCCAGAAGGCCTGAAATAAATCAAGGTAATTAAATGCGATAACTGGTGTCAAGTCTAGGATTGAACCCTGGTGGATTGGTCTCACCGCAAAAAACCTAACCATATACTCTATGCTCATTTTTTCACATACGTACATGATAGGACCTGCTGCCAAACCTAGCATGTCTGCGTATTTTTCTTCCTGATGGCATGCCCTTTTTTAATAGGGACAAGGCTATGCATATTATGTGTGTAAAATGGGTGAAGGGTTTGCTGATTATTTGTTTTTTAGGGTGATTATTTGTTTTAATTGTGTAGAGCCTGGGCATCACAACAGTCGTATAGCGAGCGTAGGGCAGGCTGGTCCAACAATGAAAATATTAATATAAATGTATTTAAAAATTAAAAAAATTGTTCTCTGCACTATATATGCTATGGTGAAATTCTAGGGTGGTCGATGGACCTCCCTGTCCACCCCCTGGTTACACCCCTTATATTAGAAAAATTGCATGAAGCCCAGGGTGTATTTCTCTATAAGATCACAAACCATCAAGTAGATGCCTGCCCACCTGGAAGAGACCTCGCGTCATGGTCAAGTATGTGGGTAGTGCTGCCTAGGGCCTTAGCTTCTACCATGCAAAGTTTTCCGTTCGACTAAAAGGCCCTGATCAAGTCACTGAAAAATATGGTATGGTGTATGTGGAAGTAGGGGAAATTTCTAAGGCTAAGTTAGTTCAAGTTTTTTTTTTTACAAATTGTAAAACCAACTTGCCCTGGTTGGTCAGAGAGATTGACAACAAAGATTGGTAGCTATACTTTTCTGGTGAACCTTCCTCCACATGTCCTAATTGAACAGGTTTCAGGATACCCTACATTTGACCTGGTGAAAGAAGGTGTAACAATCAATGTGGTTGAATGGAATGGGGAGTTGGAGGCATTTAACAAATTGCACGAGATATCACTACTAGGGAAAAACCTAGCAGCAGCGCGGGTTTTAGGCCTATCAGTAGCGCGGGGCGATGCACTATTGATAAGGCGCTACAGCTCATGTGTAGCAGTAGCGCATGCCATCCCGCGCTACTGCTATACATGGATAGCTGTAGCACGCTTCAGTGAAGAGCGCTACTGATATTATCTGCAGCGCTTTTTACAGGGCAGCGATACTGGTAAGGCGACGCTACTGCTAACTTTTGCCCATCGCTACTACTAGTTTTATTAGTTTTTTTTTTGCATATTTGTTTTGTATTTGAATAGACTTTATACAATAATCTTTAGCATATCATACACATACAAATGTAATCATAGCATATACATACAACTAGTCTCATCAAATCATGTCATCATCATAATCATCATCCAACACAAAGTGGTCTCTTGTCATCATCTTGAAAATAGTGATACAAGTCTCGATTACATGCAAATACATTGTCATCCATCTAAACAATGATATACGCGAGAAGAGCTATCACTTTGAGCGAGAGCGGAACTATGCAGTACATGACTTTGTATCCCTCTCTCGCATTAGCGTGAACCTATACTAACTACTGCCTGTCGCTCGGAAACCGGAAACCGGTACACCTGGGCCTGACACTCCGGCCACTCGTCGTATATATACTCCTGTCGTAGCACTTCTTCTCCATCGATGATCTATGCACCTGCATCGTCACATGAGTCGATGATATGCAACATATATAGTTGAGCAACAGAAAGAGACAGACTTGGCAAAAATCGAAACAACATATCATAAGCATAAATAACAAAGTTCATCGTACCCAAAAATGCCCTAACTAGAGTGATCTTCGCTAGTCGAGGAGGAGGACGGTTTAATTACATCACAAATAAAGTTTCGCGGCACATAACTCAAAGTTTTGTCATACAGAAAGTATGGACTAAACGGACACATTGTCATATATCGACAATCACTCCAACATGTCGTGCCATCCATCGATGTCAGGGAGATAGTCCCCGAGCTTAGTGAAAGCCTTCATGTCGAGACGCTGAGAGGCTACCCATGTTCGGACGTCTTCCCATGACATTTGTCCTTCTTCGTAGAACATCCCTGTTTTTCAACGACCTCCTTCATGATGATTTGGGCAAGTTCGCGCTGGATGTGATAGAACTCAGCTCGAAGTCGATGATCCTCGATATCTCCTACGTTCTTTGCCCATTGCAGAATATGGGCATCGCCGGATCTAGTTGACATGCGAAGGTTCTGGTGATCCCGTCTATACTCCAGCATGTGGTGTAGGACATAGAATCCATCATTAAGAGAATCACTCGGTTGCTGGATGCAGCAGAAGTCGGTCTTATGGCTGAAGGCAAGCCTGCAGCCCCTTTTCTTCTTGTCCCTAACCTCTCCACCCAGTGATTGGTAGTAAAACATAGCACTATCGAGAACATCCTTGATGTGGGTGTAATCCTTTTTGTGAATGTTCTTTGACGAGTCCAAGTAAAGAGTGTGGGAGTATCGGGGGTAGAGGATGAGGAGGACTGCGCGCCCGCCGCTGCGCAAAATAAGTACACCTCAAATTAATTAGCCTCCACCGTGCAAATGAATGATTGAAATCGAAGGAAGGATATCCGCGCGGTTGACTTACACGGGGTGATAAGGCACGAGAATCTCCTCCTTGTCCTTATTGGCAAGCATGAAACCCTAAACCCTAAACCCTAAACCCTAATCTCCTCCTTGTCCTTATTGGCCTCGTGCATGTAGTAGGGTTAGCGACACAGATATAAGGTATCTGCTCAAGCCCGATGATGTAGTTCATGTGCAAGGCATAAAGGCGTACAAACGTAAAATCCAACTTCTTCACGTGAAACATGTCGAATATGTAATCGAACCGAAGGAAGAACTTATCCGCGGGGAAGCAGTCAACGTACGACAATTGCCGCAGAACTTTAACCACGTAGAGTGGGTATGCTGGATCTTTTGTGGCGATGAGGCCTTTCTCTATCCGCAGTACATCGTCATGAAGTCTCCTTAGATCGTCGTATCTGGCCCCTACCGCTCTTGCAGGTAGGATTGGTTCACTGGGATATGCCATTTATCCGCATTGGGGATATCTATACGGTCCTGAAGTCGAGGCTGCTGAGGCGGCTGGATCATAGAATCATCTTTTTTGCCTTTCCTCGCTCTCTTCCTAAACTTCTTTACTACCGGAAGGTCATCCATAATACGTTCAGCCTCCGGAGACGGCAATTCAGGCACCGACTCATGACTCTCAAACCCTGAGTAGCCGCCAGTATAGACATACTGTTGAGTGCCATCGTCATCCTCATCCTCATCCATGGCAACGTCATCAGCGACTAATGGAGCCTCTTCCTTACCCCATCCGCTATCACCCAATCCGACACCCGACGCTAATTGGGTAGGTGGGGTGTTGATGTTCATACCTTGCTGTTGCGTGCTCGTGGGTGTGCTCCCGGCCGCCTCCAGACGAAGTAGACTCTTTGGCCACAAGAGGACCCACCCATTGCAACAATCACTAAGCCGCCGCGGGGTCTCGTCGTCATCCCCCACTAGTATCAGAGGAGGAAAATTCTCGTGCCCCGGTTTGACACTGGCCACGGAAACCTTGAAGACATTCGGGGGGATCGGCCGGCTGTGGAAAAATGGTTACTTCGGCTCCATTATCGTCGCCTTCCCCATGTACACCTTCTGGTCGCCGATGGTGTACAATATGGTGCACGGGGTTTCGTCGGCCTGCAAAAAAAATTCTGCGACATGAGACATCTGAAAGGCAACGAAAACGGGAGATTATACATTTATTAAAGGGAGCCGGTGTGACAGATACAGTGAGGGTGTCGAGCTCAGCCAAATTCGAAGCACTGCCGAGCACGTCCGATGCCGGAGCTGGTGCAGGAGCCGGTGCGGGAGCAGGTGTTGGGGAACATAGTAATTTCAAAAAAATTCCTACGCACACGCAAGATCATGGTGATGGCATAGCAACGAGAGGGGAGAGTGTTGTCCACGTACCCTCGTAGACCATAAGCGGAAGCGTTAGCACAACACGGTTGATGTAGTCGTACGTCTTCACGATCCGACCGATCCAAGTACCGAACGTACGGCACCTCCGAGTTCAGCACACGTTCAGCTCGATGACGATCCCCGGGCTCCGATCCAGCAAAGCTTCGGGGATGAGTTCCGTCAGCACGACGGGTGGTGACGATGATGATGTTCTACCGGCGCAGGGCTTCGCCTAAACTCCGCGACGATATGACCGAGGTGGAATATGGTGGAGGGGGGCACCGCACACGGCTAAGGAACGATCCGTAGATCAACTTGTGTGTCTACGGGTGCCCCCCGCCCCCGTATATAAAGGAGGGAGGGAGGAGGCCGGCCGGCCCTTGTGGGCGCGCCAAGGAGGAGGAGTCCTCCTCCTAGTAGGAGTAGGACTCCTCCTTTCCTACTCCTACTAGGAGGGGAAAGGAAGGGGGAGAGGGGGGAAGGAAAGAGGGGGGCGCCCCCCCCCTCCTAGTCCAATTCGGACCAGAGGGAGAGGGGGCTTGCGGCCCTCCCTGGCCGCCCCTCTCTCTTCCCACCAAGGCCCATGTGGCCCATTAACTCTCCGGGGGGGGAGGGGTTCCGGTAACCCTCCGGCACTCCGGTTTTCTCCGAAATCACCCGGAACACTTCCGGTGTCCGAATATAGTCGTCCAATATATCAATCTTTGTCTCGACCATTTCGAGACTCCTCGTCATGTCCGTGATCACATCCGGGACTCCGAACAAACTTCGGTACATCAAAACTTATAAACTCACAATAAAGTTGTCATCGTAACTTTAAGCGTGTGGACCCTACGGGTTCGAGAACTATGTAGACATGACCTAGAACTATTCTCGGTCAATAACCAATAGCGGAACCTGGATGCCCATATTGGTTCCTACATATTCTACGAAGATCTTTATCGGTCAAACCGCATAACAACATACGTTGTTCCCTTTGTCATCGGTATGTTACTTGCCCGAGATTCGATTGTCGGTATCTAATACCTAGTTCAATCTCGTTACTGGCAAGTCTCTTTACTCGTTACGTAATACATCATCTCGTAACTAACTCATTAGCTACATTGCTTGCAAGGCTTATAGTGATGTGCATTACCGAGAGGGCCCAGAGATACCTCTCCAACAATCGGAGTGACAAAAACCTAATCTCGAAATACGCCAACCCAACATGTACCTTCGGAGACACCTGTAGTACTCCTTTATAATCACCCAGTTACGTTGTGACGTTTGGTAGTACCCAAAGTGTTCCTCCGGTAAACGGGAGTTGCATAATCTCATAGTTACAGGAACATGTATAAGTCATGAAGAAAGCAATAGCAATATACTAAACGATCAAGTGCTAGGCTAACGGAATGGGTCATGTCAATCACATCATTCTCCTAATGATGTGATCCCGTTAATCAAATGACAACACATGTCTATGGTTAGGAAACATAACCATCTTTGATTAATGAGCTAGTCAAGTAGAGGCATACTAGTGACTATATGTTTGTCTATGTATTCACACATGTATCATGTTTCCGGTTAATACAATTCTAGCATGAATAATAAACATTTATCATGATATGAGGAAATAAATAATAACTTTATTATTGCCTCTAGGGCATATTTCCTTCAGTCTCCCACTTGCACTAGAGTTAATAATCTAGATTACATAGTAATGATTCTAACACCCATGGAGTCTTGGTGCTGATCATGTTTTGCTCGTGAGAGAGGCTTAGTCAACGGGTCTGCAATATTCAGATCCGTATGTATCTTGCAAATCTCTATGTCTCCCACTTGGACTTGGTCCCGGATGGAATTGAAGCGTCTCTTGATGTGCTTGGTCCTCTTGTGAAATCTGGATTCCTTTGCCAAGGCAATTGCACCAGTATTGTCACAGAAGATCTTCATTGGTCCCGATGCACTAGGTATGACACCTAGATCGGTAATGAACTCCTTCATCCAGACTCCTTCATTTGCTGCTTCTGAAGCAGCTATGTACTCCGCTTCACATGTAGATCCCGCCACGACGCTTTGTTTAGAACTGCACCAACTTACAGCTCCACCGTTTAATAAAAACACGTATCCGGTTTGCGATTTAGAATCGTCCAGATCAGTGTCAAAGCTTGCATCAACGTAACCATTTACGACTAGCTCTTTGTCACCTCCATATACGAGAAACATATCCTTAGTCCTTTTCAGGTATTTCAGGATGTTCTTGACCGCTGTCCAGTGATCCACTCCTGGATTACTTTGGTACCTTCCTGCCAAGCTTATTGCTAAGCATACATCAGGTCTGGTACACAGCATTGCATACATGATAGAGCCTATGGCTGAAGCATAGGGAACATCTTTCATTTTCTCTCTATCTTCTGCAGTGGTCGGGCATTGAGTTTGACTCAACTTCACACCTTGTAACACGGGCAAGAACCCTTTCTTTGCCTGATCCATTTTGAACTTTTTCAAAATTTCATCAAGGTATGTGCTTTGTGAAAGTCCTATTAAGCGTCTTGATCTATCTCTATAAATCTTGATGCCCAATATGTAAGCAGCTTCACCGAGGTCTTTCATTGAAAAGCTTTTATTCAAGTATCCTTTTATGCTATCCAGAAATTCTATATCATTTCCAATTAATAATATGTCATCTACATATAATATTAGGAATGCTACAGAGCTCCCACTCACTTTCTTGTAAATACAAGCTTCTCCAAAAGTCTGTACAAAACCATATGCTTTGATCACACTATCAAAGCGTTTATTCCAACTCCGAGATGCTTGCACCAGTCCATAAATGGATCGCTGGAGTTTGCACACTTTGTTAGCACTTTTTGGATCAACAAAACCTGCTGTCTGCATCATATACAACTCTTCTTCCAGAAATCTATTCAAGAATGCAGTTTTAACATCCATTTGCCAAATGTCATAATCATGAAATGCAGCAATAGCTAACATGATTCGGACAGACTTAAGCATCGCTACAGGTGAGAAAGTCTCATCGTAGTCAACCCCTTGAACTTGTCGAAAACCTTTTGCAACAAGTCGAGCTTTATAGATAGTTACATTACCATCAGCGTCAGTCTTCTTCTTAAAGATCCATTTATTCTCAATGGCTTGCCGATCATCGGGCAAGTCAACCAAAGTCCATACTTTGTTTTCATACATGGATCCCATCTCAGATTTGATGGCTTCTAGCCATTTTGCGGAATCTGGGCTCATCATCGCTTCCTCATAGTTCGTAGGTTCGTCATGGTCAAGTAACATGACTTCTAGAATAGGATTACCGTACCACTCTGGTGCGGATCTTACTCTGGTAGACCTTCGAAGTTCAGTAGAAACTTGATCTGAAGTTTCATGATCAATATCATTAGCTTCCTCACTAATTGGTGTAGGTGTGACAGGAACCGGTTTCTGTGATGAACTACTTTCCAATAAGGGAGCAGGTATAGTTACATCATCAAGTTCTACTTTCCTCCCACTCACTTCTTTCGAGAGAAACTCCTTCTCTAGAAAGGATCCATTCTTAGCAACGAATGTCTTGCCTTCGGATCTGTGATAGAAGGTATACCCAACTGTCTCTTTCGGGTATCCTATGAAGACACATTTCTCCGATTTAGGTTCGAGCTTATCTGGTTGAAGTTTCTTCACATAAGCATCGCAGCCACAAACTTTAAGAAACGACAACTTTGGTTTCTTGCCAAACCACAGTTCATAAGGCGTCGTCTCAACGAATTTTGATGGTGCCCTATTTAACGTGAATGCGGCCGTCTCTAAAGCATAACCCCAGAACGATAGCGGTAAATCAGTAGGAGACATCATAGATCGCACCATATCTAGTAAAGTACGATTACGACGTTCGGACACACCATTTCGTTGTGGTGTTCCGGGTGGCGTGAGTTGCGAAACTATTCCGCATTGTTTCAGATGTAAACCAAACTCGTAACTCAAATATTCTCCTCCACGATCAGATCGTAGGAATTTTATTTTCTTGTTACGATGATTTTCTACTTCACTCTGAAATTCTTTGAACTTTTCAAATGTTTCAGACTTGTGTTTCATTAAGTAGATATACCCATATCTTCTTAAATCATCTGTGAAGGTGAGAAAATAACGATATCCGCCACGAGCTTCAACATTCATCGGACCACATACATCTGTATGTATGATTTCCAATAAATCTGTTGCTCTCTCCATAGTACCGGAGAACAGTGTTTTAGTCATCTTGCCCATGAGGCACGGTTCGCAAGTACCAAGTGATTCATAATCAAGTGATTCCAAAAGTCCATCAGTATGGAGTTTCTTCATGCGTTTTACACCGATATGACCTAAACAGCAGTGCCACAAATAAGTTGCATTATCATTATTAACTCTGCATCTTTTGGCTTCGACATTATGAATATGTGTATTACTACTATCGAGATTCAACAAAAATAGACCACTCTTCAAGGGTGCATGACCATAAAAGATATTACTCATATAAATAGAACAACCATTATTCTCTGATTTAAATGAATAACCGTCTCGCATCAAACAAGATCCAGATATAATGTTCATGCTCAACGCTGGCACCAAATAACAATTATTCAGGTCTAAAACTAATCCCGAAGGTAGATGTAGAGGTAGCGTGCCGACTGCGATCACATCGACTTTGGAATCATTTCCCACGCGCATCGTCACCTCATCCTCGGCCAGTGCTCGCTTATTCTGTAGTCCCTGTTTCGAGTTGCAAATGTTAGCAACAGAACCAGTATCAAATACCCAGGTGCTACTGCGAGCTCTAGTAAGGTACACATCAATAACATGTATATAACATATACCTTTGTTCACCTTGCCATCCTTCTTATCCGCCAAATACTTGGGGCAGTTCCGCTTTCAGTGTCCAGTCTGCTTGCAGTAGAAGCACTCAGTTTCAGGCTTAGGTCCAGACTTGGGTTTCTTCTCTTGAGCAGCAACTTGCTTGCTGTTCTTCTTGAAGTTCCCCTTCTTCTTCCCTTTGCCCTTTTTCTTGAAACTGGTGGTCTTGTTAACCATCAACACTTGATGCTCCTTCTTGATTTCTACTTCCGCAGCTTTTAGCATTGCGAAGAGCTCGGGAATTGTCTTGTGCATCCCTTGCATATTATAGTTCATCACGAAGCTCTTGTAGCTTGGTGGCAGTGATTGGAGAATTCTGTCAATGACACTATCATCAGGAAGATTGACTCCCAGTTGAATCAAGTGATTATTATACCCAGACATTTTGAATATGTGTTCACTGACAGAACTATTCTCCTCCATCTTGCAGCTATAGAACTTATTGGAGACTTCATATCTCTCAATCCGGGCATTTGCTTGAAATATGAACTTCAACTCCTGGAACATCTCATATGCTCCATGACATTCAAAACGTCGTTGAAGACCCGGTTCTAAGCCGTAAAGCATGGCACACTGAACTATTGAGTAGTCATCAGCTTTGCTCTGCCAGACGTTCTTAACGTCGTCAGTTGCATCAGCAGTAGGCCTGGCACCCAGCGGTGCTTCTAGGACGTAATTCTTCTATGCAGCAATGAGGATAATCCTCAAGTTACGGACCCAGTCCGTGTAATTGCTACCATCATCTTTCAACTTTGCTTTCTCAAGGAACACATTAAAATTCAACGGGACAACAGCACGAGCCATCTATCTACAATCAAACATAGACAAGCAAAATACTATCAGGTACTAAGTTCATGATAAATTTAAGTTCAATTAATCATATTACTTAAGAACTCCCACTTAGACAGACATCTCTCTAGTCATCTAAGTGATCACGTGATCCAAATCAACTAAACCATAACCGATCATCACGTGAGATGGAGTAGTTTTCAATGGTGAATATCATTATGTTGATCATATCTACTATATGATTCACGCTCGACCTTTCGGTCTTCATGTTCCGAGGCCATATCTGCATATGCTAGGCTCGTCAAGTTTAACCTGAGTATTCTGCGTGTGCAAAAACTGGCTTGCACCCGTTGTAGATGGACGTAGAGCTTATCACACCCGATCATCACGTGGTGTCTGGGCACGACGAACTTTGGCAACGGTGCATACTCAGGGAGAACACTTCTTGATAATTTAAGTGAGAGATCATCTTAAAATGCTACCGTCAATCAAAGCAAGATAAGATGCATAAAGGATAAACATCACATGCAATCAATATAAGTGATATGATATGGCCATCATCATCTTGTGCTTGTGATCTCCATCTCCGAAGCACCGTCGTGATCACCATCGTCACCAGTGTGACACCTTGATCTTCATCGTAGCATCGTTGTCGTTTACGCCATCTATTGCTTCTACGACTATCGCTACCGCTTAGTGATAAAGTAAAGCAATTACAGGGCATTTGCATTTCATACAATAAAGCGACAACCATATGGCTCCTGCTAGTTGCCGATAACTTCGGTTACAAAACATGATCATCTCATAGAATAAAATATAGCATCACATCTTGACCATATCACATCACAACATGCCCTGCAAAAACAAGTTAGACATCCTCTACTTTGTTGTTGCAAATTTTACGTGGCTGCTACGGGCTGAGCAAGAACCGTTCTTACCTACGCATCAAAACCACAACGATAGTTCGTCAAGTTAGTGATGTTTTAACCTTCGCAAGGACCGGGCGTAGCCACACTCGGTTCAACTAAAGTGAGAGAGACAGACACCCGCCAGCCACCTTTAAGCACGAGTGCTCCTAACGGTGAAACCAGTCTCGCGTAAGCGTACGCGTAATGTCGGTCCGGGCCGCTTCATCTCACAATGCCGCTGAACCAAAGTATGACATGCTGGTAAGCAGTATGACTTGTATCGCCCACAACTCACTTGTGTTCTACTCGTGCATATGACATCTATGCATAAAACCTAGGCTCTGATACCACTATTGGGGAACGTAGTAATTTCAAAAAAATTCCTACGCACACGCAAGATCATGGTGATGGCATAGCAACGAGAGGGGAGAGTGTTGTCCACGTACCCTCGTAGACCGTAAGCGGAAGTGTTAGCACAAAGCGGTTGATGTAGTCGTACGTCTTCACGATCCGACCGATCCAAGTACCGAACGTACGGCACCTCCGAGTTCAGCACACGTTCAGCTCGATGACGATCCCCGGGCTCCGATCCAGCAAAGCTTCGGGGATGAGTTCCGTCAGCACGACGGCGTGGTGACGATGATGATGTTCTACCGGCGCAGGGCTTCGCCTAAACTCCACGACAATATGACCGCGGTGGAATATGGTGGAGGGGGGCACTGCACACGGCTAAGGAACAATCCGTAGATCAACTTGTGTGTCTATGGGGTGCCCCCCGCCCCCGTATATAAAGGAGGGAGGGGGAAGGCCGGCCGGCCCTTGTGGGCGTGCCAAGGAGGAGGAGTCCTCCTCCTAGTAGGAGTAGGACTCCTCCTTTCCTACTCCTACTAGGAGGGGAAAGGAAGGGGGAGAGGGGGGAAGGAAAGAGGGGGGCGCCCCCCCCCCCTCCTAGTCCAATTCGGACCAGACGGAGAGGGGGCGCGCGGCCCTCCCTGGCCGCCCCTCTCTCTTCCCACCAAGGCCCATGTGGCCCATTAACTCTCCGGGGGGAGGGGTTCCGGTAAACCTCCGGCACTCTGGTTTTCTCTGAAATCACCCGGAACACTTCCGGTGTACGAATATAGTCGTCCAATATATCAATCTTTATCTCTCGACCATTTCGAGACTCCTCGTCATGTCCGTGATCACATCCGGGACTCCGAACAAACTTTAGTACTCAAAACTTATAAACTCATAATAAAACTGTCATCGTAACTTTAAGCGTGCGGACCCTATGGGTTCGAGAACTATGTAGACATGACCTAGAACTATTATCGGTCAATAACCAATAGCGGAACCTGGATGCCCATATTGGTTCCTACGTATTCTACGAAGATCTTTATCGGTCAAACCGCATAACAACATACGTTGTTCCCTTTGTCATCGGTATGTTACTTGCCCGAGATTCGATCGTCGGTATCTAATACCTAGTTCAATCTCGTTACCGGCAAGTCTCTTTACTCGTTACGTAATACATCATCTCGTAACTAACTCATTAGCTACATTGCTTGCAAGGCTTATAGTGATGTGCATTACCGAGAGGGCCCAGAGATACCTCTCCGACAATCGGAGTGACAAAACCTAATCTCGAAATACGCCAACCCAACATCTACCTTCGGAGACACCTGTAGTACTCATTTATAATCACCCAGTTACGTTGTGACATTTGGTAGTACCCGAAGTGTTCCTCCAGTAAACGGGAGTTGCATAATCTCATAGTTACAGGAACATGTATAAGTCATGAAGAAAGCAATAGCAATATACTAAACGATCAAGTGCTAGGCTAATGGAATGGGTCATGTCAATCACATCATTCTCCTAATGATGTGATCTCGTTAATCAAATGACAACACATGTCTATGGTTAGGAAACATAACCATCTTTGATTAATGAGCTAGTAAAGTAGAGGCATACTAGTGACTATATGTTTGTCTATGTATTCACACATGTATCATGTTTCCGGTTAATACAATTCTAGCATGAATTATAAACATTATCATGATATGAGGAAATAAATAATAACTTTATTATTGCCTCTAGGGCATATTTCCTTCAGCAGGTGCGGGAGCCGGTGCGGGAGCAGGTGCGGGAGCCGGTGCGGGTGCAACGTTCCCCAAGAAGTCAGCAAGGGGAAAGTCCGCTGCATTTTTTCTGGATTTTGCCTGGTCCAATTGAAAACGGCCGGAACCAAGGAAGTAGATATATCTACAACCACCTGTTTTGCGGCAGCTACCGCTGTTGCGACTGTTTGAGATGATTTCTTCTCAACCGCAATCTCAACCTTCTTGTCGATGTTTTCTTCAGTTAACCTCCGTCTTTCCTTTCTCTCCTCCGTGGTCTCACGGTAGTACTTCTTCCACGTGGCGCCGTCTCCGACATCGTGCATGCGTCCATACGACGGTCGAGTCTCCACCGGGAGTCGTTTCAATATGTTCAACGCCCGGTTGAATGGAGTGTCCCATTTGGGCCTCGCCAATGCCTCAGACGGCGAGTCGCTTTCGGCCGCAATCCTGTGTTGCTCTCTCTGCAAAAGGCACAAGGATCGTTTACAAATATGACTAACGTGTGTAGTCGAATTGATCAGAAATTAAAATTACCAGTAGTCTAATGAACTCCGTCGTGACCGCGTTTGTCTCGTAAACCTTCTTCACTGGGTCCCAACGGTGTCGGGCCCTGAGGACGTCACGCTCCTGCGGGAAGGTGAACTCCGCCAAGGGGTCTGGGATGCCCAGACTCGCGGCTTCCGCGTCCTCCTTGGCCCATTTGGACCTCTTCCCGACGTAACCACGGCTTTCGAGGTGGTGGCTCTCAATGTTCCTCTCTTGAAGCCCCTTCATGTACTTAGACTTTTTTGGGAAGCTTCGGCCTCGCAAGTCGCCTTGAATATTTGAAACTGCTCTTCCGTGATTGTTGGATTATCCTTTACAATCTCGGAGTAGGGTTCCTTCTTGTCGATGATCCTTGCTTTCACCCTTGTTTTTCAGGCGGCCAACATCGCTAAACTTGGTCATGGTGTGTTTGTTTATCTTCTTCATTGCCGGGTCCTTATCTGGATCTTTATAATCCTATTCATTCCGGCCCGGGAACAAGAATATCTGATGAAACTTCTTTAGCAGAGAGGGCCTCATATTATCTATCTTCTGTAGTTTCTCATCATTGATGGTGGCGGTTGTCCGTACGATGCAGCCTATTTGATTGCCGTAGCACCTGCGTGCTTCCTCGGGCGCTTTTGGCTCAAAATTGCCGTCGTCCACCTCTGTGACCACCAGTCTAGTAGTCCTAAGTTTGTTAGGAAGCCGTTGCCTCTTTGCTTTCGGTTCTACACCGGCTTCGCTCCCCGAGGCAGCGTTGGTCTCAGTCTCAGCGTCGGTCTCGATGCCGGTCTGAGTCTCAGTACCGGTCTAAGTCTCAGCACCGGTCTACGTGTCGGTCTCAGTCCTCGATGCCACCGGTGGGCCCAGCAACAACATCGGTTGATTGTCGGCAAGGCTCAAAAATTCGTCTGCCGCCCGATAGACATCGTCGCAATCACCAGAACCCTGCCCTTCATCATTGCTAGCCATGTTTCCTACGATTAAATCTAGTCAATTAATTCTAGACCTAATAAAATAAATAATGACATAAAAAGGCCTATTGTTTTGCAGGAACATTGACTCCTTCCCGGTGCGGCAAATCCCGGGCACTCGATATGTCGTAGTTTGTAGCACAAGTCATGCCGAAATTCACGGAAAATTTCGGCATGACCTTTGCTAAAAAGTGGACAAATCGAGAATCTGAAATTTGCCGGAACGGAAATGAATCAACATTCCGGCAAAACATAGGCCACTCGGCTTCATTCCATGGAAACAACAAAAGGCCACTTGGACACAATCAAAACATGCTTGTTCAAACACAATAGAGGAATTTGCATATATCGTGACCACTTCAAATTTGCATGTCCTAGCTTTCCCTACTGCCCTAAACTAAATATAGATTACATTTAGTTAACTACTGAACTAAATTACTTTACTCTAAACTAAATTCCCTACTGCCCTAATTAACATCTAGTTAAACAAACTCAATTTAAAAACTAAACCCTACTGAACTAATTAACATCAACATTATCTACTACTTAACATCTATTATTACCCTAACTAAAAAACATCTACTATTAACCATACTACTACTACTACTAAAAATCATTATGTATGACCCTAGTACTAATTAACATCTACTACTACTGCTAATTAACATGGAAGAGGAAGAAGAGAGGGGGCG
>NC_041381.1:691154782-691182291 GCF_002162155.2 Triticum dicoccoides
AGGGCAGCGACGGTGAGGTCGACGGCGGCCCGAGAGGCGGCAGCGGTGAGGCTGGGCGGCCTCGGGCGGAGGCGGTGAGGATGAACGCGGCGTCGACGCCAGCAGGAGATGGTGGCGAAGTGGGGGCGACGGCGAAGTGGGGGAGACGGCGGCGAAGAGTGGGGCGAGGGAATTTGGGGGAGAAATGGTGGCCGGGGGAAACCGTTTTTTGGGTTAAGTCAAAAATAACGGTAGCGCACTATGGAAAACGCACTATAGCTAAGTTAGCTATAGCGCGCTTCCGCAAACGTGCTACTGCTATACCTTCATCCTTTTTTCGTTTATTTTTCTTTACATTTTATATTTTTTCTTTCTCCTTCTTTTATTTCTTTCATTTTCATTTACTTTTCTATTTGTTTTTCATTTCAATTTGTTTTCGTTAGCAGTAGCGCTCTACGCGCAAATGCGCTGCTATAAGAATATTAGCAGCAGTGCGGTTTCTGAAAGATCGCTATTACTATGTGTAGCCCACCGGCTTAGTGGTCGAAATTTTAGTAGTAGCGAGTTTTCAGAGAGACACCCTACGGCTATATATGCATCTGCAACGCGCTTATTTGTCACGCGCTACAGCTCTCTAGCAGTAGCGAGCTTTTTTAACAATCGCTACTGCTAAAGTTCAGTGTATAACGTTTTCCCTAGTAGTGTATGGGTTTAGATAAGGAATTACACAACAAAGATGTGATCGATTATTTTGTACCAAATTGCGCATGATGTTTGATGTGAACTATTAGGGAAAATTCCAAACCTTTTTTGAAGTGGTGAGGGTTAGTTAGAAATCAAAGATGTTCTAAATGTGGATTAGAAGGGTGGGGGTGAATAAGAGACTACCCAATTTATTCTTTTCTTGGTTGATCTTCGAGGCTAGTGCAGAAATATAAGTTCTCTACAAATGCAACTAGGTGATACACCATGTATGATGATTTACAGCAAGCTAGTAAGTTACACAAGGCACATAAACAAGCAACTAATAACACAATGTAAACCTAAGGTAAGATACAACCAAAGTGATGGAGAGGAAGATGTGATCCAAAGTTTACACTCTAGAGGGAGTGCTAATCTTCGTTGGAGAGGTGGGGAACAACGAATGCTCCCATGACAATGAATGTCTCACCTAGGTCTCTGACAACCTTGGTCCTCCTGCTAGAGGTAGCTCTTCGGGCGAGCTTCAAACCCTCACGTACAAGCCCGAGGCACAAGCGCACAACTTGAAATGTCCCGAGTGACTCAAATATATGAAGAGTTTTCCACAAACCCAGGAGTAACGTACCACCGGGATTTCCCTCCCCGCCACCGGCCGCCGGAGCGACAGGTCGAGGGAAGGCGAATCCACAAGCTCGCCGGCAAAGCTTGGAGGGAAGAGTTTATCCTAGCCGTCGAGGGATAGGCGAGGGAGAGAGAAACCCTAGATGTATGTATGGTAGTTTACTTAGGGTTCTCAACCACGTACTACTACCTCTCTTAGTCCTTTGACGTTACTAAAAGTCAAACGATGATTAACAAGTTGCAGGTTACCAGATCCGGTTGGAGGAGTAATTACAGTAATATAATTAACGTGTCACAAGCACTAAGATTAAGATGTCAATGATCGATGATGCCATGCATGATGGTGTACAGGGGCGGAGCCAGAAAATTGAGTTAATGGGTTCACTCATTAATCTATTGTGAAACTTTAGTATGACTAAGTCAAGTATAATGTCCTATTCCACACTATCATATAAGTTATAACAAGAGTATAGCACCAAAAGGTAGAATTACAAATTGAAATGTGATAGCACTTATACTTTATACATAGAAAACAAAATACTATAACATTCACACACAAAAAACGCAAGACATATTAGTTTGATGAAATTATAAAAATGTATTGTTTACATGTAGAGTAGTACCAAAATAACTTCCTGGTTTCAGGTGCAGCTTCTCGTTCCCGAAAACACGTGCAAAAATTTCAAGTTAGTTTGACAAGTGTATATATAATACCATCAATCAAAAAAAGCATGAAATCCCTCCGTCCCAAAATAAGTGTCTTGAGCTTAGTACAAATTTGTACTAGAGCTAGTACAAAATTGAGACACTTATTTTGGGACGGAGGGAGTACAAATTAATCACTCATATCAACTCGCAACTTGTGAAAAATGTATCACTCGCAACTTGCCCCTGTTGTGATCCAGGAAAAGGCAGCAACACAAATGAATATGGATCATCTTAATTATATTTCTTTGTACAGATGGTTTCATATGACTTCTTAAATCAACAATATTTGATGCACTTTACCTGCGTCTAATGGGTGGCCTTTAAGTGTCCATATCATAATCTGAATCTCGTGATCGGTTTCTGTTTGAGAAATATCGCCCCACAGCCTAGATCAATCAAAGTTCAGGAAATTAAATTAGAAAATTAGGGCAAGGGGCATTACCGCGCTATGCTAAATAGAATTTGCATAAGGTGATGTGATCTCTCAGTATCTTGAATATGTACTGTGTGCCGAGCTGTTGTTGCTTTCTTGCGGGCTTGCGGCTGGAGACGGCGATGCACCGCCGCCGTGATGGGTGATGCGAGCGAGAGTCGATTCACAATTGTACAAGACATGGAATTTGACGGCCTGACGCACGCAGGAGGCAGTAGCAATTTACTTATGGGCCTTAACTGGGCTACTCACGTGAAGATTTGTGGACTAAAAGGCTTTTAGCTTTCAGTAAAAAAAAGTCTTTTAACTCGTGCATTCCAACTTCGATGGGTGCAGAGGTTCATACACACGATTACGTACATACATGCACGTGGCAGCAAAAATTCGTTGGTTTCACTTGAAACCAACGCTACAACGCTGGCTCCGCCTCTGCTCTTTACGGTTGGCAAGTGAAGTTGTTGCTATTAAGTAAGATCTATGATCGGGCCTGCACTGACGGGATCGAGACGCTTGACCCGGTGCTTGAATTGGCGCCGGCGTTTCTAGAGTAGAACGCCGGCTTGGAGGGAGCCGGGAGAGAGAATGTGTCGCTGCCGAGCATCATGGCCACCGTGGACATCATCGGCCGGTCTGTTGGGTTGCCCTGGATGCAGAGAAGCCCGACATGGATGCACCTCAGCGCATCGCTCTCCGAGAAGCTCTTGTTCATGCACGGGTCTAGCATCTCCAGTACTGTTCCAGCCGTCCAATGCTCCCATACCTGCACGATTTGTAGGATCGATGAGCCAAACTGCACTGCAGCCTGCAGGTTAGTTAGTCAGACATTCAGATAACAAGCACGTACGGTCGTCAGGAGATCCTGAGATTGTGTATCTGCACTGCATGATGCCATGCATGATGGTGTATCTGCACTGGCTTAAATATCTCGGACGCAAAAAGGCATAATCCCAGGATTATTCCCAACTCGAAGCATATGCCAGCTACAGTGCTGTGCTTACTGAGTATTTTACTCCCTCTTCAATCCTCGTGACCTCATCTCAGATGTTTCGACCGAATATATCCATGTTGTTTGACATTTGGAGCAAAGTCAAATACAAACAAGAAGCGAAGCTAGCTAGCGCTGGTCCAGTGACAGGTGCACAGGTAGCATTTGCGGCACGTGAAACTGACATACTTAATGAGATTGATTAGGTTGGTCAATTCATCTGTTAGTTACGTGTAAATCCTGATGCGATCTCGTATCTTTGCATCTAGTCCGTCTAGGGCATGCAGTGGAACTGATCAATCACTGACGCCGTTCCTGCGCGCACCACCTTGTCTGTGTATTTCTTTTAGGTTTAAAAATAGAAAGTCCACCGCGCCGTTGTGTTTGACTTTCTACCAACCAAGCTAGCACTATATATACAAAGGCCGCAGCTCCATTCCAAAGTCGACGATGTACGCTCACTGGGCAGCTATAGCTCTACGCGCGCATGCTCTCCTCCGCCTTTACCATTGCCAAACTGATCGACCTTCATCATGAAGAGTTGCTAATGGATGGACGCTGACGACTGGCTCGGGACGGTGGTGAGGAGCTGCAGCGACGGCGCCCTGGGCTATGAAGCAGAGCCTCCTCGCCTGGAAGTCGCCCGTGTGTTGCAGGATCCGGCGGAGTTCGTGGGGTGACTGGCGATGGCGGCATCGATCCACGTCATCGTCATTGTACGACATGTGTGTAGATCTATTTTTAAATTTCAACCGCCAAACGTTGAAGTTTACACAAAACTAACGGATATAAACAGATGACTTATGAAGAACTATGAAAGACTACATCTTTAATATGAGGTATAGATATAGATATACATACAAGATGGTGTTCCTTGTGCATACGTTACTCTGGCACTTCTACATATATATTGAAACCAGGATCAATTTATCGCCTGAATATTACCTTTACTCTCTTAGCATCAACATTTGAGTAAATCATTAAGTACTATAAGAAAAAAAATACATCGAAATCAAATAATTGAGTGTATGTGTTGATTCTCCTCGTTTTCTTGTTTAGGTCCACGTTTTGCATTTTTGCACTTGGATCTCAAATTTCTAAATGGTGGCCTCATCGGTGCTGGACAAGCGGAGGTGTGCAAGGATCTTGTTGAACTTGGGCCTCTGCCTCGTGATGGCGATGCACACATCATTGGGGAAGAGGTCCTTACTCACGAAGGCATGGTATACGGTGCTGACCATGACTCCAATGACTGTGACGGTGGCGATCCCTGCCAGCCCGACCGCCAATGCTCGGGTCAGCATGTTGTCCACCTCCGATGCATACAACACAGTGGCCAGTGCGGCGCTCGTTAGCGGGAACGTGTAGGCCCACCATGTCAGTGAGAACCGAACCCCCCTGAACAGGTTGATGCATACCACCAAGGATGCATAGAGAAAGAGTGAGACGAAGTAAAGAAGCTTGGGGCCATGGCCGAACTCGCCAGAGATCGTCGCCCAAGCCATAGAGGCGACATTGGGTACGGTGACGAAGAAGAAGAAGATCGGATGGAGCTCCTTGGCAAGCTGCACGTTGGTGGGGAGTCTTTGGTAGAGGGTAACAAAGAGCACGAGGTAGTGAGCGAGCCCGACGGCAAAGAAAAAGATGGGCAACTCACGGAGGCCCATCTTGGCACCGAGTAGTGCTCCCACAAAGTTGCCAACAACGGCGAGGTGGTTCGACGGGTTGGCCACCTTCGAGAGTTGGCGCTCACCGCTGGACATCCACTGGCCGTAGATCTTGAGGTCAAGGCAGAGGATGGGTGTCATGAGGAGGTACCAGACAATGTGGTTGATCTCCCTCTCGGGGCGGGGCAAGCCCTTGACGAGGAAGAGGCAAGCGATCCAGGGTGCAAAAAAGAAGTTGACGCGGACCGGATGGTGAAACTCGCGGCGGACGGCCTCGAAGTAGAACACAACCTTGAGTAGGTACGTGATGGACACAATGATGGTGAGGGCGACGGAGGCCCACCAGAGGACGCGGTTGACGGCGGGGTGCACGCCAAGGAACCCCGTGGAGTGCTCCGACGAAAGAGTCTTCCACAACATTGCCTGGCTGCTCACGCCCAGGCACATTCCGAACGCACTGATCGGAAACCGGAGGAGAAACGGCCAGGGCTCGCCATTGGGCAGCACCGCTACCTCTGCTGGCTGCACATCCAGGTGGTTATTGTTAGAGAAGACGACGTCTCGAAAGGTAAATGTTTTGGAATGCATCGGCACGGTTACGTGGCACGTACCCGAAGGGTCTCAAGTTCAGGGCCTTCAAGGGCGGCGAAGTAGGAGTCGGCGGAGGGGATGTCATTGTCCTCGTTGGTGTGCTCCACCGAAATCTTGGCCGCGGCGTTACACTCCATGTCGTCCGTCGGCGGCTCATGCGGCACCGCCCCACGGAGGATGGAGAGCTGCCGCTCGAGACGGCCTGAGAAGGTCCTGAAGTGGTCGAACCGCCGGTCCCACTCCCGCGTGCTTTCGCTCCGCGGCATAGCCGGCGCCTCGCCACCACCTCCGATCAGCATGGACGGCTGCGAGAGTGGAAGCGGGCATGCTTCATCAGCCGCGGCCTGGCAGGGTCGTGGACCTCCACCTTTGCCCCGCCCGCCATACCCTGCGCGAGGTGGAGCCCCGACGGCGAGGCCGGCATGCTAAACAAAACGGAGCACGTCGCCTCATCTTGATCCTGAAGCGCTCCCGGAGACTCGTCCAGTACCTCCGTTGCCATCTGGATGCTGCAGATGCTATCCCCATCCCTGGACGCCATGGCCAACAACCGATCAAGGACGTGCGCTATAGCCAAGCCAAGCTCCTGAAAATGCAACCCTGGATATCAACATGGGTAGTTAGCTCGGCTCGTCATGAAAAAATCGCATGCAGACATAGAAGACCTGCATGGCTTACGTACCCGGAGAAAGCTAGCGCACGCGCCGAATTCTTCAACGACTCGAGGCAATCGAGATAGCGAAGCAAACCTGGTATCTATCAGTTTATATAGGTTCCAGAGCCCGACGTTAGATGTCACTGACTCGACAAGTGTGGACTGATTCCACTCCATGGATCGGCAGTTGACTAGTTGACTTGAAGATGAAGAATCACCAATAATACATGCATGCATGGGCCAGGTCGTGCGTGCTCAGACGAGTCACAATCCGAAAGGAGCATAATATTCGTTTCATATCTCGAACAACCAACGAAATTATGGTAAACAACCTCAAAACAAACAATGTCAAAAAATTATGCGCTTGTTACATGCGTGCTCGCTCGCCAGATAACATTCCCATTGAAATATCCTTCTCTTGGTAAGTTCTGGTAGCTACCAATATTAAAGGTGTCCTCTCTATAAATAAAATCAATCCAATCATGGTGAATCTGTAAATTTCATCTCGATAACTACAAATAAAGGATTATAAAATTGAATTAGCATTGCTTGTGTCTTCTGCAGATGTTTTGTACTCCTATTTACCTCATACATTTTGAAATGCACAATATTTTAGACCTTGATACATTTCCATAGGTGCAACTTTAACCTTTATTCTATATATATGAATATATGATTGTGTTGCTAATAAAGAACAAAAATAATTATGAAATGCCTTTTTGGGAAAATCCTAGATATATTATTTCGTACTTTCTCAATGATATTTTTATATAGTTAGACGTTGAGCTGCGAGGACACCATGCATCCATACTAACCTGTAATCTGCGAGCTCTCTAGATCAGTTATGGTATGATCAAACATAGATGGTACTCCATTTTTATAAAGTTAAACGTTCAAGGCTATCCCCATTTTGATAAATGGGAAAAAATGTTTTTATTCATTCAACACCTCTCAGGTAAGCTTGCTCCATTGATATGGAAAGTGTTTAGCTTATCAAATGTAAAAAGTGTTTGCATTTGATCCCTTGTAAATTGAAACTGATAATGGTGATGGTATGGTGATGATTTCAGCCACATGGAATGCATCCTGGTCACACATAGACAACCAGAAAACATGAACCTCTTTTGGAAAATCCAACCAATTTTACATAAATATGTAAAAGAAAATTAGTTTAAATTTGAAAGGCATAGATTGTTCTTAGGTCAATTTTTTATTTAATTAATATAAAATTACCAGAAAATTAGAAAACAATACATGGAAGCAACTGGAAAGTGAGAAAGTTTAGTTAAAACCAAATAGATTTGAAAACAAGGAATTTCCAGAAATAGTTAAAAACTAAATTCAAAAATAACAAACATGATCAAGATTAGACGGTTATGGAACTTGAAAGACCAATAATTTGTGGTATATTAGAGTTGAGGATCAAAATTACACTTTTGCAATAGTTGTGGGCTTGATCTTCACAAAGATTCAAATTTTATAAATAATATGATGGATATGAATGGATTATGAGAGAGAGAGAGAGGAGCAACTAATAGATGCCAATTCCGAGCTTTCCATCTAAAAAACCAATAGAAGCTCTAGTGTCTATTCTTGCCACCTTAATTTTTATGCTATTGCTTATTTAAACTAAGTGCATTTGCAACAAGTGATCCTTGTAACTAGTCATTTCAATGGTCACTCTATATTTTTACTCGAAAGAAAATGGTCTCTCTAGATGATATGGAAGGATCGAATTGTCAACCTAAAGATGCAAACAATACTGACCCTATAATTCGACTAGAGGTAGTAGCACATAATTGCCATAACTTTCAAAAACATAAATGATATATTCGCAAGTTCTAACACTTGAGAAACAAATAATTTATGCTATTACAACCGACAATCAATACTATACTTATTACAATATTGGAGAAAGAAAGGGAGAGATTAACAGAATCTCTAGAATCGATTCATGCCACATTATTTTTCATGTTATTGTTTATTTAATGCATTGCCTAGTCTCTTCCATCAGATCGGTATTTTGGTTACACTGGCTAGAGCATGCACTTCCACATGGTATCGGAGCCAAGAGGTCTTGAGTTCAAGACCCGGCTAGCTGCAATTAAATTGCAACTCACTTTCGGTCCATGTTTAGGGCTGGGGGAGCCACACGTGAGAGGGGTGTTGACGTATAAATGTATTGCCTATTCTCTTCCATCAGATTGTCTTTTGGTTGCATTGGCTAGAGCATGCACTTCTACAATCTTCATGTGTAGAATTAGTACGTTTGCATGAAGTTATCCTTGTAATTAGTTGTTTTTAGTGGTCACTCTAGTTTTTCCTATTTATGGAAAAATGGTCTCTCTAGATGGTATGGAAGGACTAAACAATCAACAAGAAGATGCAGATGGATTGCTATATAACTATATTTTGATTTCCAAAAAAAAGAAAAAAGATACATTCCAAGAAAAAGCTCTATGAGAGTCCAAGCATATACAGTTCCTTGCTGAGCTTCTAATATTCTTCTTTGAGCTTAAGACAATGACTTGTAAGACTGACTAGGTCGAAAGTACTAGGATTTTGTACTAGGAACGTGCATGGAAGCACCATAGAATTTTGTTCTAAGCTTGTGGACGATGATCCATCAGGAATTTTTCTGCAGCAGTCGTTCTAGAAACCATAGCACCATGAGACAAATTAGAACGCGACGTCAGAGTAGATACTAGATGTAAGGCAGCTGGAAAGACAATCTATTGACTTGGTCTGACGCCAGTTAATGTGGAAATACATGGCAGAGATACATGCACTGATGTGTACTGCTTCTAAAGGTGCATGTGAACTGATCAGTTTGAGCTCATCGGCTCGGTTCGTGATCAAGTACGTATAAGATCATCTACAGCCGGGCGCCTCAAACCCGCCTCATACGTCCAGACGGGTCGCCCGGTCACTGTCCGGTCATGATTTTTTGACCCAAACGGTCCCTTCAAATGGCCCTCAAACACCCGGGCTGACCAGCACCCCTCATATCCAGCCCAAATATGGGGCTGATATGGGAACGCCCGGGCACGCCCGCCACGTCAGACCCGATAGCCCGACCCCACCCCAAATTGCACCAAATCCACCCAAGACCAGCCGGCTCCATTTGCTATCTCCCCTCTTCTTCCTCCTCCGCGTCGTCCTTCTCGCGCTCCGCCGCTGTGCCCGCTCCATAGCTAGCTCCGGAAGAACCCTCCAGTCGTCGCCGGCCCGGACGGAGTGGAGGCACACGATGACTACTTCAAGCTCACAAGGGATTGTTGCGGCCAACTCTCTTTCTCGGCCAAGCAGAAGCGCACAGCTGCTCTGAGGATGCTTGCACTTGGTACTGCTCCAGATGTGGTTGGTGAGATGGTCAGGATGGGGAGAGTACGTGCTTGAAGACTACTGTCAAGTTTGCCCACGCCGTGGTGGAGGTGTTAGGACTTGAGTATCTCAGAGAACCAAATGCGCAGGACATGAAAGTTGTTGGCTATTAGAGAGGCAAGGGGTTTTCAGGAATGCTCGGATCAATTGATTGCATGCATTGGCAATGGAAGACCTGCCCCAAAGGTTTGTGGGGAATGTATCAAGGTCACACCAGAGAGGCCACCATCATACTAGAAGCGGTGGCATCACATGACTTATGGATTTCGCATGCTTTCTTTGAAATGTCGGATTCTCACAATGACATCAACATGCTTCAACAATCTCCGGTGTTCACGAGGCTTTGCAATGGGGAATCACCGCCATACAACTGCACCGTCAATGGCCAAGAGTACAACATGGGATAATATCTTGCCGATGGTATCTATCCTCAGTGGACGGTGTTTGTGAAGACCATATCCGAACCGCATGGCAATAAACAGAGCCACTTTGCAACAATGCAGGAAGCGGCTAGTAAGGATGTGGAGAGGGCATTTGTTGTGCTTCAGGCTCATTGGGGAATTGTGCGGAGCGCTGCAATGATGTGGGAATCAAAAACTTTGTGGCGGCTGATGACATGTTGTGTTATTCTGCATAATATGATTGTCGAGGATGAGGGTGATGGTGTAGCCCAAACCCATGATTTCAAAGCGCCTGGAGAAGAAATTGAAATTTCGGAAGATCAAGATGCGGCTCGGCTGATGAACTTTCTGCAGATGCATCAGAATCTTCGAGATCAGCAGGTGCACACGCAACTACTCAATGATCTTGTGGAGCACATATGGACCCACAATGGCAACCAAGGAGCCAATGCTTGAGTTTGGCACTTAAATAAATTTAATGCAAACATTATTTATGCTTCGTACCAACATTTGCTATTTGCGTGCCATATTGGCTTGTATGATCGACGTGCAAGTATTTGCATGGATTTGAGATATGAGGATGTCAGAACGGCAATATGAGGGTCCGTCCGGATGCATCCGCGGACGTGCCCGGGCGCGTCCACGGACGTATAGGAGGTCGGATTTGCCAAATCCGACTAACAGGAGTACAAAGGTTTCTAGAAGCAGGGTGCGTGTGTGTCTCTCCGTGCTTGAAAGTTTTTCTCCGTGCTTGAAAGTTGTTCTACATCACAATCTGGGAGTACTATTCAAGCATGCAGCGATCGAGCCGCTTCTAGCCGGTAAAGAGTATACTTTTCATGTGTTAGTCCGAGTGCTAAGTCGTGCACAGTACAGTACTTGTATCCGTGGAAAAATAAGGAGTTGTACGTAGTTGGACTGGCTCGATTGTGGAATATAAAGGCAACGCATGCACGTGTGAATGCACACGATCTACAGGTCCTAAAACCGATAATCCTACATGGGAGTAGCTTTACTCGGTCCTAACAGTTCGCCAAAAAAAGTCCCAACCTACTCTAATTGGCATTGCATGCATGTGCAACCACAAACTGCACTAATTGGCATGTCGGCGCTTTGAAACAGGCGCGACTCTGTGCGTAGGAGCCACGGGGATCACGCACCGCATGCAAGACCCGGCCAGTTCGTGCCTCTCTGCGTACGTCTTCGAGATATCCTGGTTCCTACGTTCATGACCCGCCGGAGGCCGTACTTTTCATCATCTTTGCGTGGCTGGCTGCCGGTCCTCCCATGGAGGGGAGAGACAGCATGCCTTGGATGGATGCCTCAAGACTCCGTCTACCACAGACTCGCCGGCCCGCTGGTGTGCTCTCACGTCGTACTTGTCGTCCTTGTATCACTGCTACATACGCATGTTTATGCGTCTCGAGATTTTCCAACCTACTACTACGACAAGGACCAGCGAACTGATCGTGCTCAGTTTTTTTTTATACGATACATACGCACAGATACTTACTCCCTCCGTTTTTATTTACTCTGCATATTAGAGTTGACTGAAGTCAAACTTCGTAAAGTTTGACCAAGTTTATAGAAAACAATATAGACATTTATCATAATAAATCTATATGATGTGAAAGTACATTCATTAATAAATCTAATATTGTTGATTTGTTATTGTATATCTTAATATTTTTGTTTATAAACTTGGTCAAAGTTGGTAAAGCTTGACTTTGACCAAAGCTAATATGCGAACTAAATAAAAACGGAGGGAGTACATTCACGCACATATACTCAGGCCAGTCCTATGGTTTTAGGGGCTCGGGTCGAGATGAGAATACGGGGCCCTTGTAGAAACAAAGATTCTAAGATACAAAGTCATTGTTGATGGTACCAATATATAGAAAGAGAATAGAGACAGTCTTCTCTAAAATGGCGTCGTCGCGCCGGCAAATAGATGTGTGATCTCCTATCAGTGTGGCGGCATAAGGCTCGTGATGGGGTGCCTCTGTTTAGGGTGCACATGAGATCACGCATTAGCCGCAGGCAATCAAGTACGGACCGATCACACGGGAGGATGTCAAATTGCCTTTACCCTCCTACAAGCTCAATTACGCTCCGTGTGGGTGGTGTAAGTCAAACTATATATTTGGTATGACAAAACAAATTGTTAAAGAGAACGTTGTATGGTATAAATGTTTAATCAGTTAATACCAGTCGTGTCATCCAGCTTCGCTATCTATGAGGTAAGCTTACGTCTGGTCGGCCTACCATTGGCCATGTGTGTTGCTTCTGACCCTCTGTCATCATACTTTTTTTAGGGGTAAATCAAGTTTTTATTCATCAAAAACAATAGTGTGTGAGATACAGTTTAGATCATGAGGTTGGCCAAGCCAGACATGACGCTCATAACCTAGAGAGAGAGAGAACTTGGCAAAACTATGTGCATTCAAAAGTGGGTCAAACTTTAATGTGTGTTGCTTCTGACTCTCTGTCATCATACTTTAGTTTGCTAGTTTTTTTACCTCCATCTCGGTTTATTGGATCTCATCATATTTTGGGTCAAACTTCGACCATCTAAATAATTAACAAAATATGAGGCATATGTTACAAAATGTTATATTATTGTATTTGTATTCGGAATAAATTTATCATGGAATATTTTTATGACATATAATTTATATTTTATTACTAAAAAGATTAGTCAAAATTTGACACAAAATAAGAGGGGTCTAAAACCGAGATGGATGAAGTACTTTGCTAAGTTGTGCCCTTGCGGCAAGCATGCTAGTATCCATCAATCGATCCTTAGTTTCAAGTTCCTTTTAATAAACAGCTGGCTGATACAAGCATCTTCTTTTCTGAGATCCTTAATTCCATGCCAATATCTCACGCGAGAATGCGAGACAGTAGTGATCTCTCTCTCAAGCGTTCGTTGTAATAGTTCCAGCCAATTAGCGACATTCTTTTGAAAATGGAAAACTGAGTAAAAGGGGTATTGCGTGAGGATAGAACATTGGATCTCGAGGCTACTTCATTGCACTAATAACCACTGGGACAACATCCATTTTATGTTAAACTACTTGGGCGCAACCTATTAAGAAGGAAATGAACTGGTTTTTCCCTGGTTTTCTGTTTTTTTTCTCTTTTTCTTTTCTCCATTTTCTTTTGTTTTATTCGGTTTTCTTTGGGTTTTTTCTTCTTCTTTTTTTTCATTCTTTTTCCATCTGTTTCTTCAGTTTTCAATGCCTTTTCGTTTTCTTTTTCTTCCCCGATTTTTTGTTTTGCTTTCATTATTTTTTACTATTTCTACATTTTTATTTCGTTTTTCTATTTTTTTTATTTTTGGTTTATTTCATTTCTCTTTCAGCTTTATTTTCCGTTTTCTTTGTTTCTTTGGTTTTCATTCTACATTTTTTTGTATATGTCAAGAATATCTTCTAATACACGTTTAACATTTTTTCACACATGGTCAACATTTGTTCTAAACACATTTTCAATAATTTTTAAATGCTTTATCCATAATTTTAAAATACAAGATTCACATTCTTTTTTGCACATTTTACATTTTTTCAAATGCTTGACTATTTTTTTCTAAATGCAAAATTATTTATTTTTTAACACATGGGCAACAATTTTTATATACACATTTAACATTTCCTAAATGCTTGATTATCATTTTCCACATACTTGTTCAACACTTTCTTTCAAAAGCTTTATTAACATGTTTATATATATTATAAAAAAATATTATTTAAATACATGTTCAAAAAAAATCTAAACAAATTTAACATTTTTTAATGCTTGATCAATATTTTTCAAATACTTTATCAAAGTTTCTAAAATTCTTGGTTAAAAATTTATTTACATGATAAAAAAAATCATCATTTTTTAATACATGGTAAAAAAAATTATACATGATCAATTATTTTCAAATACTTCATTAACATATTTATATACATGATCAAATATTTTCATCATTTTTTTCTACAGGGTCAACATTTTTATACCCATTTTATATTTTTCAAATACTTGTTCAACATTTTTTTTAAATCCTTGATTGACATTTTTATATACATGATCATATTTGTTTCATCATTTTTGAACTACATAGTCAACATTTTTTCTATACACATTTAATATTTTCCAACTGCTTGCTTAACATTTTTCAAACACTTTTTCAAATGCTTGATTAACTTTTTTATATACACGATTAAAAAACTTTAATACATATTTTTTTGTATACATTTTTATATACATGATAAACATTTTTTATACACATTTAACATTTTTAAAATGCTTGGTCAACATTTTGAAATGTTTTTATGAAGAGTGTTTGTGTAATATATTTATTTTTCATATTCCTCCGTTGTCGTTTCTTCACAATGCGGGTGCGGATGGCTCCCTCTTCTGCGGTCGCCCGCACCGCCGCCATTTCCGCCGCGATACAGGCCTCGACGGCCCTTATTCTCTCCTTCCCACAGCGGGCTCCCGTTCCCGGCGGGATCATACTGTGTCCGACCGGTGATGGGGAAGGAGAGATTTCCGGCTGCCAGGACAGCGATGATCCAGCCCCAGAGGCCCGTGCGCTCGTTGAGCTGACGCAATGGAGTCGCGCTGGACAGATCCGTCCATCGGCTGGGCGTTGTCCTCCGGGAGCGACGGAGTACAATGCAGACTGTCATTGCCTTCTCCAACCCGCACGGGATGACACCCCAATCGACGGATCCGAACTGGTCGGAGTCAGATCCACTGCCCGCCATGTCGGAGACGGCCGGAAATCGCCGGAGTGGAATTGACCAATCATGTGGCTCTCGCTCTTATTGTAGCTCGTAGATGGTATGTTTGCTGGAGTTGTAGATTGGCCAGCTGGGCCTGGACCTATAATTTCTCCTCTAGCTTTTTTTAATGTTTTTTTATTTTGATTTGTAATAACTTTGTGGTGTTTTCTTTAATAGAAATCCACGAGGAGGCTTGTTATTTCAAAAGAATGCGACTCTAACTCGGATGGTATGTTTACACATCAATATCTATTATATTGTAATTTTCACTTATTTATCTCAATTTTCAAGTATTTTGTAATATACATAATGGGTGGCACCAAATTTATATTATCTTGGAATTTGAAATATTTACATAATTTTCAAAAGAATTAAATGTCTGATTTCTGACATTTTTCATTCAAACCAGTTCAAGTATTCAAGTGACATTTAAGAGAAGTAATCGTCTATTCAATTGTTTGAAATATTTCAGTGGCACATCATTGTTTCAAAAATGTTTGAAATTATATTCCCTACAAAATGTGTACACATCACAGTATGGCAACAAAAAATGGAGCATTGGTGAAGTAGAAGTGGAATGCAAAGCAACAAATTTTAGGGGTGAGAAAGGAAACATAGCCTTCACGTTAGAATGTAGAAGCACACTCAGAGTAAGAATAGAATAGAAGAGTGCATAATGAGTGGGCGCCTGGATGGTATACGCTAATGAGTCTATGTTTTTTTCGTTCTTCTCGCCTTTGTTTGATACTTTAGTGTTCGATAGTAAACATATGGGTACCTAATTAACTACTCCCTCCGTTCTCAAATATAAAATGTTTTGGATATTTAAATATGGTCTGTATATGGACCGAAATGAGTGAGCAAATACACTAAAACGTGGCTATATACAGCTGATCCAGAAAAAAAAGGTTAGAACATATTATATTTATGATCAGAGGGAGTAGTTTTTATAGTGCCTCTTGACAATGCCCCTGTTCAAATTTCTTATTTTTCTTCCCATTTTACTTTCTCTTTCTGGATTGTATTTTATAATCTTTTTCCTTTTCTAATGATTTCTTGCATATACCATGAGAATTATTATATTTTTATGTTTAAATTTATTTATTTATAAGGAAATAGATGCTTGTTTTATTAACAATAATAAAATTCAAAAGTAGAGTGACCATTTTACTCGACAAACACATGCATTTTCTCTGAAATAGTGCATATTCTTCATATCTAGTGAATTATAACCGAGTATTTTTTTTACTATTTTCACATAGGATGATACCCTGCGTGTTGCTGTGGTAATTGACTATAGTATATTTTAATATGTTTTGGTTGTATTTTTGGCTTGGTAGACCAAACCTAAAAATACATATTATATATTGCATTTGATTATTATATAGTTGAAAATATTATTGAATATAAGTACTATGTAATGGAAACCATTTCCCATGCATGTTGAGGTGGGCCCTTGATGAGGTGGCATGTGTGATGAGGTGGTATGTGTGCATGTTGAGATAAAAGAAGTAGTGGGGATGAACTAATAATGGATAAAAATCCCATGCATATTGTGGTGGGCCTTTGATGAGGTGGCATGTGTGCAGACGAGGCGGAGCTAGTTATGCCAAACAAGGTCGTGGCCTGCACAACATAGCAACAAATACAGTGAAGATTCAGTAGGTCATAAGAGAAAATTTTGGGAGGTCAACTTTAACTGGCCTGTCTGGCCCGCCTAACGAATTTACCGTGGCTCCGCCACTACATCTGTGCATGTTAAGATAATAAAAGTAGTGGTGATCAAGTATTTTATGTATAATATAGGATATATGCACATTTTTTATAAACATGCACATTTTTCACATATGGTGAAACATATTAAAGAATCATTTTGATTAGATAAGAAAAATGGTATAATGAAAATTGTAGAAGAAAAGTGAAAATTTTATGTGTCAACCGTGTAAAACCGTAGACCTAACCTCTTAATCCAATCTGCAAAAAGAAACTCAATATGCTCCCCTCCCCTAATATAACTTTGAATGACATCTAAGTCAATTACATTATGCAAAGAATCACAAGGCAACCACACTAAAATTGGCGCATCTCTCTTCATTATTGCCCCAAATCGCTCAATTTTGCATAAAATTTTCAAATCCTAGCACAATCTCATGTCGTAACTCTCTCGTGAACCATTTGCATGTTGGAGGAGATCGACCCCCTCCGTTGCATGAGCACACATTACTCCACCATATTGTGTCCACAACACTCCAACCTCACCCCACGAGCAACCCAATATTCCTCGTTAGTTGTGTTTACGCCACATGCACTCTCACTGTCGTCGGTTCATCTTGACTATCATTCAAGACTAGAGAAATGGTTAAGCTTAATACTTATTATAAGACAACCTTTATTCAAATGATGTGGTTGCCACTTGGAACACATCCTATTGTTGCCATGTTGCTATTTATCACTCAGGGCCCGTCTGCGAATTGTTTTTATTTAAGAAGATTTAATTTATACAAAACATTATATTTCTTTATAACTTTGTATAACTCATTTATTCATGCTAAAATATTAAGAACTATATCTATTGTTAGATGTTTTAACTACATTTTATGTTGAGAGATATTATATTTTTTATAAATGTTATCCATATAATTTAAATTGCCTTGTATTGTACTAAGTTTATTTTGTTAATTACATAGTGTATGCATATATTTGTGTGGGTATATGTGCTCATTTATATTTAATATCCTTAAATACTTTTGTGGAGATCTCTGAAGTATATACCAAGCAAATACATTACTTGTGCCTTATAGTGTATGTTTAGGTGAAGAAAGTTATAGAAGCTTCTAGTGTATAATTTCAACCATTGACATAATTTTAATGGGGTTTCCATGGTGAAATTTGTTGTAAATCTTATAGTGGATTCTGTAATATAACAATTTACGCATGTTGTATAGTTGGTACTAAAAAAAGCATCACTAATACTAACCACTCTCGAACATAAAAATGCAGTGAATTTCAGTAATTTTCCATACATTAGATTTGACTATTTCACATGCTTGCCGCGAGTACGGTTGGTATCATCCGATGTTTAGAAAGTGTTGATCTTAGTTTCTTTAATAAAAAGTCATGCATGAATAACATGAGAATTTGAATAACATAATTTTCAATTAAATATGTGGGACATTGATACGAGAGATCTATTAGCCTAACTAATCACGTTGTCTCCGATCAAACTGGCTAGTTCCTACTTGGTATGTGTTATCAGTCCCTGATTAGGTCGTGGTACAATTAATAACACTTTAAACAAAAATCATCAAACATCAAAACCAATAACCTGATGTTTTTTTGAAAACTTCTACGTTTAGTAAAGTAAATACATAAAACGTCAAGTTCCAATAAATATTTTGACATGGAAACACATTGTATCCAAATGAGGATGTAGAAGAAGATACAGTGCAAGCAAAAAGAGAATCAAAGAGTGTAGAGTGAGTGGACACCTAAATGGTGTATTCTTTATGACATCTTTTTATTATTTTTGGTGTTTCGTTGCAAACGCGTAGATATCTAACTAGTTCTTGTAGTGCCTCTTTGACAACTCCACGGGCCAAATTTCTTCTTTTTCTTCTTGTTTTTGTTGTCTATTTCCCCTTTCAAGATTGTATTGTTCAATCTTCCTTATTTTCTATTTGTTTATTTTATTTTATATTATGGAGTTAGTCATTAACATTAAAACTATTTTTTGTAAAAAGTAATTTATAAAAAAATAAAGGCTTGTTTAAATAACAATAATAAATTTTAAAAGTAGAGTGAACATTTTATTTGGCATGCACACACATTTTAGTTGACTAACATGCACATCATTCATATCATATAAATCATACCAAAATTAATTTTACAATCGAACATATTTATCCACTGAAACAATACTTTATAACTAGTCTTTGACATTCTGTTTGACATCCATGAGCATTTGTCAAGACGCTCATTGTCGGGCTTTAGTATTGGGCCCGGCCTAAGCTTTTATGGCACCCCAATGGGAAACGTGTCAAAAGCTATATCTCGCCTGTTGCGAGCTTGAGTATAATCTCACATTAGGCAAGTGGTAGGATGGGCCAACTCAATTAACACGTACATAACCGGTTTTGCTAAGGTCTCGCGCCGATTTTGGGAGTTATTTTTTTATTTTTAGTTTTTCCAAATGCATGTCTAGTTTTTTTAATACATGCTGTACATAATTTGTATTCACACTAACCATTTTTTGATACTCATCGAATATTTTTGAAACACATGTTGAATTTTTTTCAAATAAATGTTTGAATATATATTTTCAATACATGTTTATACAAGGAAATACATTTTGACCAATTTTCTAATATACATATTGAGCATTTTTTAATACATGTGGAACATTTTTCAGATACACCTTCACATTGTTTTTAAAAACATGGTGAACATTTTTTTCAAATAAACCTTGAATTTGTTTCGAATATGTTTGTACATTTTATGTATACATGCTAACATTTTTTTGATACATATTAAACATTCGTCAAAACATGATGAATATTTTCTGAAAACGCCATAAACATAATTTTTCAACGTGTCAAATTTTTAAATATCACGAACATTTTTTAATGATGCGAACCTTTTAACACTTGCAAAAACAAATATTTAACATTGCATGGTAATTTTTTAGACCCGCATTTTTTAATAAAAACATTTAAAAAATAGGAGAACAAAGTTTTACATTCCACAATTTTTTACAATACACGTTGAACATTTGAAAAAATAAAATATTAATACTTTCATATATTTATCTATATTTTAGAGCATTTTCAAATATAAACATAAGTAACAGAAAGGAAGAACAATAACCCCTGCAGATTTTCTTCTATGAGTTGTGCTTCTAAAAAAAGAACAATTGTGCTTTCACGAGAAGCACAAATTTTCTTTCCCGAGAAATATAGCCATACTTCTTGAGAAAAAGATGTGCTTCTGCGAGAAGCATAGTTGTGCTTCTCAGGGAAAACAATATGTGCTTGCACAAGAAGCAAATCTCGTGGAAGCGCAGTTTTGCTTCCGCGAGAAGCATAGTTGTGCTTCTCCCGAAAAAAGGGGAAATCACAGCATGTGCTCCAAAAAATATATGAAAAATTGCAATCGTCCTTCTGGGCTTCATTTTTTTTCTTCCATTTTTTCTTGGTATTATTATTTTTGCATGAACCGGCTTTTTTGTTTTCATTTTTTCCAGATTTTGTTTCTTTTGGTATTCATTTTTATTGGTCCTTGTTTTTTATTGCCGGTTTTTCGGGTTTTCCTGTGATAAAAAAAAAGTTCGACGGACCCCATTAATATGGGATATAGATTTGTATATCTCGATGTGAGAAATCCAATGGTGAAGACGGTTTGAGATTTAGACGAACAGTTTAAGAGTAAAAACGTTTTGAATAAACAAATTTATGAAAAAAAGAAAACACGCATGTTACAAAAAAAAACAAATATGTCCGCCACTTGTCATCGCCTGAGAAGGTGTGGGTGACTTTGCAAACGGTAATCCTTTACTAGTGATTTTGGTTTTGCCTGCATTTCACTTTCTATTCAGAAGAGCATGGAGGCCCATGTAAAGAGTCCACACTTCGATCTTCAAATTTTCGGAAGCCTGAGTGATCTATGGCTCGCTATAATCTCTACATTAACACTCGGAAAAATCAATCTATACATTGCCCTAAAAAAGATCAGACTCTACATAAACTCACTAATCATTACCACCCTAAAAAATCAAAACCCATGTAATCATGCCTTTTATATCAAAGAAATTAATGAAGATATAAAACTTGATTCCTTCCTACAACCACATGCACACAAATCAACGGCTGGTTAACTACGAAGAGACGGTGACGAGGGAGGTGCATCCAACGGCCTTACATAATCTAAGTGTCTGTAAATGGGTATTGATTCCATCATATTGAGTGATTCAGTGTGTAGAAATCGACGTCTTCTTGGCGCCGCTACTCGAAACCTCCTTGCACAACATCTCCTTCTCTCCACCACCTCAAAGGTCATGCGTCTCCTCGACGCCTGCTACCGGCTCGAGCTCCTCTCCTCGCGCCCAACTGTTGAAGAAATCGACGCTCCTGGCTTGGAAGCCCTTGGTCGCTCCTTCCCTAAAGTCGAGCTGATCTTGTCACGAAACTTGATGCTTTCCCGTCACGGTACCCACTTCAGCCCTGGAGATAAACGAGACGTTGCAAGTTGCAACGTCCAACATATTGTGCTACACTAGCGGTTGGGGTGCCACCTGGTGGCGCCGCTTGAGAGGAAGCTTGGCGGTGCCAGATGGGAGGTCCCCGTTCCACTTTCCTTTTTAAACTATGTAGTGGTATTGCATCATAGGCATATTAAGCAGGGTCCGTTACACACTTGATTGAGCGAGTGACACATGCACCTTGGTTATTACAGCATTGATAAAGAGTACTGATATCATCTCCACAAAAAGAAGGGGGAAAACAGTAATCGTGGATGGAGTGGCGGATCGTCATCTCAAGCTCAATGCATCCACTGTTCCAGAGGACGGGACAGTCTTCGTCGTCGTCGCCGCCGTCTGTAACCACTGTATTTTTGGAGCCTCACCTCACAATTTGAGTGCAAAATTCAGAAACAAAGAGAGGAAGTGGATCGAGAGGACGGGTAGGAAGAAAAGCATACCTGGCAGCAGCGGATCCCACACCAGTGCTCCTCCAGGATCCACCTGACACTGCTTCCCTGGCCCTGCTACAAGGAGGCAACAAAATCAAGAAGTTCAGTGTTCCTATGGAACCTATAATAGATCATATCAGTATGATCGTGAGCATCTATATGCAAGAGAGAGAACATAAATTGGTTCATCATGACCCACTTGCTGACCCATTGCTAGAAAGCCAAGTGAAATGACTTCATTACGTGTGATGAGCACAGTGAGAGATCTAGCTCTGCACTAATAAACTATAGAAGTGTTGGAAAGCTAAACAAAATCCCAAAACGATCCTCATTATTAAGCATGGATGATTAGGGCTAAGTAACTTTCCGTTCAATAGGGCATGATACAAAAAGTAATGTAATTAACATGAAGACTCGCTTCAAAATCATCGAGATGCTTTGTAGCATCAATGGAGATGTTTGCCAGTATTGTATTTGAAGCTTTCCTGAACCAGTTAAGTATTCAACTCCCAGCTGATCCTGGATAAGAAGTTCAGGGAAGAAGATACCATCATAAATATTTAGTAACTTGACTTGAATAAATCCTTCGTTTGTCATTAATTAATCCAGTTAATGCATACAATACACAGGTAGGTGAACTGTTGATTGCTGAAAGATGTATTGCACATATCTCCAAATCAGCACTATAAATAGTACTGTTATTAAATTAGCACAACTAAAAATATATTAAATAATATGCATGAAAATGCTCATGGATTAATTTCTCTAGCTTCTATTGTCGAGACAATAGCTCTGCTCTCTTTAGTGGTGAAGTTTTTTCATGATACACGAGATGAACATTGAAATAAAGAAACTGAATCGAGATCTTATTTGGTCTGGCATCCAGGTAAAAGGTGAACGCCATACACCAACAACCATGAACATAAAGGTAAATAGAAGCAACGACAATAAAAAAATCATGATATTACCTACTGCCCCAACAATTTATCCTCATGTTGGATCCATAACAGGGAGGAGAGACGAGATGCAAGTTGTACCTGAGGCGCGCATGCGACCAAGGGCACGCACGAACGAATTGATAAGAACCCAAGGCTCACACGACGCCTCTGCTGCTCCTGCAGCACGCATCCATTTCAACATCATTCTTCACGATGTCAAAGACGAGGAGGAGAGAGGCGGCTGCTTGGCCAACGACCAGCCACAACACCCTTCAGCAACCCGACTCGACCCCGTCTTCCTCCACATCCTGGTCGGCGGCGCCTTCCCGTCACTACTCGACTGATTATATTAGGGTGCGAGACTGTGAATAGACTCACATGCTGAACTTCACTGCCCTTGTACATATTCGAACTTGGTCTTCAAGCAGTTTCACTTGTAGGTGGCCAGAGATTTGCATCAATGTCATATGTTCAACAATCTCTTCAGCGACTGAAATATTCTTATCCATGGCTGGAAGCAACAAAGTATATCCAATGAATAGTGCTCAAGCCATACACTAAAATACGAAGACATGTTCCAGAAAACCAATTCAGTTTGCAAGGAAATACATTCCTCTAATAGAGACCTGAAAAAATAACAGAATATTTTCAGGTTTGCAAACGCATACCAGCAAACAAGAACATATCAACTTGAAGATTAACTGAGGCTTCACTACCTTAAACTGAGAAAGAAAATAAAGATATCACAGGGGAAGTTTGGATGTACCCAATTCCTCATAGCATCCCCTGCCGGCCTGTCTCCAGACGACGATGGTGACTCATCAAAGTAAGACAGTACAGTAATCAGGATATCTTACAGTTAACAATGTATAACAAAAAAGAAAACTTATAAATAATATGTTCTACGACTGAATTTATATTAATGAGAGGCTCATCTAACTTGAAGGGATAACCAAATTTAACCAATTGAATAGAGAATCAAATTTAACCAATGAGCTAAAGTTGCCTTGAGATGCTATATAAAGTATAACCACTGTAAATCAAATCCTTACCGCGGGCTCATTTGGATTCTTTTTAATAGCTGCAGTATTGTGAGATGCCCCTTCCTGATATTTTATCTTGTAAAATAGTTCATTGCCTGCAACATGCATAGCAGGTACATTCAGATTCTAGAAGCAGCGGTATTTGCGGACTAATTTGGCATCATAATGATATCATTCACTTATTCCCGAGTAGATCGCATCACCTCCGCCCCCCTGCAGGAAACACAGAAAAGCTTCGTCATCTCAAGCATCAGCATGAACTCATTGAAGCACAGGTATAACATAGGAATGAACTGAAGGTTAGCACCACAGATGCACATGTCTAAATTAAAAAATATATAACGCTACTTATGCAAACACCACGGCACCACACAGCAAATCAGCTGACGGCTTAGTATTCTTCTGTATCGAACATCTAAAAACTTATTCACAGATGTCAGTATGTTCCGTAATCAGACGGTGGTCCATTTTATAACTAAGAAATTGCCTCCGTTCTCATCGAAGAACTGCAACATTAACGAAACCAGAGTGTATCAATTTGTGTAGTACCGCTTTAATCCTCTCAGATGCTTGCGGATCCGGCTTCACTCCACACTGTTCGGACTACGCCGGCTCGCTGTCCCTGCTATTAGCATCGTCCGCAGTGGTGCCGCCGCCATCTAAATTCACCGCCACCTACGAATCTTGCCCTCTCGTCGGCTACCCATGTCAATTCTCTCTTTCATATCCGAGCTTGCTGGCCCAACTACGTCTGAAAAGATTGGCACCCTGGCACGGAGGCGGGGTTAAAACGCCAGATATGAGCAAACACGACATCTACAAAACCACCGCTACATGCATTCACAAAGAAGGGATCACCTAAAGACCTTATCCACACGGAAATGACCGGGGGCACCGGAGGGGTGGGAAACGGCGTCGGGCCCGAGCTCTGGCTTCCAGCCATATAGCATACAGCTCAGGGAGAGTCGCCTACCTCTCTCAAATATGCAGAAATGAAATAGAAGGCATGTAGTATGAAAGGACCTCGGTTTATTGTGCTTGACATGGTTCTGCAGAAAATACCAAAAACAAAGCTAATGGCAGGCAATGAATATTATGTGCAGAAAACACACCTCCGATCAACATATTCAAGAAAAAACTTTCTCAAAGGACACAGAGTCAGATAATTTGCATTAGGACACACAAAAAATACAGCATAACAGACATGGTAATTGGCAATAACCATCCTGGGAGATGAACAGAAACGAAGCTACATCCACCACAAGAAAACAAACATTGGTTAAAATCAGATCCAACACTAAGGGTAATGCTTTTGATAAAAGTATATGAGTCTTGAGTTCATGGTTATAAGAAACTACATTCCAAAATAGAGCATATAATTGGAAACCTACATCCAACGCATAGGCACTAACCTCGTTCTCCTAGACGCCTCTGCCCCGCTCCACTGCGCTAGGGAAGTAGATTACCTTTTGCTGCCAAAAAAATGACCGTGTTGGCCCCATAATCAGGTCTCCCAAAAAACAGAATCCTTCATCGGTGCCTTGCTGGACAAGAGTGCAGCTGGTGTAGTGAAAGTTAGCTTTATCAATTTTAAAAAATAATCGACAGTATAATTTTATCCAAAACTCCTGCTTCTCCCTACACCGATATGTCAAATCAATTGAAAGGCTTTTCTTTACGGGAGCATGCTCTCAAGGGAGTTTCAGTTCATTTCATAGTCATGCTTAAGTTATTTGATGTCCCTTTTATGCTCCTGTTTCAAATAAACACTTGTTATGTTGATTTTATGGGTCAGCAGAAGCTTGTGATACATTTAACTACCTCTTCCATTGATAACAGTATGCTATTTGCTTTTCCTAATTCTTCCTTCAAACTTCAGGATTCTGTGTGAAATTTTCAGCTGAATAATAGCAAATGGAAATAGTCGGAGACACACATGAATTAAATTGCATAAAGCTACCATTTTCCATTGAACGTAATCTCTTATCAGATTTCAAGCTCTAATCAGGAATAAAATTAGAAAAATTTGTACAATTTAGAAATTAATATAGAATGGAAGGCAACCAAATTCACAAGCTCTAGAGCACTTGTTTAAGCTATTCCTATGAGAAAAATAGTACATTGGAGTCTGAGGTGTCAAAACAAAAGAAATTATAGTCCTCCCATCAACTCAATCTCCTAGGTGTAAAGGACATCATACAAATTGAAGCCAAGATCATCAACTGAACTAATTTCATCTACATCCAGTAGTTAACATCTGAGATGAAAACTAATTTAGTTGAGCCATCATTTTAGAATTAGAAATTTATCAACCTTCATGTAGCAATCTACCTGGTTGGTGAATTTGAATAAGGTTTCCGTGTGCAACCTTCTTAAACGCTCATTATCTGTGCAACACAAACAATTAAACTCAATGCTTCTTGCGACCTCAACAAGCAATGGAAATTACGTATTACACGATTTTGCACTAAGACGAAAGAAAATACTGAAGCTATACTGGAGAAGAATGCTGAAATTTCAGTGAAACCTCTGTTGAGATCTGCTATATGCGACTCGGGAGCTTCACGCTGCTTGGGTCAGAGCTGCAATCCATTCTTAGAGCCTGTTCGCAACCTCTCCAATCTCAAAACTCCGCTCCGCGCTGTAGAGGAGACGAGGACCTCGGTTTGAGCCACTCCCTGATTTGTGCTGCCGCTCCCTTTTTTTTAGAACGAAGGCTCAAGGAGAGCCCGGCTTTGAATTAACAAAGCCATCAACCGGCTAGGATTACAAGAACACCAACTTACAAGGAAAGCAAGAAGAGAAACAAGCGGCTGATACAGGGAGCAAAGCGAAACAGACTCAAAGGCAGTAGCGATAGCACACGCCATGCTGCCGCCAACACCCTACAGGACGACCTACACCAACCGGACAGGCAACGGGCTTGAGAGGATGCACCACCGCGCAAGCTTCGTGATCGTAGCCAAACTCGAAGACAGCACTGACACTCCTCTGGAACTGCCACTGCAAAGGGCCCCTGCCCTCTCATCCTGGCTCGAAGAATGCCGCACCGGCAGGCTGCAGCTCGGTTCACCCTTGAACCCAGGGGAAGACGTCCAAGCTGCTCATGAAGAAAGAACTAGGAGCAGACCTGCTAGCACAGAGCACGCCCTTCCGAGCACCGTCGTCGTCCGCGGTTAAGCCACACCGAAGGGCTAGAGCTGCCGGCCACAGTCGCAGCAACAAGGGCAATAGCGATGAGCCACCGAAGAAAAGGCAGTTAAGCGTCGAGCCAAGTTGCCACCCGCCACCATCACACCCACAACCCGACTCTCTCGCCGCCCCTGCGATCCCCGGACTGCGCCTCCAAGAAGGAACACGACACGGATGTGTCGTCGCCGCCCGAAACAGGGGACCTAGGCTTTCACCTAGCAGCGAACGGAAGGAGGGGGAGAAGGATCCTCACCACAGCCTCTAGGGAGGGGTACGACGCCCAGGGCGTCGCCTGCGATGTGGCTGCGCCGACCAAGGGTTTCCCCCGAAACCAACCCCACTCGACGAGATCCGCGCTGCCGACGCCCGGGAGGTCCGGCGAAGGAAGGAGCAGATCGGGGGCGGAGAGGGTGAGATGCATCTGGCGACGGCCGCCGCGCAGGGGAGGCCCCACACCAGCGACCGTGGACCGGCGCCTCCTCGTCCCCCGCGAGACCGAGGGCGGCGCCTCACCAGCTCCGGTCGGAGTGGCCCGCCGCCCGGGCCACCCGACGCTCTCCGCCCGGGGCTGCCGCCCCGGATGCCGAGCCCTCCACGCTAGGTGGAGCCGCCAGATCCCCCGCCGCCACCTTCATCGGTGTCGAGCGCACGCCGGCGCACACCTCTGGCGGCGGCGGAGGGGAAGGGGAGGGGGAAGGAGGGGTGCGGCGGCGGCGATTTAGGGTTTCCCCCGAGTCGCCTCGGTGGAGAC
>NC_041381.1:691182546-691194183 GCF_002162155.2 Triticum dicoccoides
CTCGATCCCAGTCAGGAAGAACCTCCGCTCCGGGAGCCGCAGTTGTGGAGCGGAGAGAATCCGAACAGGTCCTTAAAGCCTGGGCATGCATTAGTGCATCTTTATACCCATGTCCAGAACAACAAAATAGTAAACCATAGAAGATCAACACAGCGCAGGAAATAAATACTTAGACATATATCATCTTCCTTAGACAATAAAAACTGGTAGATTAGATGTCAAGTGGCAACACTCGAATTCTGGAAGGAGTAGAAATTAAAAACATCACTCTCTCCTGCCCCCACAGACTATCCTACATGTATTTTGGTTCACATAGGAACTGAAATAAATGTCCACGGTCCAGCAAGTAATAATTTGAAGAGGGTTCGACATGTCGAGCGTTGGAGTTGAACTACTGTAAATAGGAGAGACAATCTTCAACATAACCAACTGTCTACAACCTGCACCACAAGATCGGCCAAATATGCAATCCAACTTGAAGGGAAGCTGCTGTAAATACAACACTAACTCCCTGGATGCTAACTGCTCTAGATTCCACCAATGTCGTCAAAGATTACTATCTATTCGACGCTCTGCATGTCATAGGCATTTCATCTAACACCTGAGCCTGTGGAAGTTCAGCAGGAGTGACTCGCGTCTACACATATATGTAGGGATTTGCCCACAGGATCAATCACATCAAATCACCCAACGAACACACGCACAACAACTGATAGCCAAGGGCGCGTCTCGCACCCTCTAATTCCTCTCCTTATTGATTTTCTCTTTTTTTCTGTGCTACAAAACTTACAGCGTGCTGTGTATATATATACACACAACCAGCCGAACCCACAACTTGCTAGACGTACACGAAATCCACCTCTAAACCTAGCCGCGTACAGACTCCTATTCCTAATACTACTAGGACATCAATCAGACTTTCTATACGACTAGAACATGGACTCTCACTTACGGAGTACTACCTAAACTAATCAACCGGCAAGCTTAATCACTCTTAGACATAACTCATCGTAACCGGAGGACTCTCCTAATCAAACTTACCATATGTTTGGATTATTTCAACATTCACCCCCTAATCCAAACATCCGACATTTTTTACTCAACGAGACACGCAGACGATCACCTCTTCATCTTGTCTCATCGATTGCCTCCGGCGACGCGACTTACCGGGCCACAGCTTCTCTCTTCTTGCAACGATGGCCACCACATCATCACCATCTCTTCTTTCTCACACCGACTTATGGACTGGACCAACGATTACCCGGACTACCAGCCACGCTGCCACATCTTAGCGTGCTACATGCCGACTAAACGCATAGCCTCATGCAGGAACTCAACTTATCTGGTGCACGTCCTCTTCACGTTGATCTTCATCTTCTCGTCAATTGCTTGTGCACGGGGAGACACATCTTTTCACCCGCCACATCTTCACTTTCCCGTTGTCATTGTCGCCGATGCCACATCGTATCGAACGACACCTCATGTCCAGCGGCAACACAACTCGCCATATACGTGCAACTCATGTCCACCGTATATGAACTCACCGGAATTCCACGACCATGAACGGAAACACAACGCACAATTTCCTTTTTCCATCCGCCCAATATCTCAATTCTCCTCGCCAGTGACGCATCTCAACTGAAGCAGAAGATTCACACACCCGAACTCTTGGACGCATCTTACAAGAACTCATGTGCACACCTTGATGAAGGCTCACAACTTCGCCATCTCCATCTTGCACCCTCCAACGATGATCTTGATGATTTCCTCGGTGTCGCAACTTCGGCACCTCCATAACCATCAACAATCACTAGTGCCTTGTCGACAACAGCTTGTCGCCCTTCTCCTTGTTGTTCCGCCGAACAACAATCACCTGTCGCCTCGCTTGCGACGGCACCCTCACTGCCTTGTCGTCACTTCGCGCACAACTATTGCCTTATAGTCCTCGTCGCTGCACCACCCAGCGACCATATCACCCGCTCGTCGTTGTCGCTACATCAGCGACTGTATCGCCCGCCCCGAGGCGCTAGTCGGGTCGCCACCCCGGGGCAAGCGCAGCTTCACCTCGACCTTGCTCTGATACCAATTTAGGGATTTGCCCACAGGATCAATCACATCAAATCACCCAACGAACACACGCACAACAACTGATAGCCAAGGGTGCGTCTCGCACCCTCTAATTCCTCTCTTTATTGATTTTCTCTTTTTTTCTGTGTTACAAAACTTGCAGCGTGCTGTGTATATATATACACACAACCAGCCGAACCCACAACTTGCTAGACGTACACGAAATCCACCTCTAAACCTAGCCGCGTACAGACTCCTATTCCTAATACTACTAGGACATCAATCAGACTTTCTATACGACTAGAACATGGACTCTCACGTACGGAGTACTATCTAAACTAATCAACCGGCAAGCTTAATCACTCTTAGACATAACTCATCGTAACCGGAGGACTCTCCTAATCAAACTTACCATATGTTTGGATTATTCCAACAATATATTGGCACCTATACAGCAGCGGCAGTAGCACGAGCTAGCAACAAGCACAAAATAAAGTAGCAAGATAGCAGTAGTACCAGGAGAAGCTCAACAAATGGCTTGGCTTCCTACAGGTACACTGGGATTTGTTTCTCGCTATACAAAACTGCCAGCATTAATCTTCAGAAACTTTATATTGTAATAAATTCAATGACAAGGAGAGAGATCAGGAGCAGAGGGGGAAGAAGATCACCTTGGCATCAACCATTGCTCGATGCAGGTGGTCGCAGCATGGTGAGCAAACCGGCACCAGGACTCTCGTCCAGACCGCTCTACCGCCTCCCGTGTCGACGCAGATAATAGATTGAAACCGCCGCCGCCTTCTCCTCCCACCTGCTCACCGTGCCGCCCTAGCGTGCATCTGAGGCACGGGAGTGCCTTTAGGAAGCAGAGCGGCACGAGAGAGCACGGCAGAAGACAAAGACGACCGGACCAAGGCGCCGGAGCATCGCCGGCGATGAGGAGGTCGACCACACCGAAAACCTAGACGGGTAAATCCGATGCGGACAACCACATGAGGATGAGATCGATGAATCGATGCGGTGGATCATATAGAGCGCAAGGAGAGGAAGAGATTGGTAGCCACCACGACGGCGGAGACCGCCAGCGTTCGCCGAAACCGGCCGACGAAGGCGGCGGCGAAAAAGGAGAACGGGAGAGAGACAGGGGACATCGGGGTGGAGGGGAAGACTCACCTTTTTTTCTATTCCTTCGGCACAGTAAAAAGACAGGTGGATGCAGCGAGGGGGCGCCCTTACCGCGACTGTTAATGGGTTTAATGTTCTTTTACTCTTTTACTAGTGAAAGGGCCCGTGCGTTGCAACGGGAGAAAAACAAATCATAATCTCCAAGGCCATGACAACATTTTGCTGCATCACTGATAACATTTTGATGAACAATTTCGTTCAATTTCATTAACATTTTTAAGTACATGAGTTTTTTTTAAAAATCATCAGGAATATTTTTTATTATGCAAACATTTTTTCGAAATTGTGAACATTTTTTGAATATGCGAATATTATTTTCAAAAATTACACACATTTTTTAATCCACAATCATTTTATGATTTATTGAACATTTTATTTGGAAAATTCTCTTTTTTATTTTAAAATTCTTTTTGAAGTACGAAATTATTTAAAGGAGAAAAAATTGAAAATGGAAATGAAAAACTAAAAATAAAAAACGAAATTTTAAAACAGGCCGCCCGCACATGGGCCGGGCCAAACAGGCATGTTGCGTCCTCTCCCAGCGTGATCCATGGGCCGGCCCAGGCGGGGAATTCCCCTGTGTGAAACGTTTGTCAATTATAGGTGGCATCGATGGGTAATATTTTGCAACTTAGGGGGCGATTTATGCGACGTGCCGTCAGAAATACTGATGACTTTATTATTAGGTATAGTAAATTGCCCTTGTGTTTCCACGGGTATAAATATTCTAGTGGTCCAACTTCAGTCATGTAAAACATACATCTTTATGATCCTCATGCACATTAAGCAACATTTGTTTTTTATTTCTACCGATCTTTTACGTCGTCGTCCTCCCCCTCTCGCTCTTCATCCACCACTGTCTCCCCGCTCTAAGCTCACTACCACTGTTAGTGCCGCACCTGGCTCAAAATCATCAAACCTTCCATATTCACACTATAAATTTTGAGGGATTATTTTGCCATTTTTTTCTCCTTTCAGAATCGTCAAACAATAATATCAACATAGAAGTATTTAGCGTAAAACATTCCACCTATGAAAGTGATGTTCTGATCCCGAGCTCATGTGAGCTAGGGTGAATAGTAAAACCAAAGAAATCTATTTTTGTAGTAAGTATTTATTAATGTTTTCATTGCTTGCAAAGTTTTAATGCAGGATGACATTTGTATAAAACATAGCAAAAAAATCGATGCTCCAGAATGCTTTTGAAAATGACATTTTGGAGCATTGATTCTGGCTTTTTTTGCCATGTCTACCACAAATGTCATCCGAAGATTAAACTTTGCAAGCAGTCAAAACATTTGTCAATGTTTGGCAAAAAAAAATCAGCATTTCTGAATTGATCTTCCATTTTTTTACTGTTCATCCGAGCTCGCACAAGCTCAAGGATCAGAACAGACATGTCCATGTCCACTCCCCCTTTCCCCTTCTACTGAATCAATATTGTATCATCTGGTGAAAGAGAAATTGGCGTAGTGCGCATGAAATATGTGGAGAAAGTTACGGTCGGACACTACAGAGGTAGAGCAACATGACAAAGAAAAGATCATGCTTCTCATCTTCAGACTTCTATCTTTCCCACCTCAAAAGGAGCAAGGTTCCCGTTTCTATTTGATGCAAAACAATATATTATCTTCTCAGCCGACATACAATTAGTCTATTTTACAGTCAGCGTGCTGTAATAATTTGGTAATCTTAGAAGAAGCTTTGTACACCCTTCTCTTCTCTATTGCAAACCACAATACCCCATCATCTACATGCCTTTCGATTATTTAGTTGGTGTAGTGCATGTGACAGATCAGGTCGACCAAATGGGGGTTACAAAATGAGGAAATGAGGATTCAGTACCTACTGTAATCTTCAGTCCACTAAAAATAGAGAATAAAACGTATGCACTTCAGAGTTCAGGAAGCGGATATAAATTATCCAGGTTATGAAAAACATGACCTCCTGAAGACAGCTCTAAAGCTGAACCTACAATAAAAGAACTTGTACAGACATCTGGCCCTCTTTATTAGAGAGAAAAGGTTTGCTTACTCTCTGCTAGCCAACAGATGTAAGCATGACAATGTAAACACCACCGGGAACCATTTTAGACTCCTCAATGATCTGCTAGTTCAGAATCTACAGGAGCAAATAAGTCAAGGAACCATGTCGAGTGTTTCAGCTGTAATTTAGCAAATAATATATGGTCTTATATGTAATGCAAGCATGAAAGAATGGTAATAAAGGTGGCTCTGAGATAATTCACTTCCCTTTTCATCGCATCAAGAACCATGTGAATCAACGAGAAGATTAGGTAGAGATTAAAGTTAGAAATTGGGAAAAAAGTAATAATAGTTTAAGGATGACCAAAAAACAAAAAAATGATTTTTTTCACTCCTTATAGAAAGAAAAAAAACTGTTAGTCTTAGAAACCTGAAATTATATATTTATAACCAAAGAACGAAAAAAATTAAACTAATTCAGAGACTTTCATGATCCTAGAATATACACCATGCAGATATACATAACCGTGGCACCACTAATTCGAAGCCACGACAAAGTGGGGGGCATCATGCATCCCTTCTTGACATAGATATATAATCTAGCACATATGATAGATTCATAAAATTGCAACGCAATTTGAACAATTTGTATGTATCACTCGAATTTAATCTCTGGATTTACATGCCAAATCGCCGAACAAACTATGTGCACCTCCAAATCGGCACAAACAATTGGGTAAAATGCATCTGCGATACTGGAATCAACACTAATATTCTACCTGGGGAGGAAACATCAAGCATTGAAGTACACATAGCATTGAAGGATGCAATCTGGACAACATCTGAAAGTTTTCTATCTTAGCTCTGTATAGTCCAACAATCTGAAAGGATTCCAGAAAATCAATCTAACCACGTAGCCCAACCAGCCAAGTACACACCCATGCATCATTAAGTAGAGGAATAAAAAACCTAAGAGTTGGAGGGATCAGAGTTGCTTTGCTGACGGAGTACCACAACCATCCTTGTATGATATATTGCCAAAGTTATCCCTAACAAACATGTATCAACAGTCGACTCATATGTAACAAATAGGATTCAGAAAAATAATCCATTTGTCGGTTAGGTTCCTCATTCGCCGAAATGCCTGCGGATTATCGCCCTTGAATCAACTGCTGAGCTGAGCTGGGAGACTGGGTGGAGAGTTTTACACGAAACTGTTTTTCGCTTTAACCAAATTCCCTTTGTTGTCTTTCCTCTCTCTGTTCTTTCCTCAACTGGAACTTCACAGACAAAGTTTGGATTGCCTCCTTCCACCATCTGCACAAAGCAGTCTTCCAAGGCATGAAATCTGTGTCCAAATTGTTTAGCTGCGTGAGTGAGAAATTTATGTGATTAAAGATTTAGTGTTCTACCAAGTTTAGCATATATGTGATGTACACTGAAAAATGCCCAAAAAATGGAGGGGGGAGCTAGTCTACCTTGCTGGCAGCAAGCCCATACTGCTGTTGCCGTTCTTGGTGCTGCCCTCCCATTAGGTGGAGTGCCTCCAGGTCGAGCTCCGCATGGTCCTCGGAATTTGGCGCTGGATCAGAGAAGTCGTGCGCGATGGGGCAGGCGCTGACGAGCACGGGGCCCTGGGTCAAGGAGATCGAGTCGGCCAGCCCACGCCCGAGCAGCATCTCGTGCAATCGCCAAGCAGGCAGCCACCAGGGGCCCCGATCCCCTCGCCCACTCGCTCGATCCCGAGCGCCTCCAGCTGCTAGGGAGGAGAGCTCCCTCGATCCCCGACGCCTCCGCGCACCCGCGCACCCGCGAGCGAGGACCGCCGCGCCACCGCCAGCGCCCGCGGCGAGCGCGCGCTTTTGGAGGAGGCGGAGGGCGAAGGCGGCCCTGGTGCATAGCGTACCCACCTTGCCTCCTTGCCTTCCCGTCCTCTGCTGCTCCACCTCGACGCGCGGCAGAAGCCGTCTCCGTCGCACACGCCCCGGCGAGCGTCGTCCATCCTCCCGCGCGAGGCACGACGGCCGGTCAACCACCGCCACTGCCCGGCCTTGCCGCGCCGTCTCCGCCGCACACGCCACCACCACTGCCCCGCCTCGCCGCGCCGTCCTCCATCCTCCCGGCGAGCGCCCTCCGTCCTCCCGCGCGAGGCACGGCGGCGGCCATCGCCGACGCACGACGGAATGGGCGAAGCCGCCGTCGCGGTCGCAGGAGAAATGGATAAGACGACGGGAGGACAGCGGGTGGAATTCAAATAAGTACAGGGTTTTTTTTGCAAAATTGAAACGTTATATAGAGACCCATTAAAACGAGGACTGCGGGTTAGTTTCATATAAACCGAAGGACTTTTATGCAAAATCGATAGCGACGACGGACGGGCAGAAGCACTCCGTGCTTTATTAGTAGGGAAAGATTACTCCCTCTAAATAAGTGTACCCCTTCGTACATGATCCATGCATTGTACAGGTGCCTCTGTGTATGTACGTGGCCGCGGCACAAGTTGCATCGAGACTATTAACAATGGTTACCACGGCAACATGCAGTGCAACACTTCTTCGTTTTCGTATAAGAAATGAGATGGGTTTTGTTGCCATTGGGCAATCTCGGCGAGGAACCATGTCCATGTGCGCCTTACGCCCTCACAATCACAGCTAAGCCATTCATTGATCCATCATGTCAAGAAAAAAAATTAGACCATCATGTCAGTCCCAACAATAGACTAGCTAATTAAGCTTCCTTCAATCCTTCATTTTTTTTGCGAGAAAATTTCTGATCTATTCATCTTCAATCATGGCAGTACAACGAATACGAGAAATAATAGAAATTATATCCAGATCCGTAGACCACCTAGCGACAACTACCACCACTGAAGCGAGCCGAAGGCGCGCCGCCGTCATCGCCCCTCCATCGCCGGAGTCGGGCACAACTTGTTGTAGTAGACAGTCGGGAAGTCGTCGTACTAAGACCCCGTAAGACCAGCGCACAACTTCTATGGATCCGTTCAAAACAGTTTTAGAAGTTTATTGGGTCTTTTTCTTTTTTACTTTCTATATGTGTTTCCCGTATCGATTTTCATCGGGTTTCTTTGTTTTTGTTTTTGGTTCCTCTGTTCCTTTTTTTCTTGCTTCTTTCAATTTTGATGTTTTTCTTCATGTATTCTTCTAAAGCATGTCGACTTTTTAAACACAAGTTGAATATTTATTAGACTAGTAAATGTGCACGTGCAACGCACGTGTAATCTTAAGATTTGTTTTTATTTATTCTAGTTAGCACTCATATATTTATCGCCATGTTGAGGGTGTAATGTACAATGCACCATCTTGGGGGTACAGTAATGTACAATGCAATGAAGTATAATTGCCCTATCGCTAACATAACGTGCATGTGGTATTAATTGACATACAATTCTTAGTGTAAATTTACAAATATAATATGCAGGCAACTAAGGAAAACCCAGATAAGTTTAAACAACAAATATGTAAGAAATAAGCAACATTTGCCCCTATGTAAAAGAATACATATGAATTTAAAACATCAACCAAGAATATTACCCGTTGCCAAATTAACCCTATTTATTTTATTAATCTACCATTGTTTCCTGTTAAAAACCCAAAATCTCTACTCTTATAAAAGACCGAGTTGGTGATGATGGTGTGCCTACCATCGTGTAATATAGAGCGTCCGATCTATATCTGACGGATCGAAAGCAAACTCTGGCAATTTTGCAAAAAGATACCCGCACCTTTCTCCACACTTGCAGATAAGGACTTCCCTCGTTCATCCTTTTCTCTCACAAGATAAAATACTCATACAAATGCATCTTGCACGGGCATCTTGCTAGTATCATCAAAATCTAGAGTGTCTATACCCCCTATTCCTATTTGTCGTTGCCACTGAGCTATGGTGTTTGGGTCACTAGTGCAGAACCGGCCTTTAGTGCCGGTTCGTAACGGCCTTTAGTGTCGGTTCGCCAACCGGCACTAAAAAGTGGGGACTAAAGCCCCCCCTCCTTTAGTACCGATTCGTCACGAACCGGCGCTAAAGTGCCACCACGTGTCACGAGTCAGGCCCGGGTGCGTCTAGGACATTAGTACCGGTTGGTAACACCAACCGGTACTAAATGTTTGGGTTTTTTCCCTTTAATTTTGTGTTTTCAATTTAATTTAGTGATTGTTTTACATATAATGAGTTGTTAAATCATTAGGTGAAAGTACCGCGGATTAGTTTCGACTGGATGCATTGGATCTAGCTACTAGCTAAGTGATCAAGTATGTGCAATATCCATATATATTATACTTGATCACCTAATTTAGGTGATCAAGTATAATATATATGGATATGGCATATACTTGATCACTTAGATAGGATACATCCAGCTGAAACTAATCTGTGGTTTCTTTCATTAAATGATATAATAACTCATCATCATCATCATATTAATATAAAATAAACTCTTGCATCATATCATCAACATGAGTATATATACTCTAGCTAGCTAGCTAAAAATCATCGTAGTCATCATTTATCACTATTTAATCATCATAGTCATTACCTCTATCTAATCACCACCAACACTAGCTTAAAGAAGAAACATTCACTAGTACCAGAAGCAAAAATATCATCGAGTTCAACATGATTGTCATGATATTATATATAAGCGTTCATAACACCACAAAAGCAAATCACTTTTGAGATTAAGTTCAGAACGAAGAACACGGACATGAAAGGACAAGTACTAAGAGCATGAACTAGCTAAATCACTCTTGCTGCTCTCTCTCAGGTAAAATAGCATAGAACATGTATAGCTCTCCTGATTTATCATACTGGAGCATGCAGATAAATCTATCTCCTAATCGTGGGTTGCGATTCTCATTGCTGCCCCCTAGTACTTCTCTGCGATCGTTAACAATTTTCCTCCAATCTTTCACTATTAAGCATTCATCGCTTCTTGAAATCATGAATGCACTCATGTGCAATGCAGGATATCTTGGCCGTAAGCTAACAATTGACATGCGACCTTTAGTCTCGATCCCCTGAGGCACAACTGTCATCGGGAGTCCCTGTTAAAGAACATTGTATAGTACTTAATTAATATACTTAGCAATGAAAGTTTAGGAAAAAAATTATGTATGCAAAAGATGCACTGAGTACAAATAGTAAAAATCTTACCATCATTCCTAAATAGATGTGACCGTAGTTCAACACGATCACTATTGGTCCCACGTTTTGAGTACTAGCATTTCTAAGTGCAGGAGGAAAATTTGTCTTGACAATATGAAGATCCTCAACCCATGAAACATAATGACTTATCTCCTCGCAGTTTAGTTCAGCTCCGGGACAGTAGTAGGTCCTGTCTACCAAACGCCGGACATGTTTACTTGAATGGAAATAAGCTGTCAACAGAAATTAGTTGTCAAATATTTTTGAATAAGCAATATCAAAGAAAAAAATATAGTTGAGAAGAACTCACATAATGGTAGAACTGGAGGCGTCTGCACATTGACCCATATGTCTCTATTACCTTCAATATCATCTTCCGGACGAATATCAAAGCTGATAACCATATCAGACTCAAATGCATAAGCCTTGCATAGTGCTTGCCAAGTTTTGCATTCAAAATAAGTGTACGTGTTTGCATTGTATACTTTGACGTTGAAAGTATAACCATGCTCAATTTTCAGGTAAACTCTCTTTACCTCCATAGTTTCCATAGCATTGAAACCTATCTTATCCAAGACAAAAATTCTTGCATTGCAGGGGATGCGCTAGTAGAATAGTGAAAATTAAAAATTATAAGTCAGGCAAATGAAGCATATATAAGTCATGCTTAATTACGAAAACAGACTTGTCGTTGTGACTTACTGTATCGAATTCGAAGGTCTCATCCAGCTTGATGCTGAATCGCCTATCATCAACAAGGAAATTTCTGTCGCACAGGCCGCGTTGGTCTTCACAGTATTCGCACATAATGAAAATTTTTTTCGTCGCCAGACAACATTTCCTATGTTCATATAGGCGAAACATTAGACACTTACTAATTCAATTAATTCAACTAATTCAACTACTTTTATTAATTCAACTAGTTTTGTTAATCCAACTAATTCAACTAAGCATTTACTAAAAATAAACTTGTTCTATTAATTTTCTTACTAAAATAAACTAATTATATTAATTCAACTAGTTCAAATAATCTCATATATCTAAATTTTCTTACTAAAAATAAACTAGTTATATTAATTCAACTAGTTCAACTAAGCATTTACTAAAAATAAACTAGTTATATTAATTCAAATAGTTCAAATAATCTCATATATCTAAATTTTCTTACTAAAAATAAATAACTAGTTATATTAATTCAACTAGTTCAAATAATCTCATATACCTAAATTTTCTTACTAAA
>NC_041381.1:691194694-691237139 GCF_002162155.2 Triticum dicoccoides
GCGATGACGTGCGGCGGGGGCGGCGATCGAGGGCGGCGGGGGCGACGGCGCGGCGGGGGCGACGGCACGGCGGCGTCGGCGCGCTATAGATGTCGCACGAGAGAAGTAGTGTCAATGGAACTGATTTTTCGTAAGTGCCATATATATAAGAGGGGCCTTTAGTACCGGTTGGTGGCTCCAACCGGTACTAAAGGACAACCATTAGTACCGGTTGGAGCCACCAACCTGTACTAATGGGCGTGCGCTGCCACCCGCGGTGCGCTATGTTTAGTGCCACCTCGCCGAGCGAAGGGCAGCCGCACTGGTTTATAAACCCAGTCGCGGCTGCCCTTTCTAACTCCTCTATATAGCAGACTTCTGGGCCTAACTAGGGCGCACTGCCCTGTGAGCCTGTCGGCCCTTCTTGGCCTGAATTTGCAGACCCTAGGTCTGGCAGGCCCACCGAGCAGCGCCCCAACTCTTTTTTATATAGTTTTTTTTTCTGATTTATTTTTTTCTTCTATTTATTATTGAGTAGTTTTCTTTGCTGTATTTAGTTTCTTTGTGAATATTTTTGCTTTATATAGTTTTTTTCTTTTCTGCATTATTTATTTTCTTCTATTTATTTTGGAGTAATTTTTTTATATAGTTGTTTTCTTTTCTGCTTTATTTCTGAGTAGTTTTTTTTGCTGTGATTTTCAATTTCACGGTCATTTAGCTCTGATCTAAACAAATCGGTTACTGAAAAACGGCAAATGATGTCAGAACGTGTTGAAAATTGATGACGTCGCGAGGGATCGAGGGGGAGACCGAGTGAGTGGAGAGAGTGAGGGCGTAAACATGTAAAAATATACATCAAAAATACATTGATTATCAATGATCTTTTTGTGTACAATCTGAATTGTCAATATGAGTCCTCAATGGTTTAGAAACCGATGAAGACTCATATTGAGTCCACAAATTATACACACAGAGTTCAATGAAGACCAAATGCTTGTGATTGTTTGAGAAGTAACATATTGAAATTGTGCATCTGAACGCAGAAAAAATACATTGATCAGTACCGCCTTTCAGCCAAAATGCGCTACTGCTACAGAGAAGTACATAAAAAATACATTGACCATCAATGATCTTTTTATATAGAATCTAATTTGTCAATAGGAATCTGCCACCGATTCCGGCGAAGACTCCTATTGCAGCCACAGATCCTACACATAGAGTTCAATGAAGACACAATGCCTGTGATAGTTTGGGAAGTAACATATTTAAGGTGGTCAAAATCTTGCTAGGGGAGCGAGGTGGGACTAAAAATAGCCCTGCCACAACCTCTTTACTACCAGTTTGTGCCATGAACCGGTACTAAAGATGCTGTTGCTCGGCCTGCACCTTTAGTACCGGTTCGTGGCACGAACCGATACTAAATATTCGCATTGAACCGGTACTAAAGATCTCCTCTAGCCTAGTCATTTGAACCGGCACTAATGGACACATTAGTGCCGGCTCATATGCAAACCGATACTAATGTGTCTCAGATTTGACCCTTTTTCTACTAGTGGGTCCTTAGTGCACCATCATTGCCAAACCCTCCCCTATTTCCATTGCCGAGTGGTTTTTGGGTCCTCTTGCAAACCAAAGTTGCGGCGGCAGCTGCACTTTCGTTATGGGCGCAGCAGCAACGACGACTTGAAGACATACATGAATCTTCTTTAGAAAAGTAGCACAAAAAGGAATTGTCCGTCTCATAGCACCAGCGGCAGGTCCATCTCTTCCTACAAGTGGGTTAAAAATTATACCAAATTGAACGTAGTTTATTTTACAGGCAAGTAACGAGTGGAGGGGCACATACCTCATCCTGAAGCCACTAAAGGACATATCCAAAAATCTAAGCCGATCCACTACCCAACTGCTACCAAAAGTTCCATATCACTATGTAAAGGGGTCATTTCATAGCACAACATATAGGAGAAAGCACTAACTCCACAGTCATCATCCCCTTCCACGGCCAAGTAATTAGGCTTATGCTACATAATATAAGATTCAGACCAATCTGGACATGCTAAAACAAAAACTGAGCACACCTCCAGATCTCATCAAGTCAATCAAATAAATGTACTACCCAAATAAGCTTCTACAGTAGTCATGCATAAAGCAAAAACATTGGAGTTGCATCTTCTACTACAAAATAAATGGGAAAACATCATCTTCTACTGTTTCAATGAGTATCTAGTAGCCTACCTTGACAAACCTGATTCCTGAATCATGGGTAGCATTGATACGTCTCCAACGTATCTATAATTTTTGATTGTTCATGCTATTATATTACCTATTTTGGATGTTTATGGGCTTTATTTTATACATTATAATCATTTTTGGGACTAACCTACTAACCGGAGGCCCATCCCGTATTGCTGTTTTTTTGCCTATTGCAGTATTTCGAAGAAAAGGAATATCAAACGGAGTCCAAACGGAATGAAACCTTCGGGAGCGTGATTTTTGGAATGAACGTGATCCAGAGGACTTGGAGTGCAAGTCAAGAAACAGCCGGAGCCTCCACGAGATAGGAGGCCCCCCCCCCTATAGGGCGCGCCCCCTGTCTCGTGGGCCCCTCGGGCATCCACCGACGTACTTCTTCCTCCCATGTAAGCCTACATACCCCGAAAACATCCAGGGAGCAACCACAATACAATTTCCACTGCCGTAACCTTCTGTATCCGTGAGATCCCATCTTGGAGCCGTCACCGGCGTTCTGCCGGAGGGGGAATCCACCACGAAGGGCTTCTACATCAACACCATAGCCCTTCCGATGAGTTGTGAGTAGTTTACCACAGACCTTCGGGTCCATAGTTATTAGCTAGATGACTTCTTCTCTCTTTTTGGATCTCAATACAATGTTCTTCCCCTCTCTTGTGGAGAACTATTCGATGTAATCTCTTTTTGTGGTGTGTTTGTCAAGATCCGATGAATTGTGGGTTTATGATCAGATTTATCTATGGCTAATAATTGAATCTTCTCAGAATTCTTTTATATGATTGAGTTATCTTTGCAAGTCTCTTCGAATTATCGGTTTGATTTGGCCGACTAGATTGATCTTTATTGCCATGGGATAAGTGCTTAGCTTTGGGTTCAATCTTGCGGTGTTCTTACCCAGTGACAGAAAGGGTTGCAAGACACGTATTGTATTGTTGCCATCAAGGATAAAAAGATGGGGTTTATATCATATTGCTTGAGTTTATCCCTCTACATCATGTCATCTTGCTTAATGCGTTACTCTGTTCTTATGAACTTAATACTCTAGATGCATGCTGGATAGCGGTCGATGTGTGGAGTAATAGTAGTAGATGCAGGCAGGAGTCGGTCTACTTGTTGAGGACGTGATGCCTATATACATGATCATTCCTAGATAACGTCATAATTATTCGCTTTTCTATCAATTGCTTGATAGTAATTTGTTCACCCACCGTAATACTTATGCTCTTGAGAGAAGCCTCTAGTGGAACCTATGGCCCCCGGGTCTATCTCTTATCATATTTGCTTCCAATCTACTTTTATTTGCATCTTCATTTTCTGCATCTATATTATAAAATACCAAAAATATATTTATCTTATCATATTATCTCTATCATATCTCACTTTTGTTGGGGAACGTAGCAGAAATTCAAAATTTTCCTACGTGTCACCAAGATCTATCTATGGAGAAACCAGCAACGAGGGGAAGGAGAGTGCATCTACATACCCTTGTAGATCGCTAAGCGGAAGCGTTCAAGAGAACGGGGTTGAAGGAGTCGTACTCGTCGTGATCCAAATCACCGGAGATCTTAGTGCCGAACGGACGGCACCTCCGCGTTCAACACACGTACAGCCTGGTGACGTCTCACACGCCTTGATCCAGCAAGGAGAGAGGGAGAGGTTGAGGAAGACTCCATCCAGCATCAGCACAACGGCGTGGTGGTGGTGGAGGAGCGTGGCAATCCAGCAGGGCTTCGCCAAGCACCGCGGGAGAGGAGGAGTAAGAGAGGTAGGGCTGCGCCTGGGAGAGGTGAAACTCGTGTCTTGGCAGCCCCCAAACCCCTCAAGTATATATAGGGGGAGAGGGGGGGGCTGCGCCTCCACCTAGGGTTCCACCCTAGGGGCGGCGACCAGCCCAGATCCCATCTGAGGGGCGGCCAAGGGGGGAAGAGGGGAAACTTGCCCCCCAAGTTAGGTGGGTGCGCCCCCTCCCCCAACCCTAGGCGCCTTGGGCCCTTGTGGGGGGCGCACCAGCCCACCAGGGGCTGGTCCCGTCCCACACTTGGCCCATGCAGCCCTCCGGGGCTGGTGGCCCCACTTGGTGGACCCCCGGGACCCTCCCGGTTGTCCCGGTACGTTACCGATAAAACCCGAAACTTTTCCGGTGACTAAAACAGGACTTCCCATATATAAATCTTTACCTCCGGACCATTCCGGAACTCCTCGTGACGTCCGGGATATCATCCGGGACTCCGAACAACATTCGTTAACCACATACAAACTTCCTTTATAACCCTAGCGTCATAGAACCTTAAGTGTGTAGACCCTACGGGTTCGGGAACCATGCAGACATGACCGAGACATTCTCCGGTCAATAACGAACAGCGGGATCTGGATACCCATGTTGGCTCCCACATGTTCCATGATGATCTCATCGGATGAACCACGATGTCAAGGATTCAATCAATCCCGTATACAATTCCCTTTGTCTAGCGGTATTGTACTTGCCCGAGATTCGATCGTCGGTATCCCGATACCTTGTTCAATCTCGTTACCGACAAGTCTCTTTACTCGTTCCCGCAACACATCATCCCGTGATCAACTCCTTGGTCACATTGTGCACATTATGATGATGTCCTACCGAGTGGGCCCAGAGATACCTCTCCGTTAACCGGCGTGACAAATCCCAGTCTCGATTCGTGCCAACCCAACAGACACTTTCGGAGATACCTGTAGTGCACCTTTATAACCACCCAGTTACGTTGTGACGTTTGGTACACCCAAAGCATTCCTACGGTATCCGGGAGTTGCACAATCTCATGGTCTAAGGAAATGATACTTGACATTAGAAAAGCTTTAGCATACGAACTACACGATCTTTGTGCTAGGCTTAGGATTGGGTCTTGTCCATCACATCATTCTCCTAATGATGTGATCCCGTTATCAATGACATCCAATGTCCATGGTCAGGAAACCGTAACCATCTGTTGATCAACGAGCTAGTCAACTAGAGGCTTACTAGGGACATGGTGTTGTCTATGTACCCACACATGTATCTGAGTTTCCTATCAATACAATTATAGCATGGATAATAAACGATTATCATGAACAAGGAAATATAATAATAACTAATTTATTATTGCCTCTAGGGCATATTTCCAACAGTCTCCCACTTGCACTAGAGTCAATAATCTAGTTCACATCGCCATGTGATCAACACTGATAGGTCACATCGCCATGTGACCAACATCCAAAGAGTTTACTAGTGTCTCAAACTAGTTCACATCTCCATGTGTTTAAGTCTCAATGAGTTCTGGGGTTTGATCATGTTTTGCTTGTGAGAGAGGTTTTAGTCAACGGGTCTGTAACATTCAGATCCGTATGTACTTCACAATTCTCTATGTCGTATTGTAAATGTTGCTTCCACGCTCCACTTGAAGCTATTCCAAATGGTTGCTTCACTATACGTATCCGGTTTGCAACTCAGAGTCATTCGGATAGGTGTTAAAGCTTGCATTGACGTAACCCTTTATGCCGAACTCTTTATCACCTCCATAATCGAGAAACATTTCCTTATTCCTCTAAGGATAATTTTGACCGCTGTCCAATGATCCGTTCCTGGATCATTCTTGCACCCCTTGACTGACTCATGCCAAGGCACACTTCCGGTGCGGTACACAGCATAGCATACTATAGAGCCTACGTCTGAAGCGTAGGGGACGACCTTCGTCCTTTGTCTCTCTTCTGCCGTGGTCGAGCTTTAACTCTTAACTTCATACCTTACAACTCAGGCAAGAACTCCTTCTTTGACTGATCCATCTTGAACACCTTCAAGATCATGTCAAGGTATGTGCTCATTTGAAAGTATTATTAAGCATTTTGATCTATCTTATAGATCTTGATGCTTATTGTTCAAGTAGCCTAATCCAGGTTTTCCATTGAAAAACACTTTTCAAATAACCCTATATGCTTTACAGAAAATTCTACATCATTTCTGATCATAAATATGTCAACAACATATACTCATCAGAAGTTCTATAGTGCTCCCACTCACTTCTTTGGAAATACAAGTTTCTCACAAACTTTGTATAAACCCAAAATCTTTGATCATCTCGTCAAAGCGTACATTCCAACTCCGAGATGCTTACTCCAGTCCTAAGAAGGATTGCTGGAGCTTTGCATACTTATTAGCGTCTTTCAGGATTGACAAAACCTTCTGGTTGTATCACATACAACCTTTCCTCAAGTATAACGTCGAGGAAACAATGTTTTGACATCCTATCTGCAAGATTTCATAAATCATGCAGTAATTGCTAATATAATCCCAACAGATTCTTAGCATCGCTACGAGTGAGAAAGTCTCATCGTAGTCAACTCCTTGAACTTGTCGGAAAACATCTCAACAACAAGTCGAGCTTTCTTAATGGTGATGCTTACCATCATTGTCTGTCTTCTTCTAAAATCCATCTGTACCCAATAGCCTTACGACCATCAAGTAGTTCTTCCAAAGTCATGGATCCTTTCTCGGATTTTATGGCCTCGAGCCATTCGTTGGAATCCGGGCCCACCATCGCTTCTTCATAGCTCGTAGGTTCATTGTTGTCTAGCAATATGACCTCTAAGACAGGATTGCGTACCACTCTGAAGTAGTACACATCCTTGTCACCCTACGAGGTACGGTAGTGACTTGATCCGAAACTTCATGATCACTATCATAAGCTTCTACTTCAATTGGTGTAGGCGTCACGGGAACAACTTCCTGTGCCCTGCTACACACTAGTTGAAGTGATGATTCAATAACCTCATCAAGTCTCCACCATCCTCCCACTCAATTCTCGAGACAAACCTTTCCTCGAGAAAGGACCCGATTCAAGAAACAATCCCTATTGCTTTAGGATCTGAATTAGGAGGTATACCCAACTGTTTTGGGTGTCCTATGAAGATGCATTTTATCCGCTTTGGGTTCGAGCTTATCAACCTGAAACTTTTCACATAAGCGTCGCAGCCCCAAACTTTTAAGAAACGACAACTTAGGTTTCTCCAAACCATAGTTGAAACGGTGTTGTCTCACCAGAAATTACGTGGTGCCCTATTAAAGTGAGTGCGGTTGTCTCTAATGCCTAACCCATGAACGATAGTGGTAATTCGATAAGAGTCATCATGGTACGCACCATATCCAATAGGGTGTAACTATGATGTTCGGACACACCATCACACTATGGTGTTCCAGGCGGTATTAAATGTGAAACAATTTCCACAATGTCTTAATTGCGTGCCAAAGCTCGTAACTCAGATACTCATCTCTATGATCATATCATAGACATTTTATCCTCTTGTCACAATGACCTTCAACTTCACTCTGAAATTACTTGAACCCTTCAATAATTCAGACTTGTGTTTCATCAAGTAAATATACAGTATCTACTTAAATCATCTTGAAGTAAAACATAACGATATTCACTCCATGCCTCAGCACTCATTGGACTGCACACATCAAAGTGTGTTACTTCCAACAAGTTGCTATCTTGTTCCATCTTACTGAAACCGAGGCTTTTCAGTCATCTTGCCTATGTGGTATGATTTGCATATCTCAAGTGATTCAAAATCAAGTGAGTCCAAACGATCCATCTGCATGGAGTTTCTTCATGCGTATACACCAATAGATATGGTTTGCATGTCTCAAACTTTTCAAAACGAGTGAGTCCAAAGATCCATCAGCATGGAGCTTCATCATGCGTTTTACACCAATATGACTTACATGGCAGTGCCACAAGTAAGTGGTACCATCATTACTATCTTATATCCTTTTGGCATGAAAATGTGTATCACTACAATCGAGATTCAATAAACCATTCCTTTTAGGTGCTAGACCATTGAAGGTATTATTCAAATAAACAGAGTAACCATTATTCTCCTTAAATGAATAACCGTATTGCGACAGACATAATCCAATCATGTCTATGCTCAACGCAAACACCAATAACAATTATTTAGGTTTAACACCAATCTCGATGGTAGAGGGAGCGTGTGATGCTTGATCACATCAACCTTGGAAACTCTTCCAACACGTATCGTCAGCTCACTTTTAGCTAGTCTCCGTTTATTCCGTAGCTTTTATTTCGAGTTACTAACACTTAGCAACCGAACCGGTATCTAATACCCTGGCGCTACTACGAGTACAAGTAAAGTACACATTAACATAATGTATATCCAATATACTTCTATCGACCTTGCCAGCCTTCTTATCTACCAAGTATCTAGGGTAATTCTGCTCCAGTGGCTGTTCCCCTTATTACAGAAGCACTTAGTCTCGGGTTTGGGTTCAACCTTGGGTTTCTTCACTGGAGCAGCAACTGATTTGCCGTTTCATGAAGTGTCCCTTCTTGCCCTTGCCCTTCTTGAAACTAGTGATTTCACTAACCATCAACAATTGATGCTCCTTCTTGATTTCTACTTTCGCGGTGTCAAACATCGTGAATACCTCAAGGATCATCTATCCCTGATATGTTATAGTTCATCACGAAGCTCTAGCAGCTTGGTGGCAATGACTTTGGAGAAACATCACTATCTCATCTGTAAGATCAACTCCCACTCGATTTAAGTGATTGTTGCACTCAGACAATCTGAGCACAAGCTCAACGATTGAGCTTTTCTCCGTTAGTTTGTAGGCTAAGAAAATTGTCGGAGGTCTTATACCTCTTGACGTGGGCACGAGCATGAAATCCCAATTTCAGCCCTCGAAACATCTCATATGTTCCGCGACGTTTCGAAAAACGTCTTTGGTGCCTCAACTCTAAACCGTTTAACTGAACTATCACGTAGTTATCAAAACGTGTATGTCCGATGTTCGCAACATCCATAGACGACGATTGGGGTTCAGCACACTAAGCGGTGCATTAAGGACATAAGCTTTCTATTGTCCGCATAATCGCTACTGTCAACTTTCAACTATATTTTCTCTAGGAACATATCTAAACAGTGGAACTAAAGCGCGAGCTTACGACATAATTTGCAAAGATCTTTTGACTATGTTCAGGATAATTAAGTTCATCTCATGAACTCCCACTCAGATAGACATCCCTCTAGTCATCTAAGTGATTACATGATCCGAGTCAACTAGGCCGTGTCCGATCATCACATGAGACGGACTAGTCATCATATGTGAATATCTTCATGTTGATCGTATCTACTATACGACTCATGCTCGACCTTTCGGTCTCGGCCATGTCTGTACATGCTAGGCTCGTCAAGTTAACCTAAGTGTTTCACGTGTGTAAATCTGGCTTACACCCGTTGTATGTGAATGTAAGAATCTATCACACCCGATCATCACGTGGTGCTTCGAAACGACGAACTTTCGCAACGGTGCACAGTTAGGGGGAACACTTTCTTGAAATTTTAATAAGGGATCATCTTATTTACTACCGTCGTTCTAAGCAAACAAGATGCATAAACATGATAAACATCACATGCAATCAAATAGTGACATGATATGGCCAATATCATTTTGCTCCTTTTGATCTCCATCTTCGGGGCTCCATGATCATCATCGTCACCGGCATGACACCATGATCTCCATCATCATGATCTCCATCATCGTGTCTTCATGAAGTTGTCTCGCCAACTATAACTTATACTACTATGGCTACCGGTTAGCAATAAAGTAAAGTAATTACATGGCGTTGTTCAATGACACGCAGGTCATACAATAAATTAAGACAACTCCTATGGCTCCTGCCGGTTGTCATACTCATCGACATGCAAGTCGTGATTCCTATTACAATAACATGATCAATCTCATACATCACATATATCATTCATCACATTCTTTTGGCCATATCACATCACATAGCATACCCTACAAAAACAAGTTAGACGTCCTCTAATTGTTGTTTGCATGTTTTACGTGGCTGCTATGGGTTTCTAGCAAGAACTTTTCTTACCTACGCAAAAACCACAACGTGATATGTCAATTCCTATTTACCCTTCATAAGGACCCTTTTCATCGAATCCGTTCCGACTAAAGTGGGAGAGACTGGCACCCGCTAGCCACCTTATGCACCAAGTGCATGTCAGTCGGTGGAACCTGTCTCACGTAAGTGTACGTGTAAGGTCGGTCCGGGACGCTTCATCCCACAATACCGTCGAAACAAGATTGGACTAGTAACGGTAAGCATATTGAACAAAATCAACGCCCACAACTACTTTGTGTTCTACTCGTGCAAAGAATCTACGCAATAGACCTAGCTCATGATGCCACTGTTGGGGAACGTAGCAGAAATTCAAAATTTTCCTACGTGTCACCAAGATCTATCTATGGAGAAACCAGCAACGAGGGGAAGGAGAGTGCATCTACATACCCTTGTAGATCGCTAAGCGGAAGCGTTCAAGAGAACGGGGTTGAAGGAGTCGTACTCGTCGTGATCGAAATCACCGGAGATCCTAGTGCCGAACGGACGGCACCTCCGCGTTCAACACACGTACAGCCCGGTGACATCTCCCACGCCTTGATCCAGCAAGGAGAGAGGGAGAGGTTGAGGAAGACTCCATCCAGCAGCAGCACAACGGTGTGGTGGTGATGGAGGAGCGTGGCAATCCAGCAGGGCTTCGCCAAGCACCGCGGGAGAGGAGGAGTAAGAGAGGTAGGGCTGCGCCTGGGAGAGGTGAAACTCGTGTCTTGGCAGCCCCAAAACTCCTCAAGTATATATAGGGGGAGAGGGGGGGCTGCGCCTCCACCTAGGGTTCCACCCTAGGGGCGGCGGCCAGCCCAGATCCCATCTGAGGGGCGGCCAAGGGGGGAAGAGGGAAAACTTGCCCCCCAAGTTAGGTGGGTGCGCCCCCTCCCCCAACCCTAGGCGCCTTGGGCCCTTGTGGGGGGCGCACCAGCCCACCTGGGGCTGGTCCCCTCCCACACTTGGCCCATGCAGCCCTCCGGGGCCGGTGGCCCCACTTGGTGGACCCCCGGGACCCTCCCGGTTGTCCCGGTACGTTACCGATAAAACCCGAAACTTTTCCGGTGACCAAAACAGGACTTCCCATATATAAATCTTTACCTCCGGACCATTCCGGAACTCCTCGTGACGTCCGGGATCTCATCCGGGACTCCGAACAACATTCGGTAACCACATACAAACTTCCTTTATAACCCTAGCGTCATCGAACCTTAAGTGTGTAGACCCTACGGGTTCGGGAACCATGCAGACATGACCGAGACGTTCTCCGGTCAATAACCAACAGCAGGATCTGGATACCCATGTTGGCTCCCACATGTTCCACGATGATCTCATCAGATGAACCACGATGTCAAGGATTCAATCAATCCCGTATACAATTCCCTTTGTCTAGCGGTATTGTACTTGCCCGAGATTTGATCGTGGGTATCCCGATACCTTGTTCAATCTCGTTACCGGCAAGTCTCTTTACTCGTTCCCGCAACACATCATCCCGTGATCAACTCCTTGGTCACATTGTGCACATTATGATGATGTCCTACCGAGTGGTCCCAGAGATACCTCTCCGTTAACCGGAGTGACAAATCCCAGTCTCGATTCATGCCAACCCAACAGACACTTTCAGAGATACCTGTAGTGCACCTTTATAGCCACCCAGTTACGTTGTGGCGTTTGGTACACCCAAAGCATTCCTACGGTATCCGGGAGTTGCACAATCTCATGGTCTAAGGAAATGATACTTGACATTAGAAAAGCTTTAGCATACGAACTACACGATCTTTGTGCTACGCTTAGGATTGGGTCTTGTCCATCACATCATTCTCCTAATGATGTGATCCCGTTATCAATGACATCCAATGTCCATGGTCAGGAAATCGTAACCATCTGTTGATCAACGAGCTAGTCAACTAGAGGCTTACTAGGGACATGGTGTTGTCTATGTACCCACACATGTATCTGAGTTTCCTATCAATACAATTATAGCATGGGTAATAAACGATTATCATGAACAAGGAAATATAATAATAACTAATTTATTATTGCCTCTAGGGCATATTTCCAACAACTTTCGCAAGTGGCCGTGAAGGGATTGACAACCCCCTTGTCGCATTGGTTGCGAGTTCATTGTTTGTTTGTGTAGGTTCGTGGGACTTGTTGAGAAGCCTCCTACTGGATTGATACCTTGGTTCTAAAAAACTAAGGAAAATACTTACGCTACTGTGCTGCATCACCCTTTCCTCTTCAAGGAAAACCAATGCAAGCTCAAGACGTAGCAAGAAGGATTTCTGGCGCCGTTGTCGGGGAGGTCTTCGCTCAAGTCAAGACATACCAAGTACCCATCACAAACTCATCTCCCTCGCATTAACATTATTTGCCATTTGCCTCTCGTTTTCCTCTCCCCTACTTCACCCTTGCCGTTTTATTCGCCCTCTCTTTCCTAATCTCCTCTCTTTTCCGTTTGTCGTTTTCTGTTTGCTTGTGTGTTGGATTACTTGTTGCCATGGCGCAAGATAATACCAAATTGTGTGATTTCTCGAATACCAATAATAATGATTTCCTTAGTACTCCGATTGCTCCTCTTAATGATGTTGAGTCTTGTGAAATCAATACTGATTTGCTGAATCTTGTTATGAAAGATCAATTCGTCGGCCTTCCTAGTGAAGATGCCGCTACTCATCTAAACAATTTTGTTGATTTGTATGATATGCAAAAGAAGAAAGATACGGATAATGATATTGTTAAATTGAAGCTATTTCCGTTTTCGCTTAGAGATCGTGCTAAAGTTTGGTTTTCGTCTTTGCCTAAAAATAGTATTGATTCTTGGAACAAGTGCAAAGATGCGTTTATCTCTAAGTATTTTCCTCCCGCTAAGATCATCACTCTTAGGAACGATATTATGAATTTTAAACAACTTGATCATGATCATGTTGCCCAATCTTGGGAAAGAATGAAATTGATGATTCGCAATTGTCCTACTCATGGTTTGAATTTATGGATGATCATACAAAATTTGTATGCCGGTTTGAACTTTGCTTCTAGAAATCTTTTAGATTCGGCCGCCAGAGGCACGTTTATGGAAATCAGTTTAGGAGATGCCAAAAAACTTCTTGATAATATTATGGCTAATTATTCTCAATGGCATACCGAACGATCTACTAGTAAAAAAGTGCATGCTATAGAAGAAATTAATGTTTTGAGTGGAAAGATGGATGAACTTATGAAGTTGTTTGCTACTAAAAATACTCCTCTTGATCCCAATGATATGCCTTTGTCTACTTTGATTGAGAATAATAATGAATCTATGGATGTGAATTTTGTTGGTAGGAATAGTTTTGGAAACAACGCCTATAGAGGAAATCTTAATGCTAGACCGTTCCCTAATAATTCCTCTAATAATTATGGAAATTCCTACAATAATTATTATGGTAATTTTAATAAGATGCTACTCTGATTTTGAGAATAGTGTGAAATAATTTATGATTTCTCAAAATAATTTTAATGCTTTGCTTGAAGAAAAATTGCTCAAAGTTGATATTTTGGCTAGGAACATTGATAGACTTTCGCTTGATATTGATTCTCTTAAACTCAGATCTTCTCCTCCTAAGCATGATATCAATGAGTCTCTCAAAGAAATGAGAATCTCCATTGATGAGTGTAAGGAAAGAACCGCTAGATTGTGTGCTAAAAAAGATAGCTTTATAAAAGCGTGTTCTTCTAGTTTCCATGAAAATAATGATGAAGATCTTAAAGTTATTGATGTGTGCCCTATTAGATCTTTGTTTTGTAATATGAATCTTGAAAATAATGGGACTGGAGATGAGTCAACTTTATTTAGAAGGCGTCCCAAGAATTCTGAGTTTTTAGATCTTGATGCTAAATTTGGTAAAAGTGGGATTGGAGAGGTCATGACTTTAAATAACATTGAACCCACTATCTCGGATTTCAAGGAATTTGATTATGATAATTGTTCTTTAGAAAGTTGTATTTCCTTGTTGCAATCCGTTGTTAATTCTCCACATGCTTATAGTCAAAATAAAGCTTTTACCAAACATATCGTTGATGCCTTGATGCAATCTTTTGATGAAAAACTTAATTTGGAAGTTTCTATACCTAGAAAACTTAATGATGAGTGGGAACCTACTATTAAGATTAAAATGAAAGATCATGAGTGTTTTGCCTTGTGTGATTTGGGTGCTAGTGTTTCCACGATTCCGAAAACTTTATGTGATATTCTAGGTTTCCATGATCTTGATGATTGCTCGTTAAATTTGCATCTTGCGGATTCCACCATTAAAAAGCCAATGGGAAGGATCAATGATGTCCTTATTGTTGCAAATAGAAATTTGGTGCCCATTGATTTTATAGTTCTTGATATAGATTGCAATCTTTCTTGTCCTATTATTCTTGGTAGACCTTTCCTTAGAACGATTGGTGCGATTATTGATATGAAGGAAGGGAATATTAGATTCCAATTTCCATTAAAGAAAGGCATGGAGCACTTTCCAAGAAATAAATTCAAATTACCTTATGAATCTATCATGCAAGCTACTTATGAATCAAGTGCCAAAGATGGCACCATTTAGATCTATCTTTGCTTTTATGCCTAGCTAGGGGCGTTAAACGATAGCGCTAGTTGGGAGGCAACCCAATTTTCTTTATGTTTTTTGTTTTTGTTCCTATTTAATGTTAATTTTGTTTCTACTTTCTGTTTAGATGTGTTTTCATGTTTTATTTAGTGTTTGTGCCAAGTAGAACCTATAGGATAACCTAAGATGTGAGTTGATTTGATTCTGCAGAAACTTTGCGCTCACGAGAAAAAAAAATCAATAAATCAAAGGAACGAGATTTTGCATTGATTCTTTTTGATGCTGTTCAATAAACACAGTTTTTAGGACGTCCTATTTTGGTAGGATTTTTGAGGTTCCAGAAGTTTGCGTTAGCTACAGATTGCTACAGACTGTTCTGTTTTTGATAGATTCTGTTTTTCATGTGTTGTTTACTTATTTTGATGCCTCTATGGCTAGTATGTAAGGGTATGAACCATAGAGAACTTGGAATATAGTAGGTTTAACACAAATTTAAATAAATAATGAGTTCATTACAGTACCTTATATGGTGGTTCTGTTTTCTTTCACTAACGGAGCTTATAAGATTTCCTGTTGAGTTTTCTGTTGTGAAGTTTTCAAGTTTTGGGTAAAGATTTGATGGACTATGGAATAAAGGGTGGCAAAAGCCTAAGATTGGGGATGCCCAAGGCACCCCAAGATATTCAAGAATAGCCAAAAGCCTAAGCTTGGGGTTGCCCCGAAGGCATCCCCTCTTTCGTGTTCGTTCATTGGTAACTTTACTTGGAGCTATATTTTTATTTACCACATGATATGTGTTTTGCTTGGAGTGTCGTGTCTTATATTGATCTTTGCTTGTTAGTTTACTACAATCATCCTTGCTGTAACACACCTTTTGGGAGAAGCCTATTTTCTTGGGATTTGATAGAATACTCTATGTACTTCACTTATATCTTTTGAGCTTGATAGTTTTTGCTCTAGTGCTTCACTTATATCTTTTAGCACATGGCGGTGGATTAATTTGAGGAAATTGCTAGTCTCTAATGCTTCACTTATATTATTTTGAGAGTCTCTTAGAACAGCATGGTATTTGCTTTGGTTATGAATTTGGTCCTAGAATGATGAGCATCCAAGTTGGGTATAATAAGAACTATCATAGGAAGTGAATTGGATGCTATGATCAACTTGATACTTGATGATTATTTTGAGATAGGGAGGTAGTGATATTAAAGTCATGCTAGTTGGGTGATTATGAATTTAAAGAATGCATGTGTTGAAGTTAGCAAGTCCCGTAGCATGCACGTATGGTTAAAGTTGTGTAACAAATTTGAAACATAAAGTGTACCTGGCTTGTGCATCCTTATGAGTGGCGGTCGGGGACGAGCGATGGTCTTTTCCTACCAATCTATCCCCCTAGGAGCATGCGCGTAGTGCTTGGTTTTTGATGACTTCTAAATTTTTGCAATAAGTATATGAGTTCTTTTGACTAATGTTGAGTCCATGGATTATACGCACTTTTACCTTTCCATCATTGCTAGCCTCTTCGGTACCGTGCATTGCCCTTTCTCACCTTGAGAGTTGGTGCAAACTTCGCCGGTGCATCCAAACCCCGTGATATGATATGCTCTATCACACATAAACCTCCTTATATCTTCCTCAAAACAGCCACCATACCTACCTATTTATGGCATTTCCATAGCCATTCCGAGATATATTGCCATGCAACTTTCCACGGTTCCGTTCATCATCATCATGACATACGTTACTTTTGTCATATTGTGATTGCATGATCATGTAGTTGACATCGTATTTGTGGCAAAGCCACCATGCATAATGTTTTTTTATACATGTCACTCTTGATTCATTGCACCATCCCGGTACACCGCCGGAGGCATTCATATAGAGTCATATCTTGTTCTAGTTTCGAGTTGTAATTCATGGGTTATAATCAATAAAAGTGTGATGATCATCATTATTAGAGCATTGCCCAAAAAAGGCCAAAAAGAAAAAAAGAAAAAAAGAAAGAAAACAAATAAAAAATAAAAAAATGAAGAAAATAAATAAAAAGGGCAATGCTACTATCTCTTTTTCCACACTTGTGCTTCAAAGTAGCACCTTGTTCTTTATTGAGTCTCATATATTGTGCTTCAAAGTAGCACCATGTTCTTCATGTAGAGAGTCTCATAGGTTGTCACTTTCTTATACTAGTGGGAATTTTTCATTATAGAACTTGGCTTGTATATTCCTACGATGGGCTTCCTCAAATGCCCTAGGTCTTCATGAGCAAGCAAGTTGGATGCACACCCACTAGTTTTCTTTTGTTGAGCTTTCATTCATTTATAGCTCTAGTGCATCCGTTGCATGGCAATCCCTACTCCTCATGTTGACATCAATTGATGGGCATTCCCATAGCCCGTTGATTATCCTCGTCAATGTGAGACTTTCTCTGTTTTTTTGTCTTCTCCACACAATCCCCAATCATTATTCTATTCCACCCATAGTGCTATATCCATGGCTCACGCTCATGTATTGCGTGAAGGTTGAAAAAGTTTGAGATTATTTAAGTACGAAACAATTGCTTGGCTTGTCATCGGGGGTATAGAAGTTGGGAACATCTTTGTGTGACGAAAATGAAGCATAGCCTAACTATATGATTTTGTAGGGATGAACTTTCTTTAGCCATGTTATTTTGAGAAGACATGATTGCTTTGATTAGTATGCTTTAAGTGTTACTATTTCTTTTATCAATATGAACTTTTATCTTGAATCATTTGGATCTAAACATTCATGCCACAATAAATAAAATTATATTTAGAATTATGCTAGGTAGCATTCCACATCAAAAATTCTGTTTTTATCATTTACCTACTCGAAGACGAGCATGAATTAAGCTTGGGGATGCTTGATACGTCTCCAATGTATCTATAATTTTTGATTGTTCCATGCTATTATATTACCTGTTTTGGATGTTTATGGGCTTTATTTTATACATTATTATCATTTTTGGGACTAACCTACTAACCGGAGGCCCAACCCGTATTGTTGTTTCTTTGCCTATTTCAGTATTTCGAAGAAAAGGAATATCAAACGGAGTCCAAACGGAATGAAACCTTCGGGAGCGTGATTTTTGGAACGAGCGTGATCCAGAGGACTTGGAGTGCAAGTCAAGAAACAGCCGGAGCCTCCACGAGATAGGAGGGCACCCCCCCCCCCTATAGGGAGCGCCCCCTGTCTCGTGGGCCCCTCGGGCATCCACCGACGTACTTCTTCCTCCCATATAAGCCTATGTACCCCGAAAACATCCAGGGAACAACCACAATACAATTTCCACCGCCGTAACCTTCTGTATCCGCGAGATCCCATCTTGGAGCCGTCGCCGGCGTTCTGCCGGAGGGGGAATCCACCACGCAGGGCTTCTACATCAACACCATAGCCCTTCCGATGAGTTGTGAGTAGTTTACCACAGACCTTCGGGTCCATAGTTATTAGCTAGATGACTTCTTCTCTCTTTTTGGATCTCAATACAATGTTCTTCCCCTCTCTTGTGGAGAACTATTCGATGTAATCTCTTTTTGCGGTGTGTTTGTCAAGATCCGATGAATTGTGGGTTTATGATCAGATTTATCTATGGCTAATAACTGAATCTTCTCAGAATTCTTTTATATGATTGAGTTATCTTTGCAAGTCTCTTCGAATTATCGGTTTGATTTGGCCGACTAGATTGATCTTTATTGCCATGGGATAAGTGCTTAGCTTTGGGTTCAATCTTGCGGTGTTCTTACCCAGTGACAGAAAGGGTTGCAAGACACGTATTGTATTGTTGCCATCAAGGATAAAAAGATGGGGTTTATATCATATTGCTTGAGTTTATCCCTCTACATCATGTCATCTTGCTTAATGTGTTACTCTGTTCTTATGAACTTAATACTCTAGATGCATGCTGGATAGCGGTCGATGTGTGGAGTAATAGTAGTAGATGCAGACAGGAGTCGGTCTACTTGTTGCGGACGTGATGCCTATATACATGATCGTGCCTAGATAATGTCATAATTATTCGCTTTTCTATCAATTGCTTGACAGTAATTTGTTCACCCACCGTAATACTTATGCTCTTGAGAGAAGCCTCTATTGAACCTATGGCCCCCGGGTCTATCTCTTATCATATTTGCTTCCAATCTACTTTTAGTTGCATCTTTATTTTCTGCATCTATATTATAAAATACCAAAAATATATTTGTCTTATCATATTATCTCTATCAGATCTCACTTTCGCAAGTGGCCGTGAAGGGATTGACAACCCCCTTTTCGTGTTGGTTGCGAGTTCTTTGTTTGTTTGTCTAGGTTCGTGGGACTTGTTGAGAAGCCTCCTACTGGATTGATACGTTGGTTCTCAAAAACTGAGGGAAATACTTACGCTACTGTGCTGCATCACCCTTTCCTCTTCAAGGAAAACCAACGCAAGCTCAAGACGTAGCAAGCATCGAGCTGCTGGGGCGACCAGATCGTGGCGTCAATGTTGCCGGCAAGGCGAGTCAGGGACCATGTCAGGAGATGAGGTGGTACTTTCATTATCACACCAAAGAGGCACTTCATCACAGATGACACCGTAATCCTTTAAAGTTTTCCTCATCCATAGAAGTTGAGCACAACAGCTACCGGCGGCCACATACTCCGCTTCGGTGGACGAGAGACACACAACTTTGCTTCTTAGAAGACCAACTCACCAAAGAGCAACCAAGAAATTGGCACCCTCCGGAGGTTGACTTCCTATCCACTTTGTCTCCCGCCCAATCCAAGTCTGAATAGCCCAAAAAGTTGAAGTTGGCTCCTCTTGGGTACCATAAGCCAAAGTTTGGGGTATGAGCCAAATATCAAAAGATTTGCTTGACCGCCGCATAGTGGCTTTCCTTAGGTGCGACTTGAAATCATGCACAAATTCCCACACTCAACATGATATCCGGTCTAGATGCACAAAGGTAAAGAAAGGAGCCAATCATGGAGCAATATACCTTTTGATCCACCGCTTTACCATTGGGATCTAAGTCAAGTTGGCATTTGACGGGCATTGGAGTGGAAGCCGGCTTGACATCACTTAGCTTGAATCTCTTGAGCATGTCTTGAGTGTATTTGGCTTGGTTGATGAAGGTTCCTTCTCTTCTTTGCTTGATTTCGAACCCGAGAAAGAACTTCAACTCTCCCATAATGGACATCTTGAACTTCGAGGTCATGAGAGCGGCAAATTCCTCATTGAAAGCTTTGTTAGGGGAACCAAAGATAATATCATCAACATATAATTGGCATACAAACAACTCCCCTTTGACCTTCTTAGTAAAAAAGAGTGGGGTCGGTTTTCCCAATTTCAAACCCACGATCTTGCAACAACTCGGTAAGGTGCTCATACCACGCACGTGGGGCTTGTTTAAGGCCATAGAGTGCCTTATTGAGTTGGTACACATGATTGGGGAACTCGGGATCCTCAAACCCCAGGGGTTGTTTGACATACACCAACTCATTAATAGGACCATTAAGAAAAGCACTCTTTACATCCATTTGTTGCAACTTGAATTTATGATGAGAAGCATAAGCAAACAGCAAACGAATAGATTCAAGGTGAGCAACGGGAGCAAAGGTTTCACCGTAGTCGATACCCTCGACTTGAGAGTAGCCTTGTGCTACCAAACGAGCCTTATTGCGAAACGATAATTCCATGAGCATCTTGCTTGTTCTTGAATATCCACTTGGTTCCAATGACATTATGGTTCCCTGTTGGCCTTGGCACCAAGCTCCACATTTTGTTCTGCTCGAAGTTGTTGAGTTCTTCATGCATGGCATTGAGACAATCCGGATCCTCGAGCGCCTCATAGACCTTTTTGGGTTCGACACAAGAAACAAACGTGTGATGTTCACAATAGTTTGCTAATTATCTATGAGTGCTTACCCTTTTCTCAAAATTACAAGCATGTTCTTCATAAGGTGATCTTTGGTAGTGAGCTTGGAAGCAATCTTGGCGGCACGACGCTCCAATTCCTCCTCAAGAGATATTTGAGGAGCGGAAACTTGATCATCTTGAGCGTCGTCATGAGCTTGTTCTTGATCTTGAGCTTGCTCTTGATCTCGAACTTTCTCGGGAGGGAGAACTTGACCTTGTGCATCACTTGGTGGTTCACCATCATCTTGAGATTGATCTTGCCCTTGATCTTGTTCACTTGGTTGAGGGCCTTCACTTTGTTCTTCAGAAGCGTGTGGGTCTTGGGTTGGTGATGGCTCCACTTGAGTGGAGCTTTGTCCTTCTCCTTCGGCCACAAGGGGTTCCTCAATGGGTAGCATATGACCAACACCCATTCTTCTTATGGCTTGGGGAGGAATTTCATCACCTACATCACAAGTAGCACTTTGCTCCACTTGGGAGCCGTTATTCTCGTCAAACTCCATGTTACACGTCTCCTTAATGAGTCATGTGGACTTGTTGAGGACATGGTAAGCATGAGAGTTTGTAGCATAACCAACAAATATGCCCTCAGGAGATCTAGCCTCAAATTTAGACAAACGAACACCTTTCTTGAGAATGAAACACTTACAACCGAACACCCGGAAGTACTTGAGGTTGGGCTTGTTACCAGTAAGTATCTCATATGGAGTCTTGTTCAAGCCCTTTCGGAGATAGAGCTGATTGGATGCATGACAAGCGGTGTTGATGGCTTTGTCCCAAAAGTTGTAGGGAGACTTGAACTCCGCCATCATGGTCCTTGTCGTGTCCATCAACATCCGATTCTTCCTCTTCGCTACACCATTTTGTTAAGGGGTGTAAGGTGTGGAATCTTGATGCTTGATCCCTCATCACTAAGAAACTCGTCCAAGGTGTAGTTCTTGAACTTGGTGCTATTGTCACTTCTTATTGTCAAGATCTTTGCATTGTGTTGACGTTGAGCTTCACTTGCAAAGTCGATGACGGTTTGTTGAGTCTCACTCTTCCTCTTGAAGAAATATACCCAAGTGTATCTTGAATAATCATCCACGATCACCAAGCAATACTTTCTACCCCCAAGACTATCAAAGGATGGAGGCCCAAAGAGGTCCATGTGAAGGAGCTCCAAGGGTCTCTTCGAGTAGATGATAGTCGTGGGAGGGTGAGCCTTCTCATGTAGCTTTCCTTCGATACAAGCACTGCAAGCACGATCTTTGGCAAAACTAACATTTGTTAGTCCACGGACATGGTCCCCCTTGAGAAGACTTTGCAAAGATCTCATATTGACGTGGGCTAAACGGCGATGCCAAAGCCATCCCACGTCAACTTTAGCCATTATGCATGCCGCGGTCTTAGTGGGTCGCTCCAAAAAGTTAATCACATAAAGACCGTTTTCGACATGCCCAACAAAGGCTACTTTAAGAGTCTTTCTCCGCAAGAGGGCCACAGTATCAATATCAAAGAAGGTGGCAAAGCCCATGAGTGCAAGTTGACGAACAGAAAGTAAATTGTATGCAAGGGACTCAACAAGCATGACCTTCTCGATCGTGAGATCATGAGAAATGACCACCTTGCTAAGACCCAATACCTTAGAAGACGAGGCATCACCCCACTCGACATTGGTGGGCATAGATGAGACCTTGTGCACGTCCACCACCAAGTCCTTGCTTCCGGTCATATGATTTGTGGCTCCACTATCGAGCAACCATGACCCCCCACTGGAAGCAAACACTTACAAGAGATCAATGCCTGGTTTTAGGTACCCATTTTGTAATGGGTCTTTTTGTTGGGGAACGTAGTAATTTCAAAAAAAATCCTACGCACACGCAAGATCATGGTGATGGCATAGCAACGAGAGGGGAGAGTGTTGTCCACGTACCCTCGTAGACCGTAAGCGGAAGCGTTATGACAACGCGGTTGATGTAGTCGTACGTCTTCACGATTCGATCGATCCAAGTACCGAACGTACGGCACCTTCGAGTTCAGCACACGTTCAGCTCGATGACGATCCCCGAGCTCCGATCCAGCAAAGCTTCGGGGATGAGTTCCGTCAGCACGACGGTGTGGTGATGATGATGATTCTCTACCGGCGCAGGGCTTCGCCTAAACTCCGCGACGATATGACCGAGGTGGAATATGGTGGAGGGGGGCACCGCACACGGCTAAGGAACGATCCGTAGATCAACTTGTGTGTTATGGGGTGCCCCCCTACCCCCGTATATAAAGGAGGGAGGGGAGGTGCGGCCGGCCCCCTTGGGGTGCACCTGGAGGAGTCCTACTCCCACCGGGAGTAGGACTCCCCCCTCTTGCCTTGGTGGAGAAGGAAAGGGTACAAAGGTATGATCATGTTTTGTTCGTGAGAGAAATTTAGTCAACGGGTCTGTCACATACAAAGCCCTATGTATTTTGCAAATATTCTATGTCTTCAATGCTCGGTATGGAGCTACTCTAGCTAATTGCTCCCACTTTCAATATGTATCCAGATTGAGACTTTAGAGTCATCTGGATCAATGTAAAAGTTTGTACCGATGTAACTTTTACAACGAACTCTTTTATCACCTCCATAATCGAGAAACATCTCCTTAGTTCTTACTAAGGATATTCTTGACCGCTGTCCTGTGATCTACTATTAGATCAAAATTGTATTCCTTTGTCAAACTCAGAACAAGGTATACAATAGGTTTGGTTCACAGCATAGCACACTTTATAGAACCTATGACTGAGGCATAGGGAATGATCTTTCATTCTCTTTCTATTTTCTGCCATGGTCGGGTCTTGAGTCTTACTCAACTTCATACCTTTGCATCACAGGCAAGAACTCCTTCTTTGACTGTTCCATTTTGAACTATTTCAAAAAAATTATCAAGGTATGTACTCATTGAAAAATCTTATCAAGCGTCTTGATCTATCTATATAGATCTTGATGCTCAATGTGTAAGCAGCTTCACCGAGGTCTTTCATTGAAAAACTTTTAATTCAAGTATCCTTTTATGCTATCCAGAAATTCTATATCATTTCCAATCAACAATATGTCATCCACATATAATATTAGAAATGCTACAGAGCTCCCACTCACTTTCTTGTAAATACAGGCTTCACCGCAAGTCTGTATAAAACTATATGCTTTGATCAACTTATCAAAGCGTATATTCCAACTCTGAGATGCTTGCACCAGTCCATAGATGGATCGCTGGAGCTTGCACATTTTTTTATCACCTTTAGGATTGACAAAACCTTCTGATTGTATCATATACAATTCTTCTTTAATAAAACCATTAAGGAATGTAGTTTTGACATCCATTTGCCAAATTTCATAAAATGTGGCAATTGCTAACATGATTCGGACAGACTTTTAAGCATCGATACGAGTGAGAAAATCTCATTGTATTCAACACCTTGAACTTTGTCAAAAACCTTTTTCGACAAGTCTAGCTTTGTAGATAGTGACACTACTGTCAGCATCTGTCTTCCTCTTGAAGATCCATTTATACTCAATTGCTTGCCGATCATCGAGCAAGTCAACCAAAGTCCACACTTTGTTCTCATACATGGATCCCATCTCAGATCTCATGGCCCCAAGCCATTTTGCGGAATCTGGGCTCACCATCGCTTCTTCATAGTTCGTAGGTTCGTCATGGTCTAGTAACATAACTTCCAGAACAGGATTACCGTACCACTTTGGTGCGGATCTTACTCTGGAAGACCTACGAGGTTCTGTAGTAACTTAATCTGAAGTTTCATGATCATCATCATTAACTTCCTCACTAATTAGTGTAGTAGTCATAGGAACAGATTTCTATGATGAACTACTTTCCAATAAGGGAGCAGGTACAGTTACCTCATCAAGTTCTACTTTCCTCCCACTCACTTATTTCGAGAGAAACTTCTTCTCTAGAAAGGATCCATTTTAGCAACGAATAACTTGCCTTCGGATCTGTGATAGAAGGTGTACCCAATAGTTACCTTTGGGTATTCTATGAAGATGCACTTCTCCGATTTGGGTTTGAGCTTACCAGGTTGAAACTTTTTCACATAAGCATCACAGCCCCAAAATTTAAGAAACGACAACTTTGGTTTCTTGCCAAACCACAGTTCATAAGGCGTCGTCTCAACGGACTTCGATGGTGCCCTATTTAAAGTGAATGCAACTGTCTCTAATGCATAACCCCAAAACGATAGTGGTAAACTGATAAGAGACATCATAGATCGCACCATATCTAGTAAAGTATGATTACGACGTTCGGACACACCATAACGTTGTGGTGTTCCAGGTGGCGTGAGCTGTGAAACTATTCCACATTGTTTTAATTGAAGACCAAACTCGTAACTCAAATATTCGTCTCCGCGATTAGATCGCAGAAACTTTATTTTCTTGTTATGATGATTTTTCCACTTCACTCTGAAATTCTTTGAACCTTTCAACTATTTCAGACTTATGTTTCATCAAGTAGATATACCCATATCTACTCAAATCATCTTGTGAAGGTCAGAAAATAACGATACTTGCCACGAGCATCAACACTCATTGGATCGCATACATCGGTATGTATTATTTCCAATAAGTCAGTAGCTTGTTCCATTGTTCCGGAGAACGGAGTTTTAGTCATCTTGCCCAAAAGGCACGGTTCGCAAGCATCAAATGATTCATAACCAAGTGATTCCGAAAATCCATCTTTATGGAGTTTCTTCATGCGCTTTATACCGATATGACCCAAACGGCAGTGCCACAAACAAGTTGCACTATCATTATTAACTTTGCATCTTTTGGCATCAATATTATGAATATGTGTATCATTACGATCGAGATCCAACAAACTATTTTCATTGGGTGTATGACCATTGAAGGTTTTATTCATGTAAACAGAACAACAGTTATTCTTTGACTTTAAATGAATAACCGTGTCGCAATAAACATGATCAAATCATATTCATGCTCAACGCAAACGCCAAATAACATTTATTTAGGTTTAACACTAATCCCAAAAGTATAGGGAGTGTGCGATGATGATCATATCAATCTTGGAACCACTTCCAACACACATCGTCACTTCATCCTCAACTAGTCTGTGTTTATTCTGTAACTCCTGTTTCGAGTTACTAATATTTAGCAACCGAACAAGTATCAAATACTCAGGGGTTACTATAAACACTAGTAAGGTACACATCAATAACTTGTATATCAAAAATACCCTTGTTCACTCTACCATCCTTCTTATCCACCAAAAACTTGGGGTGGTTCCGCTTCTAGTGACCAGTCCCTTTGCAGTATAAGCACTTAGTCTCAGGCTTAGGTCCAGACTTGGGTTTCTTCACTTTGAGCAGCAACTTGCTTGCCGTTCTTCTTGAAGTTCCCCTTCTATCCCTTTGCCCTTTTCTTGAAACTAGTGGTCTTGTTTACCATCAACACTTGATGTTTTTCTTGATTTCTACCTTCGTCGATTTCTTGAAACTACTTGGGAATCACTTTCGTCATCCCTTGCATACTATAGTTCATCACAAAGTTCTACTAACTTGGTGATGGTGACTAGAGAATTCTGTCAATCACTATCTTATCTGGAAGATTAACTCCCACTTGATTCAAGCGATTGAAGTACCCAGACAATCTGAGCACATGCTCAATAGTTGAGCGATTCTCCTCCATCTTTTAGCTATAGAACTTGTTAGAGACTTCATATCTCTCAACTCGGGTATTTGCTGGAAATATTAACTTCAACTCCTGGAACATCTCATATGGTCCATGACGTTCAAAACGTCTTTGAAGTCCCGATTCTAAGCCGTTAAGCATGGTGCACTAAACTATCAAGTAGTCATCATATTGAGCTAGCCAAACGTTCATAACGTCTGCATCTGCTCCTGCAATAGGTTTGTCACCTAGCGGTGCATCAAGGACATAATTCTTCTGCGCAGCAATGAGGATAAACCTCAGATCACGGATCCAATCCGCATCATTGTTACTAACATTTTTCAACACAATTTTCTCTAGGAACATATCAAAATAAACATATGAAAGCAACAATGCAAGCTATTGTTCTACAACATAATTTGCAAAATACTACCAGGACTAAGTTCATGATAAATTTAAGTCCAATTAATCATATTACTTAAGAACTCCCACTTAGACAGACATCTCTCGAGTCATCTAAGTGATCACGTGATCCAAATCAACTAAACCATAACCGATCATCACGTGAGATGGAGTAGTTTTCAATGGTGAACATCACTATGTTGATCATATCTACTATATGATTCACGCTCGACCTTTCGATCTCCGTGTTCCGAGGCCATATCTGCATATGCTAGGCTCGTCAAGTTTAACCTGAGTATTCCGCATGTGCAAAACTGTCTTGCACCCGTTGTAGATGGACGTAGAGCTTATCACACCCGATCATCACGTGGTGTCTGGGCACGACGAACTTTGGCAATGGTGCATACTCAGGGAGAACACTTATTGATAATTTTAGTAAGAGATCATCTTAAAATGCTACCGTCAATCAAAGCAAGATAAGATGCATAAAGGATAAACATCACATGCAATCAATATAAGTGATATGATATGGCCATCATCATCTTGTGCTTGTGATCTTCATCTTCGAAGCACCGTCGTGATCACCATCGTCACCGGCGCGACACCTTGATCTCCATCATAGCATCATTGTCGTTACGCCATCTATTGCTTCTACGACTATCGCTACCGCTTAGTGATAAAGTAAAGCAATTACAGGGCGTTTGCATTTCATACAATAAAGCGACAACCATATGGCTCCTGCCAGTTGCCGATAACTTCGGTTACAAAACATGATCATCTCATACAATAAAATATAGCATCACGTCTTGACCATATCACATCACAACATGCCCTGCAAAAACAAGTTAGACGTCCTCTACTTTGTTGTTGCAAATTTTACGTGGCTGCTACGGGCTTTAGCAAGAACCGTTCTTACCTACGCATAAAAACCACAACGATAGTTCGTCAAGTTGGTGTTGTTTTAACCTTCGCAAGGACCGGGCGTAGCCACACTCGATTCAGCTAAAGTGAGAGAGACAGACACCCGCCAGTCACCTTTAAGCACGAGTGCTCGCAATGGTGAAACCAGTCTCGCGTAAGCGTACGCGTAATGTCGGTCCGGGCTGCTTCATCTCACAATACCGCTGAACCAAAGTATGACATGCTGGTAAGCAGTATGACTTATATCGCCCACAACTCACTTGTGTTCTACTCGTGCATATGACATCTACGCATAAAACCAAGCTCGGATGCCACTATTGGGGAACGTAGTAATTTCAAAAAAAATTCCTACGCACACGCAAGATCATGGTGATGGCATAGCAATGAGAGGGGAGAGCGTTGTCCACGTACCCTCGTAGACCGTAAGCGGAAGCGTTATGACAACGCGGTTGATGTAGTCGTACGTCTTCACGATTCGACCGATCCAAGTACCGAACGTATGGCACCTCCGAGTTCAACACACGTTCAGCTCGATGATGATCCCCGAGCTCCGATCCAGCAAAGCTTCGAGGATGATTTCCGTCAGCACGGCGGTGTGGTGACGATAATGATGCTCTACCAGCGCAGGGCTTCGCCTAAACTCCGCGATGATATGACCGAGGTGGAATATGGTGGAGGGGGGCACCGCACACGGCTAAGGAACGATCCGTAGATCAACTTGTGTGTTATGGGGTGCCCCCCTGCCCCCGTATATAAAGGAGTGAGGGGAGGTGCGGCCGGCCCCCTTGGGGTGCGCCTGGAGGAGTCCTACTCCCACCGGGAGTAGGACTCCCCCCTCTTGCCTTGGTGGAGAAGGAAAGGGGGGAGGGGAAAGAGGAAAGGGGGGCGCCGCCCCCCCCCCTTCCTTGTCCTATTCGGACTAGGGGGGAGGGGGCGCGCGGGCTGCCCTGGCCGGCCCTCCTCTTCTCCCTCATGGCCCACTAAGGCCCATTAACCCCCGGGAGGGTTCCGGTAACCCCCCGGTGTTCCGGTAAAATCCCGATTTCACCCGGAACCTTTCTGATGTCCAAATATAGGCTTCCAATATATCAATATTTATGTCTCGACCATTTCGAGACTCCTCATCATGTCCTGATCTCATCCGGGACTCCGAACTCCTTCGGTACATCAAAACTCATAAACTCATAATATAACTGTCATCGAAACCTTAAGCGTGCGGACCCTACGGGTTCGAGAACTATGTAGACATGACCTAGAACCATTCTCGGTCAATAACCAATAGCGGAACCTGGATGCCCATATTGGTTCCTACATATTCTACGAAGATCTTTATCGGTCAAACCGCATAACAACATACGTTGTTCCCTTTGTCATCGGTATGTTACTTGCCCGAGATTTGATCGTCGGTATCCAATACCTAGTTCAATCTCGTTACCGGCAAGTCTCTTTACTCGTTCTTTAACACATCATCTTATTACTAACTCATTAGTTATAATGCTTGCAAGGCTTAAGTGATGAGTATTACCGAGAGGGCCCAGAGATACCTCTCCGACAATCGGAGTGACAAAACCTAATCTCGAATTATGCCAACTCAACATGTACCTTCGGAAACACCTGTAGAGCACCTTTATAATCACCCAGTTACGTTGTGACGTTTGGTAGCACACAAAGTGTTCTTCTGGTAAACGTGAGTTGCACAATCTCATAGTTGCAGGAACTTTGTATAAGTCATGAAGAAAGCAATAGCAACATACTAAACGATCAAGTGCTAGGCTAATGGAATGGGTCATGTCAATCACATCATTCTCCTAATGATGTGATCCCATTAATCAAATGACAACACATGTCTATGGTTAGGAAACATAACCATCTTTGATTAATGAGCTAGTCAAGTAGAGGCATACTAGTGACTATATGTTTGTCTATGTATTCACACATGTATCATGTTTCCGGTTAATACAATTATAGCATGAATAATAAACATTTATCATGATATAAGGAAATAAATAATAACTTTATTATTGCCTCTAGGGCATATTTCCTTCACTTTTTATGTTAGTAACAAGGGTGTTGGGAACCCAAATAGACCATTCAATGTACTCATAAGGAGAACAAACAAATTTGGCATAAACATGCCCATCAGTAGCATGGCATAGCACATAAGAAGGGTTAAAGTTGTCGGCTTTGCTGGAAGGAGTGGCAATGCCCTTCTTGACACCACCACCCTTAACACTATTCTTCTTCTTCTCCTTAGGAGCACCCTCTCCCTCCTTCACAAAAGTTTGCTTGAGAGGAAGAGGTTGTTTGGCCTTGTCATTCTTCTTCTTATTCTTGGACTTGGGTGCAAACCCAATTCCCTCCTTGCCCACAACTTCCTTTTAATTGCTCAAAAGATTGTTGAGGTCCTTCTCACCTTGTATGCAAGACACAAGGCCTTTCTCAAGTTGCTCCTTAAACTTAGCATTATCCTCCACAAGATGCACATGCTCACAACACGAGTTAGTAGCATTTGCATTATCAGTTAAGACCATATGAGGAAAAGTGGCTTTCTCCTTGGTTAGCTTCACTTGGAGTTGATCATGAGACTCCTTGAGGCTAGCATGAGCACCCTTCAAGGCCTTGTGAGCCTTGTCAAGTATATCAAACTCCTCCTTGAGTGTAGCATGGTAAACCCCAAGTTTAGCCTTCTCGGAATTAAGCACACGAGATACAACAAGAGCATGATCAAGATCTTTCTTTAATTTAGCATGATCATCGCTGTGTGACTCCTCAAGAGCTGAATGATGACCACACTCTTCCTCAAGCGCATTAGAGAGATCAGATATCTCATCGGCATAGTCACGACTATGTCCTTCCATCTTAGAGATGGTTTCTTCATGAGCCTCGATCATGCCATTGGCTTCACCAAGTTGTTCCAAGAGAGCAACAAAGTGCTTCTTGGATTTACCCTTGAGCTTATTCATAAAAGACTCAAATTCATTTACTTCCTCATTAGACCCCTCACTTTCATCAATGCAATCTGTCAAGGAAGGATTAGTAGTGATGGTAGCTTTGATGTTGGGGGTTACCTTGTTGGTGGCTTTTGCCATGAGGCACTTGGCGGTGATGTAGGGGTGAGTCGAAGAGGGACACCTGTGGAGTTGTGGCAATGGCAACGGAGGCCATGGCCATCGCCTCACCGTCTTCATCATCATCATCATCCTCATTGTACTCTTCTTGTGCCACCAACCCCTTGGGAGGAGGAGTCTTCTTGTGAAGTTGTTCTTGTTTGGGAAGGACTTGGCTTTGTCTTTTCGGATAAGCTTGCTACCATTGTCTTCCCGCTTCTCGTAAGGGCACTCCGCAACAAAGTGGCTCACATTGCCACAATTATAGCAAGTTCTCACATGTTGCTTTCCCTTGGTGAGACTTGAGTTGTTCTTGTTGAAGTTGAGCCTTGAGTTCTTCTTGCTCCAAAATTGCCTTGAAACGGGAGCCATGTGCTCATGATAACCATATTTTGTATATTCGGGGTTACTCTCCTCTTCTTCATCTTCATCCTCTTCTTCCACACTAGCCTTGGCCTTCAAAGCAAGGTTAGGTTTCTTCACCTGCTGAGAGCGCATCACCGCATTGTCGGCGGTTTTGTCCAAGATTCACATAGCAACAAACTCATCCAACACTTCACTTGAGGACAAGGTATGAAAGTCCGGCCTTTGACGGATGACGGATGACCTGGCCTTGTGGTAGGGCATCATGGCCTTGAGAAACTTGTGCTTGATCCAATTGTCATCTGTATCCTTGCTCCCATGATCTCGGAGTGATACCGCGAGAGTGGTTAATCTCTGGTAGAGCTAACGAGGTTCTTCATCTTCATTCATCACAAACTTATAAGCTTCATCTTGCACCACTTCATAGTTGGAGCGTTGAATGCTTGTGCTTCCCTTGAAAATGGAAACAACATGTTGACATGCTTCCTTGGCCACGGTGAAAGGTCGAAGATGCGCAATATCTTCGAGTGGAATTGCATCTTGAATAATGAAGAGAGCGGACTTGTTGAATTGATGGTCCGCGGCTTCTCTAGGAGTGAGGTTGCTTGGGTCATGCGGGTAGAAACCTTGCTCACTAATTCTCCAAAGATTAGAAGAACTATGATTTAAATGATGTTTAAAGCGGTAGACCCAAGAAGCAAAATCCTCATTTTTCACAAACTTAGGAGGAGGACCAACATGATTCAAATGAGTGGAGGGAACCGGTCCTCCATAAGTAAGAGGTGGTTCAACATGGGCAAAGATGTCATTTCCACTTCTACCACTAGGCAAAGGAATTTTATCACTATAAGCTTCCCCCTTATCGGAGTTAGCATCCGCCACCTTGTTAGTGGGATCAACCACTTCCAACGGTGTGGTGGATAGTTTAAGACCATCAAGAAACTCCTTGAACAAGCCTTTGACCTTGGTCGTCATGGAGGTTTTCAATGTGTCCAAAGCCGCATTGAATTCCTCACGTGAGACCGAGGATCCCCCATCGACCGTAGGCGAGGATGGATTCACACCAGGGTGCTCCTCCTTACCGTCTACGGTGTCAACCATACTCTTCAGATGGTGAAGTCCTTAATAAAGAGACGAGGCTCTGATACCAATTGAAAGGATCGATATAGTTGACTAGAGGGGGGTGAATAGGCAACTAACAATTTTTAACTTTTCTTTACCAAATTAAACTTTGCATCAAAGTAGGTTATTGATACATCTCCAATGTATCTATAATTTTTGATTGTTCCATGCTATTATATTACCTGTTTTGGATGTTTATGGGCTTTATTTTATACATTATTATCATTTTTGGGACTAACCTACTAACCGGAGGCCCAGCCCGTATTGCTGTTTTTTTTGCCTATTTTAGTATTTCAAAGAAAAGGAATATCAAACGGAGTCCAAACGGAATGAAACCTTCGGGAGCGTGATTTTTGGAACGAACGTGATCCAGAGGACTTGGAGTGCAAGTCAAGAAACAACCGGAGCCTCCACGAGATAGGAGAGCGCCCCCCCCCCCTATAGGGCGCGCCCCCTGTCTCATGGGCCCCTCGGGCATCCACTGACGTACTTCTTCCTCCCATATAAGCCTACATACCCCAAAAACATCTAGGGAGAAACCACAATACAATTTCCACCGCCGTAACCTTCTGTATCCGCGAGATCCCATCTTGGAGCCGTCGTCGGTGTTCTGCCGGAGGGGGAATCCACCATGGAGGGCTTCTACATCAACACCAATAGCCCTTCCGATGAGTTGTGAGTAGTTTACCACAGACCTTTGGGTCCATAGTTATTAGCTAGATGGCTTCTTCTCTCTTTTTGGATCTCAATACAATGTTCTTCCCCTCTCTTGTGGAGAACTATTCGATGTAATCTCTTTTTGCGGTGTGTTTGTCAAGATCCAATGAATTGTGGGTTTATGATCAAATTTATCTATGGATAATAATTGAATCTTCTATGAATTCTTTTATATGATTGAGTTATCTTTGCAAGTCTCTTCGAATTATCGATTTGGTTTGGCCTACTAGATTGATCTATCTTGCCATGGGAGAAGTGCTTAGCTTTGGGTTCAATCTTGCGGTGTTCTTACCCAGTGACAGAAAGGGTTGCAAGACACGTATTGTATTGTTGCCATCGAGGATAAAAAGATGGGGTTTATATCATATTGCTTGAGTTTATCCCTCTACATCATGTCATCTTGCTTAATGCGTTACTCTGTTCTTATGAACTTAATACTCTAGATGCATGCTGGATAGCGGTCGATGTGTGCAGTAATAGTAGTAGATGCAGGCAGGAGTCGGTCTACTTGTTGCGGACGTGATTCCTATATACATGGTCATGCCTAGATAACGTCATAATTATTCGCTTTTCTATCAATTGCTTGACAGTAATTTGTTCACCCACCGTAATACTTATGCTCTTGAGAGAAGCCTCTAGTGAAACCTATGCCCCCCGGGTCTATCTCTTATCATATTTGCTTCCAATCTACTTTTGTTTGCATCATTATTTTCTGCATCTATATTATAAAATACCAAAATATATTTATCTTATCATATTATCTCTATCAGATCTCACTTTCGCAAGTGGGCGTGAAGGGATTGACAACCCCTTTGTCGTGTTGGTTGCGAGTTCTTTTTTTGTTTGTGTAGGTTCGTGGGACTTGTTGAGAAGCCTCCTACTGGATTGATATCTTGGTTCTCAAAAACCATGGGAAATACTTACGCTCCTGTGCTGCATCACCCTTTCCTCTTCAAGGAAAACGAACGCAAGCTCAAGACATAGCAGTTGTCTATATATGCAACTAGGTGAGCAACCTATATGATGCAACAACAACGAGCACACAAGCAAGCGAGAGACACAACACAATACAGGCTTGCACAAGTAAAGGTGAGAGATAACCAAGAGTGGAGTCGATGGAGACGAGGATGTGTTACCGAAGTTCCTTCCCTTTGAGAGGAAGTACGTCTCCGTTAGAGCGGTGTGGAGGCACAATGCTCCCCAAGAAGCCACTAGGGCCACCGTATTCTCCTCACACCCTCACACAATGCAAGATGCCGTGACTCCACTATTGGTGCCCTTAGAGGCGGCGACTGAACCTTTACAAACAAGGTTGTGGCAATCTTCGCAACTTAATTTGAGGCTCCCAACGACACTACGAAGCTTCACCAGAAAGGAATATGGCTCCGCGGTGACCTCAACTGTCTAGGGTGCTTAAACACCCAAGAGAACAAGATCTGCAATGGATTAGTGGGGGGAATCAAATTTCTCTTGGTGGAAGTGTAGATCGAGGATGAATGGATAAATGAACATATATTAAAGTAAAGCCTAAGAGGTCCATGATGGCTCAGAATCAAACTAATCTACACAGACTGGAAAATGAATCACAATGAATAACAGAACATCTCCGACCAAGACCAGAGGATCTCAATCTATTTTATTACGCAAAGGAAACACACCGTGAAGCAAGGCATGAGTTGTATCAGCAGTCCATGACAGCTCAATGTGTGTCACGTTCATTTTCCTGTTGACCAAACAAAAATTGACAACAAAAAAGTTGACAGAAAAATTCAAGATTACGCATGCAACACAATTCCTAAATTATCTGCGAATTTTAGTAGAAATTGCATCATATGAGTAAAATATATTTGATTCCAAATCGTGTATTCAATGGACCAGAGAAAAGAACATGGGATTTCATGAACAGAGTTACTGATATGCTACTATCCTGAGTAGCGGTTCACCTGTAGCTCTGAGTTTTGGAGGCGGCGACCTGGTGATGTCCGGTGGCGACAGTGAGGAGCCAGGTTGCAGAGGAAGGACATGCGTAGAGGAGAGCAGCAGCATCCAGTCGGACGTTGTTGAGCGGAGGAGATGGTCGGCGGAGGAATCGATGGGATGGGCTGGTCCGGATGGAGTTTGATCTGGAGTGAGAGGAGCGGACATCTCGAATGCGATGGGGAAGCCGAGTCCGGCGGATACCTTTCTCCTCTCGTCCCTCGGTTGATTTGATCGAGCAAGGCGTTCATTGCATTGCAGTTGTGGATCGACAGGCACACATCTTTAAGAAATCTCCATGTTTGATAGGCAGATTGATTTGGAACTTCCTTTTGCAATACCAGTAGTACTTTCCAAAAGAAAATATGATAGCTTCCATGTATATTTTGTGGATTGACACGGGTTGTTTCCTATTGGTTTGTTGGAGAATAATCTTGAGATATTTTATTTGGTAGCTAATTGATTACATAAATATTTGTAACGATATTAACCATAAATACATGCGCTAACAAGGAATGGTGGGCTGAGAAAAAAGGTGAGAGGGGAGGACGTTATTAGAGGAAAGAAAAACCGATGGGTCTGGAAGAACCAAGGTGAGGGTGGTAAGACGAAAATAAAACGGACGGAAATTAAACTGGACGAAAATTAACCATGGAACAGAGACTACCAACTGCTCCATTAGGAGTAGAGATTATAAGACAATCTTTATTCAGAAGATGTGGTTGCCAGTGGAAACACACCCTATTGTTGTCATGCTGTTATTTATCACTCAGGGCCCGTCTGAGAATTGTTTTTATTTAGAACAATTTAATTTATACTAAACTCTTATATTTCTTTATAACTTTGTACAACTTATTTAATCATACAATAATCTTAAGAACTATATCTCTTATTAGATGGTTTAACTACATTTTATGTCAAGAGATATTATTTTTTATAGATGTTATCCATATAATTTAGATTGCACTTGTATTTTATGCTAAGTTTAAGATTTATTTTTTGAATTATTTTTGATAATTTTGTTAATTACATAGTGTATGTATATATTTGTGTGGGTATATGTGCTCATTTATATTTAATATCCTTAAATAATTTTGTGGAGATCTCTAAAGTATATACCAAACAAATACATTACTTGTGCCTTATAGTGTATGTTTAGGTGAAGAAACTTAAAGAAGCTTCTGGTATATAATTTGAACCGTTGACATAATTTTAATGGGTTTCCATGGTGAAATTTGTTGTAAATCTTATAGTGGATTCAATAATAATATAACAATTTATGCATGCTCTATGGTTGGTACTAAAAATAGCATCAGTAATACTAACCACTCTCGAACATAAAAATGCAGTGAATTTCGGTAATTTTTCATACATTAGATTTGACTATTTCACATGCTTGCCGCAAGTATGTTTGGTATCATCTTATGTTTAGAAATTGCTGATCTTAGTTTCTTTAATAAAAAACCAAGCATCAATAACATGAGAATTTGAATAATATAATTTTCAATCGAATGTGTGGGACATTGATTCGATGGATCTATTAGCCTAACTAATCATGTTGTCTCCGATGAACCTGGCTAATTCCTACGTGGCATGTGTTATCAGTCCCTAATTAGGCTGTGGTACAATTAACAACAACTATAAACAAAAATCATGAAACATCAAGATCAATAACATGATTTTGTTTTTTGAAAACTTCTATGTTTAGTGAAGTAAATACATAAAACGTCAAGTTCCAATAAATATTTTTACAAGGAAACACATTGTATTCAACTGAGGATGTAGAAGAAGATACAATGCGAGCAAGAAGAGAATCAAAGCGTGCATAGTGAGTGGACACCTAAATGGTGTATTCTTTACTCCCTCTTTTTATTTTTTTTGGTGTTTCATTGCAAACACACAGATATCTAACTAGTTCTTGTAGTGCCTCTTTGACAACTCCACTGGCCAAATTTCATCTTTTTCTTCTTGTTTTTGTTTCATTTACATTATTTTATTTTATTTTATATTATGGAGTTATTAATTACATTTATAAAAAATAAGGCTTGTTTAAATAACAATAATAAATTTTAAAAGTAGAGTGAACATTTTATTTGGCATGCACACACATTTTAGTTAACTAACATGCACATCATTCATATCATATAAATCATACCAAAACTAATTTTACATTCGTACATATTTATCCACTGAAACAATACTTTATAAGTAGTCTTTGACATTCTGTTTGACATACATGAGAATTTGTCAAGACCCTCATTGTCGGGCTTTAGTATTGGGCCCAGCCTAAGCTTTTATGGCACCCCAATGGAAACTCGTCAAAAGCTATATCTTGCTTATTGCGAGCTTGAGTACAATCTCACATTAGGCAAGTGGTAGGATGGGCCAACCCAATTGACACGTACACAGCCGGTTTGCAAAGGTCTTGCGCCAATTTTGGGAAGGTTCAATGTAGTTTTTTTTCCGTGTTTTTCTTTATGGTTTCTATCGGGAGTTATTATTTTAGTTGACAATATTTTTGATGGAAACTTTCGAGCCCGTGTCTTGCAACGGTTGAGAAAAATTGGCCCGTACTAAGATTTAGTTTGAACTATTTATCAAAATATATCCAAAATTTATGTGAAATTTAGTCTTTATAAAAAAATGTAGAAACGTGACTGAAATGTTTTCAGCAGTCATCTTGTTATTTGATTTTGAGCATTGAACTGGATTTTATATTGAATAAAAGCAGATCAAAAAGTACATATCTATGAGAACTTTAAATATACGATGAATCTTGAAATACAAAATCACATATTTGTAGTTCAAACGTAAATTTTGACCTAATTGGAGTTTATGTTCTTAGGAATAAAAATCTGAACTAAATACTAATGAAATTATTTCATTTGCTCTTTGACTATTGATTCCACAAAAAAAGAAGAATATTTTAAATCGTTATTAACTTTCAAAATATTCTAACATTGTTTTGCGAGGATTCAGATATAAATTTGAAACAAACAAAACACGAAAAGAAAAAGGGAAAAGTTAAAACAGGTAGATGTGTCCCAAGCGCATCTGTGCCGGGCATGCCCGCAATCCTGTCCATGTTTAATTTTGACATTAGTCCCTTGTCTCTCTTCAATCAGGTGGACAGCAGCCTAAGACGATTCACCCAAATACCCATCCAGCAGCTAGCTCCTGGGTACATGAAGTTTCACATGCGTATATAAACTGGTGCGATCGAACGTAAAAGAGCGAGGTGGGATTATTTAAGAAAACTAATCCTTTTTCACACAAAAAGCATAGCGTAGCTCAGGTGGTCGCTGCCATACAGATTCGGTGCAAGGTCACGAGTTCAAGTCCTTCTGCAGCTAATGTTATTGCCTCCTCGAGCCTGCTAAGTTGGGCCATAGCTGAGGCTGCGAACGATGGATGGGCTAGGGCCCGTGAAGCCACTGAGACCGGTAGGGACAAAAGAGTTCAGCATAAATACGGAACATTTTTTTCCTTGTTCGCAAACATTTTTGTTTGCCACTTACGGGTGGCATTGGTGGGTAATTCTTGCCAACTTCTTGGGTAATATAGATGACGGTGAACCCGGCGGAAACAATAGCCGCTTTATTAGTAGGTAAAGATAAAGACATATTGTACATAATTTGTATTCACACTAACCATGTTTTGATATTCACTGAATATTTTTCAAATACATGGTGAATTGTTTTCAAATAAATATTTGAATATATATTTTCAATGCATGTTTATAAAAGAAAATACATGTTGACCAATTTTCTAATATACAACTTCTTGGGTAATCAAGATGACGGTGAACCCGACGGAAACAATAGTCGCTTTATTAGTAGGTAAAAGATAAAGACATATTGTACATAATTTGTATTCACACTAACCATGTTTTGATATTCATTGAATATTTTTCAAATACATGGTGAATTGTTTTCAAATAAATGTTTGAATATATATTTTCAATGCATGTTCATAAAAGAAAACACATGTTGACCAATTTTCTAATATACACACTGAACATTTTTTTAATAGATGTGGAACATTTTTCAGATACACCTTCACATTGTTTTGAAAACACGATGAACATTTGTTTTTCAAATATGCATTGAATTTGTTTTCAATGTGTCTTGTACATTTTTGGTATACATGCTAACATTTTTTGATACATATTCAACATTCATCAATACTTTGATGAATATTTTTTGAAAACGCCATAAACATAATTTTTCAACATGTCAAATTTTTAAATCTCACGAACATTTTCTGTTGGTGCAAACCTTTTAACACTTGCAAAAACAAATATTTTACATTGCATGGTCATTTTTAGACTCGTTATTTTTTAATATATTTTTTCCAAAACTAGGAGAACAAAATTTTGCATTCCACAAATACTTATATAATACACCTTGAAAATTTGAAAAAACTAAAATATTACTACTTTCATATATTTATTTATAGTTTAGAGCATTTTCAAATATAAACATAAGTAACAGAAATGAAAAACAAAAACCCTCGCTAATTTTCTTCTATGAGTTGTGCTTCTAAAAAAAGAAAAATTGTGCTTCCACGAGAAGCACAAATTTGCTTTTCCGAGAAGTATAGCTATGCTTCTCGAGAAAAAAAAATGTGCTCATATTTGCTTCCGCGAGAAGCATAGTTGTGCTTCTCAGGGAAAACAATATGTGTTTGCACGAGAAGCAAATCTCGTGGAAACACAGTTTTGCTTCTGCGAGAAGCATAGTTGTGCTTCTCCCAAAAAAGGGGGGAAATCACAGCCTGTGCTTGAAAAAATAAATGAAAAACCACAATCGTGCTTCCAGGCTTCGATTTTTTTCTTCCATTTTTTCTTGGTATTATTATTTTTTGCATGAACCGGCTTTTTCGATTTTCATTTTTTCTAGATTTTATTTCTTTCGGTATTCACTTTTTATCGGTCCTTGTTTTTTTATTTCCATTTTTTGGGTTTTCTTGTGATAAAAAAAAATTACGGACCCTATTAATATGGGATATAGCTCTGAATATCTTGATGTGAGAAATCCAATGGTGCACTGCATGGGCACCACTTGTCAGTGCCTGAGAAAGTTGGGGTGACTTTGCAAAGGACAACCCTTTACTAGTGATTTCGGTTTTGCCTGCATTTTACTTTCTTTTCAAAAGAGCATGGAGGCCCATGTATAGAGTCCACACTTCAATCTTTAATTTTTCAGAAGCCCATGTGATCTATGCCTCGCTATAATCTCTACATAAACACTCAAAAAACTAATCTCTGCATTACCCTAGAAAAGATAAGACTCAACATAAACTCACAAATTTCCCTAAAAAAACATGAACTCACAAATAATGACCACTCTGAAAAATTAAAACCCATGTAATCAAGCCTTTTGGACCAAAGAAAACAATGAAGATATAAAACTTGCTTCCTTCCTACAACCACATGCAGACAAATCAACGGCTGGTTACATACGAAGAGACGCTGACCAGGGAGGTGGATCCAAGAATCTGAGTGTCTGTAAATGGGTCTTGATTCCATCATATTGAGTGATTCAGTGTGTGTATACCCACATATATATCATTGCCACTTACCGCGTCTTCTTGGCGCTACTCGAAACCTCCTTGCACAACATCTCCTTCTCTCCACCACCTCAAAGGTCATGCATCTCCTCGACGCCTGCCGCCAGCTCGAGCTCCTCTCCTCTCAAGCGCCCAACTGTTGAAGAAATCATTTCCTTCAAGATAAAGAAAAACTGTTTAAGACTCCTGGCCTTTTCAAGTCGAGCTGATCTTGTCACGAAACTTGATGCTTTCCCGTCACGTGTACCCACTTCAGCCCTGGAGATAAACGAGACGTTGCTACGTCCAACATATTGTGCTACATGTCCTTTTACTCTTTTATTATAGGCTTTTGTTAGTCGTGCCGCAACTTGTAGTATATTGCACTGTACACGCATGCGTGAGTGAGTGCATGCACTCCATGAGCGTGGTGGTTCCTGCTGCGCCGACAAGCCGCCGGAGAGGGATCGTGGGCCGGCGAGAAGGAGATTCCATTCCATCCATGCATGCACACCAATTATTTGCTCCATTCCGTCAAGTTGGTTAATTATCACGTTTGCATGGGTCGTCTCATGACCCCATGCGTGCGTGCTGCCAACCTAGGACGCGGGACAAGTGTGCACCAGGACCTGCCTAGCTACGAGTTTAACCTAGTTATAACGCGGACCCCTTCGTACATGGTCCATGCATTATATATACAGGTGCCTCTGTGTACGTACGTAGCCGCGGCACAGGTTGCATCGAGACTATTAACAATGCATGGTTACCACGGCAACATGCAGTGCAACACTTGTTCCTTTTCGTATAAGAAATGAGATGGGTTTTGTTGCCATTGGGCAATCTTGGCGAGGAACCATGTCCATGTGCGCCTTATAAGACCTCACAATCACAGCTAGCCATTCATCGATCCATAATGTCAAATTTTGTTATTAAGACCATCATGTCAGTCCCGACAATAGACTAACTATAAGCTTCCTTCATTTGAATTCTGACCACCAATTGATCTGATCCGATTGGTTGGCCATGCTCATGCATCCTTTGCATGATGCCTGCCCTGATTCCCTGTCACTACTTTGTCTACCTTGCGCTGATAATCAATTCACTGGAGCGTAAGGTCACTGTCTGATGGACGCCATGTTCCCCATCGAGGCTAGGAACTTTTTCCATGGCGGCCGGGCGGTGACATGTGTAACATTTTTTGATACGCGTGAACATTTTCAAATACACGATGAACATTTTGCAAATACATGTTTGAACGTTTTTTATAATAAATGTTAAACATTTCCAAATATACAATGACCATTTTTTAATGGTACCAAACATTTTTATATTATCAGTACATGTTTATTTACATAAGGACATGACTAACTTCCAGACGACCGGAAGATAGTAATAGATCCGAACGATTGTTTTTTCCTTTCCAACTAATCAGTCACCTAATTCTACTTTTTGTACTAGCTAATCATGGTTACTCAAAAAAATACTAGTTAATCGTGGTTACCACGGAGGAATAGCATGCACATGTGCTCATTTGGATTTCATGCATGCATTAGAAGACAAAAAAGATGATGTCATCAAAAGATTCTTTCTATTTCAAACTTTAAAATATTTTGTAGCTCTAACAATCGCTCTGATTCAAATTCCGTCTTCACATAAAAATTCATCTCGATGAGATCTTCGGAACTAGATCTCATGTTGGTATGTTTCGATGACTTTTTTTTCAGGTCAAAAGATATCACGTCTGGGCAACGTAAATTATCACGTCTACGATACGTAAATTATCATGATGTTTGCACTGAAGTTATCAGGGTATGTTTCCATTTCTTTTTTGTCCGGGTCAAAATTTGTCATGGTATTTGTAATTAAATTATCGCATTTGTAATACTATCGTCTACCATCGGTGCTGTCTCTTATAAAACGGATTTTTACGGGTCGTGCCGGCAGTGGCGGAGCTTGGTGGAGGCCAACCTGGGCCA
>NC_041381.1:691237687-691276432 GCF_002162155.2 Triticum dicoccoides
CCCCCCAGCTCATAAGAAAGTTTCTGTATATAGCCTATTGTTAGGCCTATTTGTCCACTAAAAATCACCCCAAAACAATTATGTTAGCCCCCCAACCCCTGATCCCCCATGATTTCGGCTCAAGCTCCGCCACTGCGTGTCGGGCCATGCCCGTTCAGGCGTGTGTCGGGCCGTGCAGTGCCAGAGACGACTCGTTGGCCACCTATGATAAGGTTTATTGTGCGTAAAGTACCATGTTGATTACACAGAAATTATCGACTATATGCTTTTACTTTTTTGCCCTGTTCAAGGTTATTATGGTTTTTGTACATAAGTTATTAGATACATAGAAATTATCGACTATATTATCATGTTACTTACACAAAATTATTTGATTTACATTAAAAAAACTTAGTCAAAAGTTATTGTGGTGCTTGTACGCGGGCTATCATCTCTATTGTGCGTATATTACCATGTTATTCACAGAAGTTATCAGGGTATGTTTTTCAACAACTTTTTTTCGGGGTCAAAAAAATTACCTCGGTGTTTCTACGTTAGTTATCTACTCTGTGATGCTATATTACCACGAGAAGTTACCGGGAGTCTTTTTTTTTTGTCCCACACCATATAAAAAAATCCCCTGGTCAAAGTTACCGGGGTGTTGTATGTAAGTCATCATCTCTGAGATGTGCATATTATCATTGTACTTGTGTAGAAGTTATGGGGTATGCTTTTCAAGAAGTTTTATTTCGAAGTCGAAAAGTTACCACATTGTCTAAATGTTAGTTATCAGCTCTGGTGGTGTATGTTATCATGATATTTACACGTAAGTTATCAGAGGTATGTTTTACAAACAACCTTTTTTCCCGAGAATTTTTTTACCGCAATATTTGTACGGAAGTTATCACGTGTATGATACGTAAATTACCATGCTATTTACATAGAATCCAGGAGTGTGTTTGCCAACAACTTTTTTCTCCTGTTCAAAAAAGTTATCGCGATGTTTGGACATAAGTTATCATATTTGCGGTGCATAAATTATCATGCTATTGACAAAGAAGTTTTCAGAGTTTGTTTTCAACAACTTTTTCACATTGGTCAAAAGTTATCATGATGTTTGTAAGTAAGTTATAAGGTCTACAATGCGATGATCACATAGAAATTAGCATGATGAGGCCTTCGAGTGAGACAATACATCTCATATCTCATCCTCTCTTCCACAATTCTGGCACGAAAGAGGGTATAAGATTCGAAATCCCGATTCACTCAACTTCGCTTAGATCTCATATGTGTTGGAGCGTTGAGCGGTCAATGTTTCTCTAAAAATTCTGGTCGGTTTTGTTGTTTGCCAGTTTGGCAATTCAATAGTAGTTCAAACCAACAGATCAAATACAAGTTTCTTGAACATAAACACCAAAAAGATGGAGGATTGATTGGTTGGCTAGCTACAACTTAAACCAAACAAACACAGTTCGAATCCCTTGGCACACATGTATTTTTGCGTTAAATCGCAATTTAAATGTGCATGCATATAATTAGGAGGCTCAAATTAATATGACAGTTACTTTCCTAAAAATCCTGACCGAAATTATGATTCAAATATGCATGCATAAAATTAGGAGGCGCAGTGATAATCCTTGTTTAAATCTGCATGCATAAAATTAGGAGACGCATTTAAAGAAGATCAGGATAATTAAGCTGATCCAGTAATTAGCGAAGATGATTGATGCGATCCAATAATTGCGGGTGGTGAGAAATGGAAGAAAAGGGAAGCGAATCTTTGCGGCGCGGGTGCGACGCCAGGTTCGCTGGCATAAAAAGCGCGTCGCTTCGTTAGACCGTCCGATTCAAAATGAATGTCATCCGAGTAGTGCGGATCTGTTACAAAATTTAATACGGCAGGAATTTAGCTTTCTCGTTTACATAATTATTATTTAAATGTCACGAACATATTTTTGAAACGATTGACATTTGTTAAATGTCAGATGTATTTTTTAATGATACAAAATATGTCTGTGAACTTATACGGATAGTTTTCTTACATTGTATAAACATTTTTGTGAAAATAATGAAGATTTCTTTTGAAACACGTGAACTTCTTTCTAAAATATCAAGAACACTTCTTTAAATGGTACGGTACGTAAGTTACACAAACATGTCTTTACACTGTATAAAAGAGATTACAAGTATCACGAGTTTTTTATATGCATGATCATTTTCAAACGCCCAGAACATTTTTCAAATGGTAAGATTTTTTTTACAAATTGCACGAAAAGTATTTTGACACCATGTTGACATTTTCTAAACATGTGATGAACGTGTTTAAAATTTTAAATAAATTAATTTTTGAAGTATATGTAATTAGAATATTTTTAAATATAACTAAAAATGGAAAAAATGAACACGAACCAACGAAAGAAACAAGCGAAGCAAGGCAACAGCTCCCAACTGGTCCCGGCCCACTACAGCGCTCCTTGAGGCGAGTTGTTGTTCGGCCTTGCATGAGGCGAGACAAAGCTGCTCCCCAAATAGGATGTCACTCTCTAGACCAGCATGTGCATGTCAAAACGCTCCTTTGGACGTGGATTAACTGAGCTCGAGCTCATCTGAGCTCGGGTGAACAGTAAGATCTAATGAAAAAATGAAAACAATTTTAATAAATTCTGAAAAAAATGTGGCAAAATTTCATAAATTTTTTAAATGCTTGCAAAGTTTCATCAAAGTGACATTCGTGGAAGTCATGGCAAAAAAAATCAGCACTCCAGAAATAACTTTTTTGGACACTGATTTTTTTTCTATGACTTCCATAAATGTTATTTCATGATGAAACTTTGCAAGAGTTGAAAAAAATTCAAAGTTTGACACTGAAAAAAAATCAATTTTTATTTATTTTTTCAACAAAGAAAAATCGGATTTCACTTTTCACTCGAGCTCGTATGAGCTCGAGCTAAGAAGCACACTTTCGCTCTTTGTGGGGATTTCGTACGGACTGGGCGCAGCCTAGGCTTTCATGGAATCATGGCACCCCAACCCTAGAAAGAAGAATTCGTGAGGGTGGTTTGCCGTTTTACTATCCAAAAGAGCATGGATGCCCATGTGTAGAGTCCACCCCACTTCAATCCATAATTAAGCCCTTGGGATCCATGGGTCACCCTCAATCTCTACATTATAACACTCAAAAAAATCAATCTCTAATAAATATCAGTCCCAAAATAAACTCACTAATTGAGCCCCCACCGCACACCTCAGAGGCCGCATGTCTGCTCAACGCTCAAGCTCCTCTCCTCGAGCCACCACACCACCTCTGTTGTGCAGATCATCGCTCCCAGTTGCGGCTCTTTGCTCCTGGCCTTATGAACTCCATGGTTGCTCTTGCTCCTTGGATGAACTCGAGCTGGTCATGGTCATCACCCGGCTGCTACCTAGAAGGCTATGTTGACGGATCCATCCCGTGTCCGCCTCCTCATCACCCGGCCTATCACACCTGGGTGGCCCAGGATCAGGCCATCCTCTCCGCCATCCAGTCCTCGCTCACCCCGAGTGTCTCGTCGCTGGTCATCTTCGCCGCTACGTCCCGAGAGGCGTGGGCGGCCCTTCACACCAGCTTCGCCTCTCAGTCTCAGGCGCGTGCTCACTCTATACGCACTGAGCTGGGCGAGACTAAGCTTGGTGACCTCAGCATCACGGACTACTTCAACAAGATGCGGGGTCTCGCTGACACGTTGGCCTCCGTTGGCCAGCCACTGCAGGATGAGGAGTTCACCACCTTCGTGCTCAACGGGCTTGATGATGACTATGACAACCTCGTTGAGAACGTTCATGGCCGTGATGATCCGCTCCCACCTCGGGAGCTCTATGCACGCCTACTCGGTCGTGAACAGCGCATCAAGGCGCGCCGCGCCACCCCTGGTTTCGCCTCCGCCAATGCGGCCACTCGTGGCAAAACCCCCCGGGCGTCATCTTCAGGGGGTAGACCGGCGCCATCTTCACAGCCGGCCTCGCGGGGCAATGCTCCGAACATCACGGGTGGTAACCGGCCGGTGGCATGTTGCTCTTCCTGCGGAGCTCCGCAGGCCTGTCAGCTCTGTGGCATTGAGCGCCACGTTGCGTCTCGCTGTCATCGTCGTTACAAGCAAGACTTCCTAGGCCTCGGCAACAATGGCAAAGGGAATGAAAAGCAAGCCGCGGCCGCCGTGACGGGTCCTGACCATGGCCGCACTCCGTCTTACTCCATTGATCCTACATGGTACATGGACACGGGTGCTACGAACCACCTCACCAACGACATGGGCAAGCTCTCCACTCAGGAGCCGTATCGTGGCCATGATCAGGTGCACACCGCTAATGGAGCAGGTATGCGCATCTCTCATGTTGGTCAGGCATCACTTCTTGCACACAATTCACGAAAACTGCATCTTTCTAATGTTCTTCGTATTCCCACTGCCTCACGTAGTTTGTTATCTGTTCCCCAACTTACTCGTGACAATAATGTCCTTGCTGAGTTTCACCCTTTTCGTTTCTTTATCAAGGATCAGGACACGAGGGCCGTTCTGCTTAGCGGTCGTCTTCGCGGTGGCCTGTACGCTCTTGACGCGCCCACCGCACCTCCTATGCAGTTTTCTCCACAAGGCCTCAGTGGTGTTCGTGTGTCTCCTACACATTGGCATGCGCGCCTTGGTCATCCTGCTGCTCCTATAGCTCGTCATGTGTTACATCGTCATGAGCTACCAGTTGTGTCAAATAAAACTGCTGAAACTATTTGTGATGCCTGTCAGCAGGGCAAGAGTCACCAACTTCCGTTTTCAGAGTCTAGTCGTGTTGTGAAACATCCTCTTGAGCTTGTTTTTTCCGATGTCTGGGGTCATGCCCAAACGTCCGTTAGTGGACACAATTATTATGTCAGTTCCATTGATGCTTACAGTCGGTTTACTTGGCTTTATCTTATTAAGAAAAAGTCTGATGTGTTTGATGTTTTTCTACAATTTCAAGCACACGTTGAGCGTCTCCTTAGTCAGAAAATTATTCATGTTCAAACCGACTGGGGGGTGAATATCATCATCTCAACTTGTTCTTTAACAAACTTGGGATCACATATCGTGTGTCTTGTCCTCATACACATCAGCAGAATGGGGCTGCTGAACGTAAGCATCGTCATCTTGTAGAAACTGGCATTACTTTATTAGCTCATGCCTCCGTTCCTTTTAGGTTCTGGAGTGATGCTTTTTCCACTGCCTGTTTTTTGATAAATAGGCTGCCCTCACGACTACTGAATATGAAAACTCCACTTGAACTCTTGCTCAATGAACTTCCAGACTACACCTTTCTTAAAGTTTTTGGGTGTGCTTGTTGGCCACATTTGCGTCCGTATAACAAACATAAGTTAGAGTTTCGGTCGAAAAAGTGTGTTTTTCTTGGCTATAGTTCCCTTCACAAAGGGTACAAATGCCTTCATATTCCCACCAATCGCGTTTACATCTCTCGTGACGTCGTGTTTGATGAGAATGTATTCCCTTTTCGTGCACTTCCGAACAACTCTACCACTCCTCCACTGGACGTTTCCTCTATCACACCTTCGTCTGGTCAATTTGTAGATGTTGCATATGCTCCTGTGTTGCTTCCTAATCATGCTGAAGGTTTTGGACGTGGTGCTCGTCTTGAGCTCCTTGAGGAACAGCCGCCGCCGGCAACCCTGGACCTGGACGTCGGTCCTCTGCATGGGGCATGCATACCGGGTGGCGCCCACCTACCCGCCGGGGCTGCACCCGCGGCCACCACCCGGGCGTCGCTCCTGCCCCCCTCGCGGGCTTCCCCCGAGCCGGCCGCTGTCTCGGCGCGGGCATCTCCTGAGCCGGCCGCTGCCTCGGGGCAGGCCTCCCCCGAGCCGGCTGCCTACTCGCCTGGATCAGGCGCTTCTGCACGGGGGCTGGGTCTGGCTCCATATGGGCCGGTCTCGCCGGCCCCAATGCCGCCTGGCTCCGGTGTGAGCTCAGGCGCGGGCTCCACGCCGCCCGGCTCTCCTACATCACCAGGCTCGGGTGGCTCGGCCTCTCCTCTGTCGCCACCCGAGTCTAGTCCGGTGTTGCCGCCGCCTGCTGCTGCTCCTCGAGCCCGCACACGCAGCCAGACAGGAGTGTTCCAGCCAAAGATCCGTACCGATGGGACTGTCACGTGGCTCGCTGCTTGTATGGATCATGCTGTGGAGGATCCTACTGCTGAGCCTCGTCATTTTCAGGCCGCCCTGAGCATTCCTCACTGGCGTGCTGCGATGGAACAGGAGTTTCAGGCGTTATTGCAGAATGATACATGGCAGCTTGTTCCTCCAGTATCTGGGATCAACATTATTGATTCCAAATGGGTGTTCAAAGTCAAGAGGCATGTTGATGGCTCCATTGAACGCTACAAAGCGAGGCTCGTTGCTAAGGGTTTCAAACAGAGGTATGGTCTTGATTATGCAGACACATTCAGTCCGGTTATCAAGCCCACTACTATTCGTTTGCTGTTATCCCTTGCTGTTACTCGAGGATGGTTCCTTCGTCAACTTGATGTGCAGAATGCTTTCTTGCATGGAGTTTTGAAGGAGGAGGTTTATATGCGGCAGCCCCCAGGGTTTGTGGATCCTGACCGTCCTCACCATCTCTGTCGTCTTGTCAAGGCGCTATATGGACTCAAACAGGCTCCCCGTGCATGGCACGCACGTCTTGGATCTGTTCTGCGGGCGCTTGGTTTCATCCCCTCCACTGCTGACACATCACTGTTTCTGCTTCAGCGACCTGAGGTTACGATGTACTTGCTGGTCTATGTTGATGATATCATCCTCATCAGTTCCTCAGATGCTGCTGCCGATCGTCTTGTTGCTGCTTTGAGTGGTGATTTTGCTGTCAAGGACCTTGGTGCTCTACACTTCTTCCTTGGCTTGGAGGTTTCACGGTCTTCTGCTGGGTTAACTCTTTCTCAGAAGAAGTACGCTCTTGACCTGTTACGTCGTGCTGGTATGTTGAAGTGTAAACCTTCCAGTACTCCGATGTCTGCCACTGATCGGTTGTCTGCTCTTGATGGAGATCCTCTTTCACCTGATGACGCCACTGAGTACCGCAGTCTTGTTGGAGGTCTGCAGTATCTTACTATCACCAGACCAGATGTCTCTTATGCAGTCAACCGTGTCTGTCAGTTTCTCCATGCACCCAGGACTTCTCATTGGTCAGCTGTGAAGCGTATCCTGCGTTATGTCTGTCTCACTGCTTCTCATGGTTTGCTCCTCCAACCTGCGCCATCTTCTGAGATCTCAGCCTTCTCCGATGCAGACTGGGCTGGTAGTCCTGATGACCGGCGATCCACGGGGGGGTATGCAGTGTTTCTTGGTTCTAACTTGGTTGCTTGGAATGCTCGCAAGCAGGCTACGGTGTCTCGCAGCAGCACGGAAGCTGAGTACAAAGCAGTGGCTGATGCGACAGCTGAGATCATTTGGATCCAGTCCTTATTGCGTGAGTTGAGAGTCTCTTCAGCTCATCCTCCAGTACTTTGGTGTGACAACATTGGTGCTACATACTTGTCATCTAATCCTGTGTTTCATGCTCGGACGAAACATATTGAGGTTGACTATCACTTTGTTCGAGAACGAGTTGCACAGAAGCTACTTAGCATCAAGTTCATCTCATCAAAGGATCAACTTGCTGACATCTTCACGAAGCCTCTTCCTCAACCACAGTTTGTAGGTTGTAGGCGCAATCTTAACTTAGTTTGTACTTCGGGTCACAGTTAAGATTGAGGGAGGGTGTTAGACTATATATGTACGTAGACTTGTGTATACACCTTGTATATTGTACCCTTTGGTACTTATATATAATGAGATAGCCGCACCCCCTTGAGGTGTCGAGCAGTCCACCAGAATATTTGTTTAACAAATTGGTCACAAAACTTCCCGTCGCGTACGTACATGGTATACTATCTTCTTCAGCTCCGATCCGGGGATAAACGAGACATTGCTACGTCCAGCAGATTGTGCTACATGTACTTTTAATCGTGCCGCAACTTGTATATGCACTGTAGTGGGTGCATGAACTGCACGAGCGTGGTGGTTCCTGCTGCGCCGACAAGCCGCCGGAGAGGGATCGTGGGCCGGCGAGGGGGAGATCCCATTCCATCCATGCATGCACAACCAATTATTTGCTCCATTCCGTCAAGTTGGTTAATTATCACGTTTGCATGGGTCGCCTCATGACCCCATGCATGCGTGCTGCCAACCTAGGACACGGGACAAGTGTGCACCAGGACCTGCCTAGCTACAAGTTTAACCTAGTTATAACCCCCTAGGTACGTGGTCCATACATTGTACAAGTGACTCTGTACATACGTACGTACGTGGCCGCAGCACAAAGCTGCATCGAGACTATTAACAATGCTTGCCGCGGCAGCATGCAGTGCAACATTCTTTCTCCACCACTATAAAAAAAATGAGATGTCTTTAGTTGCCATTGGGCACTCTCGGGCCAGGAACCATGTGCAATCACAGCTAGCCATTCATCGATCCATCACGTCAATTTTTTTGATTAAGACCACCGTGTCAGTCCAAACAATAGACCAACTGATTAAGCTTCCTTCATTTGAACCCCGGCCACGGGCCAGCTGATCTGATCCGATTGGTTGGCCAATGGCCATGCTCATGCATCCTTTGCTTGACCCTGATGCCTGCCCTGATTCCCTGTCACTACTTTATCTACCGCGGGCTGATAATCAATTCACTGGAGCGTACGATCAGTGTCGGATGGACGCCATGTTCCCCATCCAGGCTAGGGGTAGCCCCAAGCTAAGCTAGCAGCTTTTTCCATGGCGGCCGGGCGGTGACATGCATGCATATGCACCGATCATGGGAGCAGAGCTAGCTAGTGTGCAGCACCACCGTCCACCGAGTAGACCGTAAAGAAATTTTGTAATCTTCCGACCGACACGCACGACAGGGACGGGATCCTGGTCACTGTCAAGCCCGGATTTTCCAATATATATACTCCCTTCGTTCCTAAATATAAGTCTTTGGAGAGATTTCACTATGAATCACATACGGATATATGTAGATGCATTTTAGAGCGTAGATTCACTCATTTTGCTTCGTATGTAGTCTATAGTGAAATCTCTACAAAGACTTATATTTAGGAACGGAGGGAGTATATATTGAGCTAGTGTGTTACACTTGCTGTACGTTTGTCCAGGGTGGCAGGTTAGTACGTAAAAGGCCTTTGTGCATGCCTGCCAAATAGGATGCCCACTACTAAGCGAGCTAGCTGAGTGGCCTCATCGTGCGATGGACGATCGAGCGAGCGGGTGGCCGTGCGTGGTTGTTGACCTAATTTGCGCTCGCATGCGTCCTGGCCGCTCCTTTTGAGTTCCCTCCGTGTGCACCGTTAAAAATTCAGATTAATTCCATCCGCTGATTATTCTTTCGTACTTGCAAACTTGCAAAAAAAGAAAAATAAATTGCCGTTCTGTTCATGCATGCACCGTTGGCATTACAATCTTTACATATGAGTGATGTTTGTGCTATGCCAACCTGCTTGCACGAGAGTGTATATGCATGATCAGTCCACATCTACAGATGTAGATGCCTGTTAGGATGTGGAGTAGAGTATTCTCAGAGCCTAACTGCTCCACTAGCCAGCCTAGCTAGTGTTGCTCCGGGATGGATAGCAGCAGTATCATTCATACAGTGTATGGAATAGGATTCAGCGTACATGTTAAAATAGAGCATGTCCGTACGACACAAGCTCAAGTAGATATATACTACCACTACTAGCGACAGTATAGCTGTACAGTAGTGTGGATCAGTATGTTTCTGCAATTCTGCTGTTGACAGTATTTTATTTTCATTCATCAAAAAGGAGTGGTGCCGGCTGCTATGCTATGCTAGCTAGTGTGCAGTGCACATGCTGGAGATGCAGATGCAGTGGGGGTGTCTGTGTGAAGAATATTCCCAGCGATCGGTCGACAACGCAACCTGACATAGTGACATGCAGGCACTGGTCCAGCGGGGCAGGCAGGCACGCGATCTTATCCTGACTTATGGGAGCTGCCGCAACATCTTCACGTACGCCGGTACATGTCAACATGTGTGTGCCGGCAGGCGGCAGTGGAACGTACGCATGGTCCCTCGATCTCCTCTGCCATGCATTGCAAAACCAACGTGCTGGCTTGGCTAGATGAGTGGTCGTATGGTACACATGGTCCCTCGACTCTGCCGTGCATTGCATAAGCAACGTGCTGGCTTAGATGAGAGAGATCGCACGTACATGCATAGACGTACGTACATTCCCGTGCGTTAGCCAGCAAGGTCTCTTCATGAGACATTGCCCGCCCGGGGGTACTGATGATTTATCTGTGCGCAACGGCTATTTTTCAAGTTGCCTGAATTCACATTTTGGGTCCGTCAATTCAAAAGACGAGGTGACACATGGCACATGCCGATGCCGAAGACATGGGCACCATGGTGAGCACCATCGAGGCGAGGGGATGGCGGCAAGGCATCGGACAGGAGTGACGAAGAGTCGGCGATGATGCGACACAACATCGCGGGTGAAGAGAAGTCGAAGGTTGACGGTTTGGGCGCCGGAGTGGAAGAAGAGAGGGTGGTGTGGTTTCCGTCATCGAATAAGAACACGAGATGGGGATTTAGAGGGATGGCCGGGACGGCGGGTGGTGAGGTGCGCACGTGAGCTCCGCTAACCACAGCTGGTGGTAGCAGTCGGCCCGGCTGCCGGCGGAAGGCGTATCAAAGGGATGAACGGTTGGAGGTAGAATAATGCACCGCAGCCATTCGATTTAGATCCAACGGCTAAAAAATCGAGAATTTCATTGTGTTTTTCTTTCATGTATTTTATCTATAGTCGGCCCCTTAGTGCATCTACAACCGCATTTAGCAAATATGACCCTCTAAACGCCCGCGGACGCGCCTGGTCATTGACCTGGCGTGTCCATTATTTGTCCGTTCGTGCAGCCACAATCCTCATTTTCCTCCTCATATGTCCGGTCACTTGCACGTGATTGATGAAGATGAAGAGAAAAAAATGAAAAGAATAAATAAAGAAGAGAAAATATGGTTCGGGTGGGGCCGCGTACTACATGGGGGACTGGCCGGACGCCTAGGCGCATCTGGGAGGCATCACATCCTCCCTACATCTTCACCTACGCGCATTGGCTGACCTAGAGGGTGTGCCGGGTGTGCCGTGGCACACCCAACATTTTGCAGATTTTTTCACTACATGTCATCTTGCTGATTTTGTTGGTTTTATTTGTAGTACTAGAACTAATTCACCTCAAGCTGTACCCGTACATGCAAACCTAGCAAACCATATAAGCAGCTTGACTATTTTTCTACTAGCAGCACTACCAGCCAAAGACTCCTGTAGATACATGAGCCCGGTAGAAGCTAGCTAGATCGGTTCCATCGATCAATTCGACGGAAACTCTAGCGGTGACTCGCCGGGATTGCAAACGAAAAAAATTAGGACTCTTCGATGTTACCACATTATGTTTCGAGACAATTTCGATCTACCACGTGACCGTACCTAATGTTAGGGCATCTTCAACGCTAACCCATAAATTTTCTCCCGCATCCGTCCGTGAAGGGAGGGGGCAGTCCACGGACACGGATGCAAGAGCCGGCCATTCAAACCGAATCTCCCGTCTCGACTGCTCGTCTGCATTTCAGACATTGCCGCTTCCCTCCCGTGCTTCCCTCCCCTCGGCCGCTCGCCTTGTCGCCCGGTCCCTTCCCCTCCTCTCGCCACCGGCCGTCCGCCCCGAAACACTTGCCATTGACCAGCCGGACATGGATTACCCATATCCGCAGCCCACTTGTCCGTGGAAATAGACCATTGCAGCCCATTTAAGCCCACATGCTTGTTCGCTTAAAGACATAAAGATTATTTATCCTTTGAACAAACCGATCATCGCCGTTTTGTTGTAATATAGGACTCTTACTTTTTGTTCGAGGGTTGGTAGTATTATGTCCATTTTGTTGAAAAAATGAGGTCAAAATAAAGAAGGTTGCAGCTGAAGGGCAAACTGAAGTCATTCTTGTGTATCTTTCATGCAAGATTATTTGTATTATAATTCCACAATTTTGAAATGATTTTCTGAAACATAATATTGTGAGAGTCTATTGAGCTATTTGTGTTATCTTTTGCCATATATGACATATGACACTTAGATTAGCAGTTTTTTTTAAAGTGTGCACACCCTCCATTTTTCTTCCTGGGTCCGCCACTGCCTACGCAGGTACATGTCAACATGTGTGTGCCGGCAGACGGCAGTGAAACGTACGCATGGTCCATGTCCCCTCTGCCATGCATCGCAAAACCAACGTGCTGGCTAGATGGGCGATCGTGTCGTATGCATGGTCCCTCTCCTCTGCCGTGGATTGCATAAGCAACGTGCTGCTTAGATGAGAGTGATCGCACGTACATGCATAGACGTACATAGATTCCTGTGCGTTAGCTAGCAAGGATTCTTCATGATATACATTGCCGCAACGGCTATTTGTAAGTAGACTGAATTTATATTTTGGGTCGGTCGATTAAGAAGAGGAGGAGGCACACGCCGATGCCGAAGACTTGGGTGCCGCTTTGTGCGCCGGTGAGGCGAGGAGACCGCCCGCAAGGCGTCGGACAGGAACGATGCAGAGTCGGCGACGACGCGGATGGCCTCGTGAGTGGAGGGGAGTCGAAGATTGGCGGTTTTCAGGTGCCGAGGAGGAAGAAGGGAGGATGGTGGTTGCCTTCAACGAAGAAGAACACGGGATGGGGATTTAGAAAGATGGTCGGTACGGCAGGTGGCGAGGTGCGCACATGAGCACCACAGACCGTGGCTGGTGGTAGCAGGCGGCCCGAGTGGCTTCAGAAGGCGGATCAAAGGGAGAAACGGTTGCTGAGAATGAACTGTAATCTTTCGATTTAGATCGAACGGCTCAAAAATCCATGGCCCTTGTGTTTTTTTTTACGCAGTTTATCTATCGTCGACCCCTTACCACTGTACACCTCTCATGCAGTAGTTCACCACCTCGGTAGTCGTTGCTGGAATATCACTCACTATCGACGGTATTTCGATCAAAGGTGCATATAAACTGTACAAGTATTTCCAAGAAAAAATAAAGTAAAAAAGACTACAAGTGTTTCTGGCCATTTGGTGATATGTGACAGGGGTGACAAGGAACATGGGCCGGTGCCCGCCTCCGCTGCTGAGCTGAGCTGAGCTGGTTGCAGTGGGTGGTGACTCACCGTCGACGCAAAGGAATCGCCATCTCCGGGCAGGGCAGGGCCGGCACGGAGCCGCACGCTGCTCGTCGACACGTCACGCTGGCTACCCTGTGCATTGCCAGCCGTTGCTGCCATAGCACGGACGGACGATCCGCTGCCTCAAAAAGTTGTTTGGCAGGGAGCGGCGCGTGCAACCGTCGCTCTGTCGACCGACCGAGCGACGCCCAGCACATGGATGCAATCCATCCCGTTCCCATGCATGCACATGCACCCACGAACTAATTCAGTGTTTGCTAATTTCCGTTTTTCATGTCGCCTAAAAGGCATGTGAGATCTACCGACAACATTTCTGAAAACTGTTAGTACGTCTATTTTGTGCCTTTTTACACCACATTTTTTTAAATCTTTTTAAGATTCGTAGGATGCACATTTAATTTCCTTTATGTGTGGAATCATTATTTAATTTCAGGTCAGCGAACCCTCCATGGAATTGATCTTTTTTTCAGAATGCATGAATGCATTCGTGTGGTGTACGCCATGCATCCAATCTTCCACGCAAATTTGATTAAATTTGTGCCTTTTTTAAGCTTCATTCTTCTTTTATTGTAAACCATTCTTCCTCTATAGAGTTCTATCTCGTTTTACTCCTGGGTAATGCTTCTTCGTGAATTCAGTTTTCCTTTTTTTTTGAACACGAGGGGTTTCCCCTTCATCTCCATCTCCATCAATTCATTCTCGAATAGGAATTTATTTACGTGACTTTTGATATTGTTTCTCCCTCTTTTCCCTTCAAGATAACGACCATCATCTGTGACTAATAAGACCTTCACCATTTCCCGAGAATCCAAAAATAATAGGCATGCGGTCGAGATCGGTATGCCTTTGCCAAAGTATTCACCTGATGATCGCCAAGTGGATTTTGATTGGCCCAATGTATGTACAGCCATGCCTACGAGACAGTTGTTCAAACTAACATGCAAATGTCAACTACTCTAAGAAGATATCTCGATGCAACATATACACTATAATGCATGTGTGCATGCATGGAACGAAGGAAAATAACTAAACAAACAGTGAACCTGACAACTTGTAGCATCGATCGTTATGCATTGCTTGTACGTGACCAAAAGGCGGACGGATCGTGTTCATGCATCACACAAAGCCGATCGCGGCCATACCAAGAGCCTTTGTCCCCAAGCAAACTGCAGCTAGCATGCACTAGCTGGCCAAAAGAGGTCAAGGTGAATGGCCTCAAGTAAAGAATATTTGTTTGCAACGCTCAAGGTGGTATTCTGAAAGCAACGCAATGGAAAGTTGAGTAGAAAACAAAAGGATGGCCGAAAAAGATATCAAGAGAGCGACACTATCGGCAAATACATAAAAAAAAATCAAAAGCTTGGCCCAAATTAAAGCCACACTAAGATTACTTGGTTGCTAATTAACCGGTGCAAAAAAGGCTCTTATATATGCTAACTCTCATTTCATGCACTGCCTTTGGCTAACTAGCTAGCTGGGTGCATGTGCAACTTTCTTTGAACTTTTCACCTTTCACAAACCCCCTGATGTGGTTGGTGCTTTTTTGGCTTGTAAAGGTGGTCGCCAGTGCCACCTTTGCCACGTCGGAGGCACCAACGAAATTACCAATTGATTCTTGTCTTGGTTAAGTTATACATGCGTGTCAAATCTGTTGTTAGAAGGGACTAAAGAATTGTAGACACTTGACAGTGTCCACACCATCTTTTCGGCAATTACCTATAATTTGCTTTCCTACCGACCATTTGACCAATAGCAAAACTCTACTTCGGTTTACCATTTTTTAAATCAAAAAAGAGTGTACATTCTTTTTTTTAAAACAAGAAAAAGAGTGTATATTCTAACTTCTGCACCAACTGATGCACATAGATATACTCCCTTCGTTCCAAAATTCATATCTAGATGCATCTGTATCTAGACAAATTTAAGACGGGAATTTTGGGACGGTGGTAATACAATTTACCATATTTATACCTTTGCATGTACCGGTATATAAGTGTATATGTACTTGAAAGCATCTTTCAGAAGAAAGATTTCCGCGAAGATTCAAGAAAGCAGCTGGGCAACAACTGAATATCACACATTGGCGTTTTGTTGGATCCAACATTAGCTGCGTTGGCTTTTGGCTTTTGCATGTTGGCAAACTTTTACCACCTTTGATTGATTGATTGTTTAAGCCCAGCACGTCACGCCTTTTTCCCAAGTAGTGCCGCATCAGTACCACATATGCGAGAGGATGGTTTTGATTCCGCACCGTCCTTTTGCACACAAATGAGATTATAATATACTATACTTAAGTGTGACACTAATAATCAAAGCCAGGGCACCAATCAGAGTAATGACGGCATGACCTGTGTTCGGTACGCAAGAAAACAAAATATAAATATGCCATGACACACAAAAGAAATTAGAAAATATGCCAACAATAATGGAACGTGGCCCACGGAACATTGTGTATGTGCTTGCTGGAAATGAATCAGTGATGGTTCTACTTTTATAGATCACATAATAGTATATATATAACGGTATGTACTTCGGTACACCGCTTGACACTTGTGGACAAGGACTCCATTTTGTAAATCACTTGACCTAACATTGTGGCCAATCATCTGCCATATGCAAGATGTTCAATTGGTACGGAGTGCTTATGAGGAAACAACCAACTATAAGAAACAATTAGCTGATCAAACGAACAAAGGTGTCTTTTTCGTTTTGTAACAATACTTAATTAGTTACAAGTGTCGTTTCATTCTGAGGAAAAAAATATATTGAAGGTAGTTAGGACGTGGACATGAGCAATGATGGCTTGTTAGGCCGTGTGGCATGGTTGCCATGTAGGATGGCGTCTCTTCCCGGCCAACCACACCTCATGACTGATGGTTCAAGGCTTCTTTGATCGCAAGATTCCAAAAATGTGGGGTTGCAAATGTCATGTCCGCTCAAATCCTAATTATCTGATTTGCACTAATTAATTTAAGTTTCTCTTCAACTGGGCACCCTGTTCCATTAATTGCTCAATGGAAATACTCCTAACAGCAATTTAGTAACTTACAGCCATCATAGAACACAACAATGAAGGGAAAAATGGAAAGACAGAGAGCGAGCGAGTTGAAGCATTGTCAGGAAATCCACCACAAGTGATTGGGACGAAAAGATAATTTGTTTCCACTAATTAATTTGTTAGGTTGCACCACAGGGAGAACAAATGATTCTGTAGAAGAGGTTCCATTGGCTGGGAATTATTTTCCTATGATATATGGTTCAACAGAACCTTTAGAAACAACTCACACGATTTTTTTTCTAAGGATGAAAATCCTCTGTAATTTCTATAGAAATCTTTTGAATTCGAGAGACCCTTGTGTTTGAGTGAGAGAAAACCAAGAGACATCAATCAAGAAAAGCTATGGCTGCATATATCATTTTGATGCAGAGGCCGGGCAATCCTCCTTTTCAAAAAAAAATCAAGAAAAAAAAAGTAGATGTCAGGAGGCGTCAACCCGAAAATAACTGGCTACACACTGATCGACTACTAGCAAGAGATCAAAACATACACGCAACGAAAATATTAAAACAAACAAACACGATATATAGATACAGCGATGGATGAGAAGGACCAGGACAGCCAGGGCACACAGGAGGTGGTCAAGGAGGCTGCCGCCGCCGGCTTCAATGCGCATAGCACGCGCGGGATACGAATACACTACCTTTTTTTAGATGATTTTGAGCATTTCGTCGCAGAACAAAGTCTTTTGTTTCGTCGTCTTCATCGATGGAGCGTGATGGATGGGAGGCCGATGGCACGAAAGGGGGTGCCGTGTCGGATCCACGGCGGAATCCGGGCAGGCCACGTCGGCCCCAAGTGGATCCACCGGCCACTTGCACTTGCATGCGTCGTCTTTGTGTGCGCCCTAATCAACTCGGGCCGTAATGTGTCACCGTCGGCTGATCGCTATGCTAGTGGCCGGATTTGATTGACTATATGGAGCTAGCGTTCATTCGGTCCGGATAAAGCAAACACCATGTATGAAAGCGCATGTACCAAGCTTCGATCATCTCTAGCCGATCCCTTAAAAATGTTTTAATTTCTCAGAAAAAATGGTTTAAATCCTCAAAAATTAAATCGGACCTGGACAAACCCTTAAATGGTTTAAATCCTCAAGAATTATAGAAAGCCGCGTCGGCTGACCCTCAAATATAAGCGCTCGCAGCTGGTTGTCATGAAAAAAAAAATCCCCTCCCCCGCTCGCCCGCATCCATGCTGGCGTCGCCCTCCTTGCCTCTACTAGCTACGACGCACCGGCACCAACCCCCTACTGCACCCGCTGCCCTTCCTTCCAACTTCGATTCACTCGTTATTCGTCAGTGTCGCCGGATTCGACGCACCCAGGCCTCGACACTGTCGCGTTTCCTCGGGAATCAATCCGCGTAGACAACCCAAGCACTCTATGTCGCCTACGGAGCTCCTCGCAACATGTCTTCCTCCTCTTAGCGCTCGCATTTCATCCCTCGGTCGGCCAGGCTCAACCCTCGTCCAGCAACTCGTCGGTTCGACTTTATCGATGACGACTGATGTCGGTTGGTGTTGCACCGGGTCTTGAAGACAGAAGAACTGCCCGGATGGGTGTTCTACAAGTGTGAACTCGACAAAGAGAGTGCAATATTATGCGGTTGTTCTTCGGTTTCAAAGCAATTTGACCTCAATGTTCGCTTGATGTTATGAGTTGCAACTTTTGGTTTGGGGAAGAATAATACATTAATCTATTGATTAAGAGAGGATAGTTGCTAGAGATGAGATTACAGAGGATTTGATGTCCAACTTTTTTTATGGGGAGACAGGGAAGAAACAAGTGTCCAAGTCACAAAAGTCAATGGAGAAGAGCAAAACTGTTGACAATGAACATAAGGAGGTACAAAGTATTGATTGGACTTGTAGGAGCAGTCAAGGAAGTTGTGTTTCTATTCAAGTGTGTAATTTATCCTATCTTTTTCTCTGGATCAATTCTCCTAGTGAGGAACGGGTGAAGTATGTGCCCAAGATGCCATTTAATGAGTGATTGAGTAGTTAAGGATAACTCGATAGCCTAAAAGTAAATGAATTTGTGTTAAAAGGAAGTTATGTTTTAAGGGTTTGGCTAGGAACCCTTTTTTTAATCCTCATATAAATATGAGTTAAGGTTTGAGGAGGCATTTGAGGAGTAAAACTATAAGGGGTCGGCTAGATATGCTCTTAGGGTATCTCTAGCCGATCCCTTAAAACCGGTTAGAGAAGTAAATATTTGGTTTTGAGGGGTTAAACGAGACCTAGCCGATCCCTTATCAGCTTTAGCCCCTCAAAATATTTACTCCTCGTGTCGGTGGCCGCTTTATATTTACTTGACTGGCGTTACTTCTCAGAAAAAAATCTCCTTTCCCCTCCCCCCATCCCCCCGGCGCTGAACCGCATCCACTTTGGCACGGTCGTCCTTGCCTCCGCCGACCATCCCACACCACTGCAGACGCCCCGCAGCACCCACCACTCCTCCGCCCTACTTTGATTTGGCCTCCACTCATCGATGCCGCCAGATTTGACGCATCTGCACCCGTCACCGTCGTTGCCAGATTTGACGCACATACACCCCGGCGCAGGCGCATTTCATCGAGATTCATCAAAAACCGAACCGCGTAGCCACCCAGAGTGCGATAGGTATTCCTCCTCCCGCCGCTCGCATCTCGCTCATCATCCGACCACCGGTGTATCCTCGTCCGCCGGTCAGTCGGGCTAGTCCCTCACCTAGAAACTTGTCGGTGTGCCTCTGCTGCTCATCAAGTGTGATGACTACTTGCGGCTGGTGCTGCACTTGGTCTCAAAGGCAATAGAACATTCTGGATGGGTTTTCTTCACGTGTTAAAATGGACAAAGTGGGTATATTTTTGTGCGGTAGTTCCTTGGTTCAACTAAAATTTGTGCTTATTGTTATGTAGAAATGTTGCAACTTTTTGTTTTAAGAAGAGTATATTGATATATTGATCGCATAGGTCTATTAGATGTTGGTGGACTAGTTGCTAGAGATGAGATTGCAGATGATGCAATGCCCAAGTTTGAGGAGGCAGAGAAGGAACAAATGTGCAAGTTAGAGAAATGAATAGAGAAGAGCAATAAGGAGATGGAGAAACAATTAACTGAACTTGTAGGAGCAGTCAAGAAACTTGTGTTTCGATTGAAGTGTGCATTTTTTTTTCTTCTCATTTTCTTTGGATCAGTACTCCTAGCGAGGAGCTGGTGAAGTATGTGCCCAAGATATAATTTAATGAGATAATAGAGTAGTAAAGCTTTTAACTCGTCGGCCTCAAAATAAATGATTTTGTGTTAAAAAATAGAAGTTAAGTTTTAAGGATTCAGCTAGGAACAGCCTTTTCTTATCTCCACAAATATAAGGGAGCTTTTAAGAGGCTAAATTTTAAGGAATCGGCTAGAGATGCCCCTAGCTAGTTACCGAGAAAGTATTTGATAAAGAAACAAATTTCAGTGGAAATCGATGAAAACCAAGTGGAGATCATATGCTTCCATCTGAAAAATAATACGGTGTGCTGGAGAGACGACCTACAAACATGTAAAGTTTCGGTCTTAGATTCAAATTCACTTACGAGCTATGAATGCTGAATTTGTTTTTTCTAGCTCCAAACTCAAACGGATTTTGAATTTTTACATGTTTGTGAAGCATACGACGCTATGTTCATTTAAGAATTTCAAAATCTTTTGAAATATGGTTTTCACTTTGTTTCATAGGCATCCGCAAAAAATTAGTTTTCATCAGATATTTTATCTCAGTAGTAACCCGCCATGAGAACGAGAATGTGAATTCAGGAGCATCTAGCATGTTTTCCGCAAAAAAAAGGTGCATCTAGCAAAGAAATTCTTGTGGGTTGCGGCTACCATGGGAAACAGATGGTGTCCGTCCATGCGGCTACAAAAGCTATGCTCCAACTGTCGATGGAGCTATCAAATACATGAGGAAAGATGCTGAGGCCGTTGCCACATTTGGGTAGACAGGAGATGCTGCGAGCAAAACAATTCACATGACATGCATGTATGTATTAGTAGTACATCGCTAAGAACAGCACACGGTTGCTGTCCAAGTGCATGACTTTCCTAACCCACACTATTCTAGTGTTGCGTATAAAAATGTGGTCTTCTCCCCCAAAAAAATCAGAAAAACATTAATTAGTAGGATTTTATCGCACATGAACTAAATTAAGTAGTCTGAAATATCACCACAGAGTACCTGGTAGTATCATATACATATGCAACACAAAATGGAGGTATAATGTTGACGATGTGACCGAAGGGCCAAAATCAATGTTTTGACCATTCTCGGTAACTTTAGCATGATTTTTTAACTCTTTCATATTTTATTTACGATCTGAGCCTTTTGGTAACGCCATAAACCGTGCCGTTTCTGCCCAACCTAGGCACGCCAAACTTGCCAATATTTCTTCCCTGAATAGGTGGATGAGCGTTGCTGGAAACGCCAAGGGCCATGGCGTCATGACGTTACTGGAAACGTTGTGGCCCATGGCGTTTCTACCCTGCTACGTAGGACGCTTGGCTTGGGCTTGGTTAAGTAGAAACGCCAAACTTGCCTTTGTTATGGTATGTAGCAGAAACGACACAATGCTTTGCGTTTTTAAAAGAAGGGTTGAATCATGCTAAAGTTTTCGGCTGGGTTCATTTTGTGCTTAAGTTACCAAAAATGGTCAAAACTGTGATTTTTGGCCCAACCGAAGGGGCTGCCTCTGCGATGTTGAGACGCATGTATCGAGGGGCAAGCATGTTGCACATTTGTCAATTGTTTAATCGAAGATGAGCTCGCTTGTGTCCTCGGGTATGGCTATGACGCCTGCTCCATGCCCCTTGGAGCCTAGCTATGCGTCCACTCTCGAGGAGTGGTTGTTTTCTCGTTTTTGAGGAGGGTCATTTCATCTCCAAGGTTTGGTTGTGCCTGGTATTTTGTCGATGTATTTTTCTCAAGTTGCAACCATACGACGAGGCCATCTCTACGATGTTGAGACATGCGTCGAGGGTTTTTAGGAGTTGCGTGTTGGGAGCGTCTGTCGGTATGTTGCTTGTTCTTCTGTCTAGAACTATTTTGTAATGGTTTTTTTTCTCGGTTTCCCCCAATTCCCTGGGCAGTTCTCGCCTTTTTTCTTAATGTATTAGTAAAAAGAAATCCTCCGTTTTAGAAAATATTTGTGATGCACACATGTGTAAAGGTAATTTGGTGACCAAGAAATTAACCATAGGTGTTTTAGTACACTATAATGTGGGTAGTATAATCCAATTACCATATCCACCATGCTAAAAAGCCATTGGTCTAAAAAGCCGCTTTTTCCCCGGAAGCCAAACCCCATGTTCGCCGGCTGGCTCGCCGCCATTGCGCCGCCTATATATACCCCCACCAACCCTCCCCCAATGGCTCATTTCCTCTCCGCCTTCCTCCTCACCTCCCCTACTCTCCCCCGCCGTCCTCTGCTTTCTCTCTTCGCCGGCCGGCCTTCCTCCAAGTTCTTGCGAGCCGTGCGTGCGTGCTCGAGGACGCGGCGATCGCGAGCGCGCGCGTCCAGACCAGCATGGAGCAGAGGAGCCTGCTCGCCTCGGCGGTGGGCATGGGCGTGGGCGTCGGGCTGGGGCTCGCGTCGGCGAGGTGGGCGAAGCCGGCGCACGCGGCCGACGGGGGCTCTGGCGCCGGCGCCGGCGCCGCGGAGGTGGAGGCGGAGCTGCGGCGGCTGCTGCTGGACGGCCGCGACAGCGAGGTCACCTTCGACGAGTTCCACCACCGCCACTGCTACCTCAGGTCCGTTGCCCTCGCCTTGCTCGCCGTCGCCGGATTCCGATCGTTGCTCACCTTGATTTGGTCGGTCGGTCGATCTGGTGCTTCTTGATTCTGCCTGCGGTGCGGCGTTCTGTCACTGACTCACTGTAGCTAGTCTGAACTGAACTCTGCTTTCCAGCTCCTTCCCATGTTCTTCTACCAAAAGTAGAAGGCAGTTCGTTGGGTGATTCGCACGCATGGTACCGCAGATGTTCAGTTGAGTTGGTTGTGAATTTTTCAGCAGGATTTCTTAGTGTTATTATGCCATGACCAGTTCAAGTTCAGTTCAGTTTTTTGGAGTAAAATTCAGTTCAGTTCAGTTGCAAGAACAGTTCAGTAATATTAATGTTGATGTTGATGCGTGTGTTGCAGCGAGCAGACCAAGGAGGTGCTCATCAGCGCGGCCTTCGTGCACCTCAAGCAGGCCGACCTGTCCAAGCACATCCGGAACCTCTCCGCCGCCAGCCGCGCCATCCTCCTCTCCGGCCCCACCGGTCAGCCCTCCTCTTCCTCCGGCCACCGTCACGATCTCTTTCCACCTCTGCTGCTCCGTTACAGTTGTACATCACCTTCAGGTTTAACTGTGGCTCCATGTATGTTTGCAGAGGCTTACCTGCAGTCGCTTGCCAAAGCTCTCTCCCACTACTACAAGGCCCGGCTGCTGCTCCTCGACGTCACCGACTTCTCCCTCCGGGTCAGCAACCGGAGATCAAACTCCGATACCGCTTGCTTGTTTTCACCTTCGCTTCGTCGTGGTTTCTCGTGCCGTGATTCTGAACTTGTTTCTTGTTGCTGAATGTTGCTGTGTGCTGCAGATCCAGAGCAAGTATGGGGGCTCCAGCAAGGCCTTGGTGAGTAAAACAGCATGCCTGCTTTGCGTGCTTTGCGTGCTACTGTTGTTGGTTGGGGCATCTTGAGATTTTTATTCGGGCAACTTGGCAAATTGGGTCCCTGATTGGATGTCCACAGCGTGACTGATAACAGAAGAAAAAGATATTGCCATCATTCAGTTTTGGCTGCATATACATAGCCGTCGCGTCACTTATTTTAGACTGATTTCCATGGATTTGTTGTCTTGCTTGCTTCTGTTTCTATGTGCTCTGAATTTACATGCTTCGTTTTTTTGACAACCTGAAAATATGCTTGTGTTGTGCAGGTTCAGAACCAGTCCGTGTCCGAGACGACGTTTGGGAGGGTGTCCGATTTCATCGGATCTTTTGCGATGTTTCCGAAGAAGGATGAGCCTAGAGGTACCAGAGCATCACAATTCAACCTATTTTCTTTTCTTTTTGCAAGGGTACATACAGTGTACTGTCTTACGAAAAAGGTCTTTGATGTGCTTTCTTGATTTGAACAAGAAAAAGGGGTTTTCGACATTTGTTTACTCTTCAGTATGTAACTTTAGAGTACATACAATTCAACCCATTTATTTACTTTTTGCAAGAGTACCATACAGTGTACGTAAAACTAGCTGTTGTGTGTACTTTCTGTAGCCCCTTTTCCCACCTACCAAGTTTTCAAAAAAAAAACATGGAAACCTTATTTTAAATAAGAATTCAATTTTGTTGCTCAAATATTGAGATTTTGATTTGTTCTTGTCCTGTTGTGGATGAAACACTTGTGCAGAATTGTTGCGTCGTCAGACAAGCAGTGCAGATTCGAGAGCTAGGTAAGCTACACTTGCCAGTTTAATTGTTGAATATGGAGATTAATATTGTACTTTATCTGATCTATATACCCACTGTTCTTTTTCTTCAGAAGTTCTGATGTTGCTAGCAATGACCCTTTACTCCGAAAGAATGCTTCCATGCCATCTGATATGAGCGATGTTGCATCACAATGTTCTGTGCATTCAGGTGAGCATCTTTGTTGCAGTTACTATTGTCCAGTACATTCAGGCTGCATGACACCCACGTTTTGAGGTTAAATTATGTACATGAGTTTGTACTAGTTCATGAAAATGAAGTGTTGACATACAAATGGCATCTCAACTACAATGACTTCTGTGTGTTTTTAATGCTTTTAATTTAGAGAACATCATCCTTATGGCTGTTAACCTTTTATGTTTATACGGTTTCAGCTAGGCGAGCCAGTAGCTGGTCTTTCGATGAGAAAGTTCTGATACAGTCACTTTACAAGGTAATACTTATACTTCTTGACTGTCTGTTTTTCGACGGTTTGCTTATTTTGTAACCACTTCTACAGGTCATGATTTCTGTGGCTGAAAGCGAACCGATTATTCTTTACATAAGGGATGTTGACCACTTCCTTCACAGATCGCAAAGAACTTACACCATGTTCCAGAAAATGTTAGCCAAGTTATCCGGGCAAGTGCTGATACTAGGATCCCGGCTACTCAACTCTGACGCTGAGTACAGCGATGTGGACGACAGAGTTAGTAGCCTGTTCCCTTATCATGTTGACATTAAACCCCCACAGGAAGAAATCCATCTCAATGGTTGGAAGACTCAAATGGAAGAAGACGCAAGGAAAATTCAGATTCAGGACAACAGAAACCACATCGTGGAGGTACTCTCGGCAAACGATCTAGACTGCGATGATTTGAGCTCAATCTGCCAAGCAGACACAATGGTCCTCAGCAACTACATCGAGGAAATTATCGTGTCGGCGGTCTCTTACCATTTGGTTCATACCAAGGATCCTGAATACAAAAATGGGAAGCTCCTTTTGTCTTCCAAAAGGTTCGACAATTTATCTTAATGTCAGTATTAATGTAGCTTTGTTCTGGTTTTCTTAACAAAATGTTACTCTGCAGTTTGTCCCATGGATTAAGCATTTTTCAAGAAACTGGCCTTGGTGGGAAAGACACGCTGAAACTCGAAGCGAACGAGGTATTTATGATGTAGTACATATGCTTAAAATAGTGTGCCAGTTTACCTATGAGGCTAACTTCAATGCTACTGCTTGCAAAGGATGGTCTGAAAGGTGCACCTGGATCTAAGAAACCTGAGAATGATAAATCGCCGGGTAAAGATGGCGACGCCCCACCGCCAAAACCAGTAAGTTCTGTTCAGTTTGCTTGTGCCTTTCGTTCTGCTACATATTTGCAAAAAGAGGGTAGGGAAACACCGGTGACCGATCCCATTTTACTTAAAACAAGACCGGAGTCACTCACTACACGTTACAGAAACTAGGGTACACCTCTTTTTACTGCCATGCTGAAGTATCTTGTTTGGTAGTACTAGTTTACTGAATGTCAAGCTGAAGCAAAACATGGTAGTAGTTCTAGTTTGGAAACATTGACAGAAGTTCTTATCCTTGATGCATGCTTTCTTGTCTGAGCAGGAAATACCCGACAACGAGTTTGAAAAGCGTATCAGACCGGAGGTTATACCACCCAGTGAGCTAGGAGTGACATTTGATGACATTGGAGCCCTGGCTGATATCAAAGAGTCGCTTCAGGAGCTGGTCATGCTTCCTCTTCGACGGCCCGACCTTTTCAAGGGAGGAGGACTTCTAAAGCCTTGCCGGGGAATATTGCTGTTCGGGCCACCTGGAACTGGCAAGACGATGCTTGCTAAGGCTATAGCAAATGATGCAGGTGCCAGCTTCATCAATGTGTCAATGTCCACAATCACATCGAAATGGTTCGGGGAGGACGAGAAGAATGTCCGAGCATTGTTCAGCTTGGCTGCGAAGGTGGCTCCTACTATAATCTTTGTGGATGAGGTAGATAGCATGTTGGGGCAGCGCGCTCGCTGCGGTGAGCATGAGGCGATGAGGAAGATCAAGAATGAGTTCATGAGCCATTGGGATGGCATCTTGTCGAAGTCTGGCGAAAGAATCCTCGTTCTTGCCGCGACAAATCGACCGTTCGACCTTGATGAAGCCATCATTCGGAGATTCGAGCGCAGGTCTGTCTAAATGCAGCATTTTAAGGACAGAGAATAGATGTAGTGTGGTTGTTGGATGATGAGATGCTAATTGTTTGCTCCTATCTGTCACCCTAAACAGAATCATGGTTGGCCTTCCAACTCAGGATAGCAGAGAGCTGATTTTAAGGACAGTTTTGTCGAAGGAGAAGGTCGATAAAGACATCGAGTACAAGGAGCTTGCGACTATGACCGAAGGTTACAGCGGCAGTGATCTTAAGGTTAGTGCGTTTCTTTTTAACCCGGGTTAGTAGGTAGTCTCTGACTGGATCACTGAAAGTTGTTAATTTCCTTTTGCACCCAGAATCTTTGTGTGACAGCTGCTTACCGACCGGTTAGGGAGCTTCTGAAGAAAGAACGGTTGAAAGAGATGGTAAGGTTACTTAGAAAATGTTTTGCTTCTTAAGCATTTTTTCATTTATTTAAGTTTGGTGTCTTTGAGTTTCTGCTAAACCAATTATGAACAAACACCTATATACTATTTTGATGCCTCAGGAAAGAAGGAAAACAGAGGCCGAACAGAAAACCGCCGCGGCAGCAGAGGATTCAGACAAGCCAGAGAACAAGAAGGTGAGTTCAGATAACAAAGAAAACAATCCAGAGAAGGTGGATTCATCAGATAGCAAAGAGAGCAGTTCAGAAAGCAAAGAGGATAGTTCAGAAACCAAGGCTGAAGGCGACAAGGAAGCGCCCGTCGATCTTAGGCCTCTGACGATGGAGGACCTGAGGCAGGCCAAAAATCAGGTGAGCTGCCTGCTGCCCTGACTTGCATTTTTTTGCATGTTTGCATTGATAGAAGGAGGCCACTGAACCGTTTGTGATGGTTTTGCAGGTCGCCGCGAGCTTCGCCGCGGAGGGCGCTGTCATGAACGAGCTGAAGCAGTGGAACGACCTCTACGGCGAAGGCGGGTCGAGGAAGAAGGAGCAGCTGACCTACTTTTTGTAGAACCGAACGGATGGTGAATCTGAATGTGTTGTGTTGGGCAAATCGCTGAAGCCTTGGCAGCAGAGCATGAGCATGCATATGTTGGTGGGAGAGGAGAGAGGATTTCATGTGAGCAACCTTGAGTTAGGATCTTGGAATGAATGGACTCCTTGAGATGTGTGGCCGGTGGCATTGGATCATGTGCGATTCTTTTATACGAACAAGTATTGTAGTTATTCATTATTATATATGTTGTAGCTGGTTTGTTAGCCTGTGTGTATATCTGGATTGAATTTTAGCATGAACTATTTATGTTTAGGCTGTTTGTAATGTGAAGGACTATTAGAAATATAGTATGTCAGTGTTATTTAGTGCCACCGTGATGTGTTTGCTTCAGTTGTTTGGTCAGATGAAAAATGCTCATTGTGAGTCTCGGATAAAGATCATGTTCATTGTGAGCCTGTTAAAGATCATGATCGGTTAGGAATAAACTGCGACCGCGTGTATGTCAATGGTCACCAGTGTGTGTCGCGATGGTGTGTGTGCCGTTCTCCCTCCCGAGGGCATTGTCGTGGAGCTTAGTTGTGTTGGGGCGTAGTGTGGCGTTGTACTCGGTTCTCCCTGTGTTCTTTTCCGGTGGTGTTGTGCGTGATCCGGGTATCCTAGGATCAGTGTTGTATGCGAGCTGCCTCTCCATCTTGTATTTGTTCGGCCGTGTACGTTGTTCGGGTGTTGCTTTATATGTAAAGCGGGGAAGCCTATTTCGAGAGTTCAAGCTTCATCAAAAGCATGATAACATTCTAAAATAGTATAACTCTCCACTGGAAGGGTGCAGATAGTAAATCCGACCAATCCTGTAACCCCATGTCCTATTCACCCATGTTTTACTATCTGCCTTCCAAGACCACTTAGTAGGGAAATCACAATAAGTCAAAGTGCACAATGTGTTCATTAAGCAGATGGACAGGAAGCCTTTCAACTGAAGGGGTTTTACCATGTATTTCAAAGCCATACACTCTCCGATCGGAGTTATAGTCACATATGTAGCGACACGCCCTGTACTCTTCAATTTCATCAACTTCCCCATCTCCGGTCTGTCTAATCGCATAAAATAAAGTCTTTGAAGAGGCACACAAGAATCCAAAACACAAGAACATGCATCCGCCACTGCCTACCATACCCTAAAACTACAAGCTAATTTAATTGGACAACCTTCTAGCTCTTATGCACCCAATAAGCAAGAAACTAGCAAATGGGCATGTCAACCCCGAGAACCCTAAATCTCATAATTAAAAACAACATCATATAGGACAACCAATAACACAAAGCCCTGAAAAAGAAAGCTGCAGCAAAACCGTACATAAAACATCATAACCATAGCAGGTAAGAAACCCATAACCACAAGCAAGGCATCCAAACAAGCATCAGCATACGGGCATATCAGCAGTATGTAGAGTAGAGGAAGCAGAGGATCACATATAGAAAAGAGAGCTAGACAGAACAACCAACAGCAAAGCATATAGTATAAAGTTGAGAGGTCGGAGCGGACAGAATTGTAAGTAAATACAGTATAAGCACATGTATTTTAGCCCAGGACAAAAAAAGAACGCATACCCAGCGCTCAAAACAAGCCAGCAAACAAAAGCCCACCACGGATGCTCTTCTCAGCATGAGGCAAATACTGTACAAGCACGAACCTCAATGCATTAATTAAACGGCCATGCTCGAGACTAAACTAAATCTCAGCTAGCTGAATTATAGCAATCCCGATTTAAATAATATTACTACCTCCGTCCCTAAATAGATGACATATAAATTCAATCAAAAATTCAATGCTTGCTTTGTTTGACGAAGTTTATATACAAAAATATTAAGACAAAAAATATATAATCGGTATCAATATATTGGCCATTAGATATATTTTCATAATCTATTTATCCAATATTGCAGTTGTTGATATTTCCTTCTAGATATTTGGTCAAACTCAGAAAGAATTTCCGTTTTGACTGGATTTATACGCCATGTATTTTGGTACAGAGGGAGTAAAAGTGTATATAGAAATGTTACTGATGTATATAGAAAATGTTCCTAATAGAAAATGTTCCTACTATATACAGAAAATGTACAATGTATATGCAAAATTTGACATAAAAAGTGTTTAAAACAGTATTAATCATTTATTTAAAATATGTTAAACATGTATATAAAAAATGTTTCTGATGCATACAAAAACATACAATGTGTACGAAAGAAAGTAAACATAAAAAATATATGTTTAAGAAATGTTAATCATGTAATTTTGTTCTTGAATACGCAAAGCTTGCATATCATTCCATTGATAGAAGAAGTAGATGAGTACAGGGGGTACAACACATGGCACTCGTGAACATGGAGCCCGGAGCAGAGAAACAATGGATGCTCGGTCCAAACAGAGAATACAACACAGCTAAACCTACCAAACCGAGCCAAGAGCAGTGATGGCAGACCAACGAGAACTCCAACATCGTCCGAGCCAAAGCCGGGGACACCGCGAGCTAGCAAGATAGTGCCTTCAAGAAGGAAGACGACACCGAGACTCCGTCACTATCCGGTCCGGGAGATCCGGACCTAGGGTTTCCCCTGAGCTCGAAGAGGGGCGCAGCTGAAGGCCTTGATAATGCCTCCAAGGAGGAAAATGAAACCCATGGGCGCCATCGCTGCCAGCACCAGCGACCCGAGCAGGGAACTCTCCCTGGCCTGAAGCTGAGCGATCCCATAGCCGCCGAATCCGGAATCGTAGATGGGGAGGCCGACGTTGATCGGAACCACCAAGTCAGGGGGTTGGCGGGGCTGCACCTACCGTCGGAGGATGGAACCACCACTGAACCCAAGAGCATTGGATCTGGCAAAAGGGGGGTATTTGAGGTGTATAGGGCATGGCGGGCGACGAGGCGTACCACGCGGGGGTCTTGGCATGACGGTGTCTAGCAACGCCAGCAAGCAAGGACTGAAAGACGCGGATCCGAGCTGTCGTGGCCTTAACCATCGGGACATCGACGAGTCAGGTAAGCTGGAAGGGGCACAACTACTAGGTCGCCGAGGCCGGAGCTACCCGGTGGATGACGCCAGCAGCAAAGGACACCTGAGAGACGCGGGCCTAAGGCCACCGGGGCTGGAACAGCGCCAGCAAGGACCCGCCACGAGGGGCCCCGAGTCAAGCACAACCATGTACGCATCGATGCCACCACGCGAGAGCTGTCACTGTGGCGCGGGAGGGAGGGACACTTGCACGGAAGGCAGGCCGCGAACGCCCCACAACCGGCCGTAGACTACAAACCCAAACCATGGCTGACAAGCACCAGCAGGAATGGAACACGACCGCGGAGGGGTGGTGAAGCTATAGGGAGTGGTGCCCATGGCAACGACCAGGAGCACCAGAATCACCACCGGTTGGCAGGCACGAGCAGCAGCTGGTGGGGGAGGGCCCGAGAATCGTCGGGAGGATGCCGGGTCACGCGACGAAGAGGGTGGACGCGCGTGGGGAGGGGGCGTCCAAGGCGGCCGAGGATGATGGGGGATGGAGGCCGCCATCGGTCGTAGACGTGCGGGGCCAAGTCGTCCAGGGGGGCCGGATTCGTCGCCGCCGGAGTAGCAGGGTGGGCACCGCGGCGGCAAAGAGGCGTCGTGATACGGGGCTAACCCGGTGTACGCTGATCTTTCACGTTTGGAGTGGGATCCCTCGAAGAGCATGAAGAACACGGGGAAGAACGGGGAGAAATCACAAGGGGAAACACTCAAGAACAAGTCCAATCACACATCCACTAGACAATCAAACACACAAGATCGCAAGGTACATTAACAACAAAGGGAAAGATACAAGGTAAGGTTCATCTCCGAGAGGAGGTCTTGATGATATCCTAGACGGATCTTCCCACGAAGGGGGGCTTGAATCCCGCGAGATCTTCTCACATGGAGGTCTTGAACTCCATGGGAGTGGTAGTCTCTCTCTCAAGAGTAGAGGTAGGAGCAAAGCTCACCTAAGAATGAGCTATCATATTTGCTAACCCTAACTAGGAGGAGGGAGAGGAGTATATATAGTCTTATCCACGAAGGGGTAAGTGGGGAAGGGATACATGGGCCTTTGGCCCGACTCTGCACGCAGGTAGGCACTGGATGTCCGGGCTGGGGGCCGGATGTCCGGGCGTTCGCGGGAGGCCGGATGTCCGGGGCACGGGCCGGATGTCCGGGCTGGTGAGGTCGGCCTCGGTGCTCTATGGATAGGGGCGCCGGATTTCCGGGGGAAAGCGCCAGATGTCCGGTGGTTGCCGAGACACTGGATGTCCGGGCACACGGGCCGGATGTCCGGCCGCTGATTCTTTGGCCTTCTGTTGGTGCAGTTCGTGGGCGACTGCACAGGCGCCGGATGTCCGGCCCTTGGCCCGGATGTCCGGCCGCTGTAGCTTCAACAGCATCGTCTTCTTCCGTCGTCGCTTCCAGGCTTCCCTCGCGGATGGTGTAGTTGTTCCTTGGCGCTTGCACTCCTCCTCGACATCCGTGAAGCTCCGACAATACCTATGCATGCACACGGGAGAAGTGTCAAGTAGTATTGTTGGAAATATGCCCTAGAGGCAATAATAAAAGTGTTATTATTATATTTCTTTGTTCATGATAATAGTCTTTTATTCATGCTATAACTGTATTATCCGGAAATCGTAATACACGTGTGAATACATAGACCACAATATGTCCCTAGTGAGCCTCTAGTTGACTAGCTCGTTGTGATCAACAGATAGTCATGGTTTCCTGGCTATGGACATTGGATGTCGTTGATAACGGGATCACATCATTAGGAGAATGATGTGATGGACAAGACCCAATCCTAAGCATAGCACAAAGATCGTGTAGTTCGTTTGCTAGAGCTTTGCCAATGTCAAGTATCTCTTCCTTTGACCATGAGATCGTGTAACTCCTGGATACCGTAGGAGTGCTTTGGGTGTATCAAACGTCACAAGGTAACTGGGTGACTATAAAGGTACACTTCAGGTATCTCCGAAAGTATCTATTGTTTTATGCGGATCGAGACTGGGATTTGTCACTCCGTGTAAACGGAGAGGTATCTCTGGGCCCACTCGGTAGGACATCATCATATGCGCAATGTGACCAAGGAGTTGATCACGGGATGATGTGTTACAGAATGAGTAAAGTGACTTGCCGGTAACGAGATTGAACAAGGTATCGGTATACCGACGATCGAATCTCGGGCAAGTAAAATACCGCTAGACAAAGGGAATTGAATACGGGATCGATTGAGTCCTTGACATCGTGGTTCATCCGATGAGATCATCGTGGAACATGTGGGAGCCAACATGGGTATCCAGATCCCGCTGTTGGTTATTGACTGGAGAACGTCTCGGTCATGTCTGCATGTCTCCCGAACCCGTAGGGTCTACACACTTAAGGTTCGATGACGCTAGGGTTATAAAGGAAGCTTGTATGTGGTTACCGAATGTTGTTCGGAGTCCCGGATGAGATCCCGGACGTCACGAGGAGTTCCGGAATGGTCCGGAGGTAAAGATTTATATATAGGAAGTCCTGTTTCGGCCATCGGAACAAGTTTCGGGGTCATCGGTATTGTACCGGGACCACCGGAAGGGTCCCGGGGGCCCACCGGGTGGGGCCACCTGCCCCGGGGGGGCCACATGGGCTGTAGGGGGTGCGCCTTGGCCTACATGGGCCAAGGGCACCAGCCCCTAGAGGCCCATGCGCCAAGATAAAGGAAAAAGGGGAGAGTCCTAAAGGGGGAAGGCACCTCCGAGGTGCCTTGGGGAGGATGGACTCCTCCCCCCTCCTTAGCCGCACCCCTTTCTTGGAGTAGGGGGCAAGGCTGCGCCTCCCCCTTCTCCCCTGCCCCTATATATAGTGGAGGGGAGGGAGGGCATCCATACCTGAGCCCTTGGCGCCTCCCTCCCTCCCGTGACACCTCCTCCTCTCCCGTAGGTGCTTGGCGAAGCCCTGCAGGATTGCCACGCTCCTCCATCACCACCACGCCGTTGTGCTGCTGCTGGATGGAGTCTTCCTCAACCTCTCCCTCTCTCCTTGCTGGATCAAGGCATGGGAGACATCGTCGAGCTGTACGTGTGTTGAACGCGGAGGTGCCGTCCGTTCGGCACTTGATCATCGGTGATTTGAATCACGACGAGTACGACTCCATCAACCCCGTTCACTTGAACGCTTCCGCTTAGCGATCTACAAGGGTATGTAGATGCACTCTTCTTTCTACTCGTTGCTGGTCTCTCCATAGATAGATCTTGGTGACACGTAGGAAAAATTTGAATTTCTGCTACGTTCCCCAACAGTGGCATCATGAGCTAGGTCTATTGCGTAGATTCTTTGCACGAGTAGAACACAAAGTAGTTGTGGGCGTTGATGTTGTTCAATATGCTTACCGTTACTAGTCCAATCTTGTTTCGACGGTATTGTGGGATGAAGCGGCCCGGACCGACCTTACACGTACTCTTACGTGAGACAGGTTCCACCGATTGACATGCACTTGGTGCATAAGGTGGCTAGCGGGTGCCAGTCTCTCCCACTTTAGTCGGAACGGATTCGATGAAAAGGGTCCTTATGAAGGGTAAATAGCAATTGGCATATCACGTTGTGGTCTTGCGTAGGTAAGAAACATTCTTGCTAGAAACCCATAGCAGCCACGTAAAACGTGCAACAACAATTAGAGGACGTCTAACTTGTTTTTGCAGGGTATGCTATGTGATGTGATATGGCCAAGAAGAATGTGATGAATGATATGTGATGTATGAGATTGATCATGTTCTTGTAATAGGATTCACGACTTGCATGTCGATGAGTATGACAACCGGCAGGAGCCATAGGAGTTGTCTTTATTTTTTGTATGACCTGCGTGTCATTGAAGAACGCCATGTAAACTACTTTACTTTATTGCTAAACGCGTTAGTCATAGAAGTAGAAGTAGTCGTTGGCGTGACAACTTCATGAAGACACGATGATGGAGATCATGATGATGGAGATCATGGTGTCATGCCGGTGACGATGATGATCATGGAGCCCCGAAGATGAAGATCAAAAGGAGCAAAATGATATTGGCCATATCATGTCACTATTTGATTGCATGTGATGTTTATCATGTTTATGCATCTTGTTTACTTAGAACGACGGTAGTAAATAAGATGATCCCTTACAAAATTTCAAGAAGTGTTCTCCCCTAACTGTGCACCGTTGCTACAGTTCGTCGCTTCTAAGCACCACGTGATGATCGGGTGTGATGGATTCTTACGTTCACATACAACGGGTGTAAGACAGTTTTACACAGCGAAAACACTTAGGGTTAACTTGACGAGCCTAGCATGTGCAGACATGGCCTCGGAACACGGAGACCGAAAGGTCGAGCATGAGTCGTATAGTAGATACGATCAACATGAAGATGTTCACCGACGTTAACTAGTCCGTCTCACGTGATGATCGGACACGGCCTAGTTGACTCGGATCATGTAATCACTTAGATGACTAGAGGGATGTCTATCTGAGTGGGAGTTTATAAGATGAACTTAATTATCCTGAACATAGTCAAAAGACCTTTTGCTAATTATGTCGTAGTTCACGCTATAGTTCTACTGTTTTAGTTATGTTCCTAGAGAAAATATAGTTGAAAGTTGAAAGTAGCGATTATGCGTACAGTAGAAAGCTTATGTCCTTAATGCACTGCTCAATGTGCTGAACCCCAAACGTCGTTTGTGGATGTTTCGAACATCGAACATACAAGTTTTGATAACTACGTGATAGTTCAATTAAACGGTTTAGAATTGAGGCACCAAAGACGTTTTCGAAACGTCACGGAACATATGAGATGTTTCGAGGGCTGAAATTGGGATTTCAGGCTCGTGCTCACGTCAAGAGGTATAAGACCTCCGACGATTTTCTTAGCCTGCAAACTAAGGGAGAAAAGCTCAATCGTTGAGATTGTGCTCAGATTGTCTGAGTACAACAATCACTTGAATCTAGTGGGAGTTGATCTTCCAGATGAAATAGTGATGTTTCCCCAAAGTCATTGCCACCAAGCTGCTAGAGCTTCGTTATGAACTATAACATATCAAGGATAGAGATGATGATCCTTGAGGTATTCGCGTTGTTTGACATCGCGAAAGTAGAAATCAAGAAGGAGCATCAATTGTTGATGGTTGATGAAACCACTAGTTTCAAGTAGGGCAAGGGAAAGAAGGGATACTTCATGAAACGGCAAATCAGCTGCTGCACCAATGAAGAAACCCGAGGTTGAACCCAAACCCGAGACTAAGTGCTTCTGTAATAAGGGGAACAACCACTGGAGCAAGATTACCCTAGATACTTGGTAGATGAGAAGGCTGGCAAGGTCGATAGTAGTATATTGGATATACATTATGTTAATGTGTACTTTACTAGTACTCCTAGTAGCACCAGGGTGTTGGATACCGGTTCGGTTGCTAAGTGTTAGTAACTCGAAATAAAAGCTACGGAATAAACGGAGACTAGCTAAAGGTTAGCTGACGATACGTGTTGGAAGTTTTTTCCAAGTTTGATGTGATCTAACATCGCACGCTCCCTCTACCATCAAGATTAGTATTAAACCTGAATAAGTGCTCTTGCACCTAAAGGAATGGTTTATTGAATCTCGGTCGTAGTGATACACATTTTCATGCCAAAAGATATAAGATAGTAATGATAGTACCACTTACTTGTGGCACTGCCATGTAAGTCATAATGGTATAAAACGCATGAAGAAGCTCCATGTTGATGGATCTTTGGACTCACTCGTTTTTGAAAAGTTTGAGACATGCGAACCATGTCTATTGGTGTATATGCATGAAGAAACTCCATATAGATGGATCATTTGGACTAACTTGATTTTGAACCACTTGAGATATGCAAATCATACCACATGGGCAAGATGACTGAAAAGCCTCGTTTTCAATAAGATGGAACAAGATAGCAACTTGTTGGAAGTAACACATTTTGATGTGTCCAGTCCAATGAGTGCTGAGGTATGCAGTGAATATCGTTATGTTCTTACTTCACAGATGATTCGAGTAGATGTTGAGAATATTTACTTGATGAAACACAAGTCTGAATTATTGAATGGTTCAAGTAATTTCAGAGTGAAGTAGCAGATCATTGTGACAAGAGGATAAAATGTCTATGATATGATCATAGAGATGAATATCTGAGTTACGAGTTTTGGCACACAATTAAGACATTGTGGAAATTGTTTCGCAATTAATACCGCCTGGAACACCATAATGTGATGGTGTGTCCGAACATCATAGTTGCACCCTATTGGATATGGTGCGTACCATGATGTCTCTTATCGAATTACCACTATTGTTCATGGGTTAGGCATTAGAGATAACCACATTCACTTTAAATAGGGCACCACGTAATTCCGTTGAGATGACACCGTATGAATTATGGTTTAGAGAAACCTAAGTTGTCGTTTCTTAAAAGTTTGGGGCTGCGACGCTTATGTGAAAAAGTTTCAGGCTGATAAGCTCGAATCCAAAGCGGATAAAATGCATCTTCATAGGACACCCAAAACAGTTGGGTATACCTCCTAATTCAGATCCGAAAGCAATATGGATTGTTTCTAGAATCGGGTCCTTTCTCGAGGAAAAGTTTCTCTCGAAAGAATTGAGTGGGAGGATGGTGGAGACTTGATGAGGTTATTGAACCGTCTCTTCAACTAGTGTGTGGCAGGGCACAGGAAGTTGTTCCTGTGGCACCTACACCAATTGAAGTGGAAGCTTATGATATTGATCATGAAACTTCGGATCAAGTCACTACCAAACCTCATGGGATGACAAGGATATGTACTACTTCAGAGTGGTACGTAATCCTGTCTTGGAAGTCATGTTGCTGGACAACAATGAACCTACGAGCTATGGAGAAGCGATGGTGGGCCCGGATTCCGATAAATGGCTCGAGGCCATAAAATCCGAGAACGGATCCATGGACTTTGGTGGACTTGCCCGATGATCGGCAAGCCATTAAGATAAATGGATCTTTAAGAAGAAGACGGACGTGGATGGTAATGTCACCGTCCATGAGGCTCGACTTGTGGCGAAGAGTTTTTCACAAGTTCAAGGAGTTGACTACGATGAGATTTTCTCATCCGTAGCGATGCTTAAGTCCGTCGGAATCATGTTAGCATTAGCTGCATTTATGAAATCTGCCAGATGGATGTCAAGACAAGTTTCCTTACTAGTTTTCGTAAGGAAAGGTTGTATGCAATACAATCAGAAAAGTTTTGTCGATCCTAAGGATGCTAAAAGGTATGCTAGCTCCAGCAATCCTTTTAAGGACTGGAGTAAGCATCTCGGAGTTGGAATGTATGCTTTGATGACGATCAAAGATTTTGGGTTTGTACAAAGTTTATGAGAAACTTGTATTTCCAAAGAAGTGAGTGGGAGCACTATAGAATTTCTGATGAGTATATGTTGTTGACATATTGTTGATCAGAAATGACGTAGAATTTCTGGAAAGCATATAGGGTTATTTTGAAAGTGTTTTTCAATGGAAAGCCTGGATAAAGCTACTTGAACATTGAGCATCAAGATCTATAAGGATAGATCAAAATGCTTAATAATACTTTCAAATGAGCACATACCTTGACATGATCTTGAAGGTGTTCAAGATGGACCAGTCAAAGAAGGAGTTCTTGCCTGAGTTATAAGGTACGAAGTTAAGACTTAAAGCTCGACCACGGCAGAATAGAGAGAAAGGACGAAGGTCGTCCCCTATGCTTAAGACGTAGACTCTTCAGTATGCTATGCTGTGTACCGCACCTGAAGTGTGCCTTGCCATGAGTCAGTCAAGGGGTACAAGAGTGATCCATGAATAGATCACATGACAGCGGTCAAAGTTATCCTTAGTAACTAGTGGACTAAGGAATTTTCTCGGTTATGGAGGTGATAAAGAGTTCGACGTAAAGAGTTACGACGATGCAAGCTTAACACCTATCCGGATAGCTCTGAGTAGAGATACCGGATACATATAATGGAGCAATAATTTAGAATATCTCCAAGTAGAACAGTTGTTTGGAATAGCTCCAAATAGAGCGTGGTAGCTGCATCTAGGAGATGACATAGAGATTTGTAAAGCACACACGGATCTGAAAGGTTCAGACCTGTTGACTAAAAACCTCTCTCACAAGCAACATGATCAAACATAAAACTCATTGAGTGTTAATCACATAATGATGTGAACTAGACTACTGACTCTAGTAAACTCTTGGGTATTAGTCACATGGCGATGTGACCTGTGAGTGTTAATCACATGGCGATGTGAACTAGATTATTGACTCTAGTGCAAGTGGGAGACTGTTGGAAATATGCCCTAGAGGCAATAATAAAAGTGTTATTATTATATTTCTTTGTTCATGATAATAGTCTTTTATTCATGCTATAACTGTATTATCCGGAAATCGTAATACACGTGTGAATACATAGACCACAATATGTCCCTAGTGAGCCTCTAGTTGACTAGCTCGTTGTGATCAACAGATAGTTATGGTTTCCTGGCTATGGACATTGGATGTCGTTGATAACGGGATCACATCATTAGGAGAATGATGTGATGGACAAGACCCAATCCTAAGCATAGCACAAAGATCGTGTAGTTCGTTTGCTAGAGCTTTGCCAATGTCAAGTATCTCTTCCTTTGACCATGAGATCGTGTAACTCCTGGATACCGTAGGAGTGCTTTGGGTGTATCAAACGTCACAACGTAACTGGGTGACTATAAAGGTACACTTCAGGTATCTCCGAAAGTATCTATTGTTTTAT
>NC_041381.1:691277177-691290872 GCF_002162155.2 Triticum dicoccoides
TCCCGTGACACCTCCTCCTCTCCCGTAGGTGCTTGGCGAAGCCCTGCAGGATTGCCACGCTCCTACATCACCACCACGCCGTTGTGCTGCTGCTGGATGGAGTCTTCCTCAACCTCTCCCTCTCTCCTTGCTGGATCAAGGCGTGGGAGACATCGTCGAGCTGTACGTGTGTTGAACGCGGAGGTGCCGTCCGTTCGGCACTTGATCATCGGTGATTTGAATCACGACGAGTACGACTCCATCAACCCCGTTCACTTGAACGCTTCCGCTTAGCGATCTACAAGGGTATGTAGATGCACTCTTCTTTCTACTCGTTGCTGGTCTCTCCATAGATAGATCTTGGTGACACGTAGGAAAAATTTGAATTTCTGCTACGTTCCCCAACAAGTATACCATCCTCGAAGGGGTCAAGTGAACACGTGTAAAGGAGAAGAATCACCTTTATGTATGAGAAGTAGAGATCACACGTGTCACTTGCCAAACGGACTCTTGACATGGTGATGACTGTAGGATGCTCCGCATCATCCCCTCCCCCTTGGAAAAGATCTGACCTCGGATCGAAAACCAAATCACCATGGGAAAGAGATGGCGGTGCCGTGTCGAAGTGGTCAGTCACCAAGCACTCATCATCTTGAAACTCGAAATGGGCACTCTCCAATGTCGCACCGTCTAGTGATTCCTTCAAAAGAAGCAAGAACAACAAACACTTGGAAAAACAAATGTGGTTAGCGTTAGTGCAAAACCAAGCATTCAAGAGGTGATTCACCAAACAAGTGTCGTCATCAAGCATAGCATCGGGTGTGACAAAGGATTTTGACATGGCATGTAAGCATATCAATTGAGCACAAGCAAAGATATCATGGGGACAAGGATGCAAATGTGAGGTAGAGATGCAAGTATGTGTGACAAGATAATAAGCATCTACCTCGAGGTCATAGCAAACAAGCATCAAGCACTCAATGAAAGGTCTATGGTAGGCATAAGAAGTATTCACAACACCAAATAAGATGAGATGTCTAAACACATGGGTCAAGTGCAAGACAATCCAAGCATAATGTGCATAGGGTGTAGTGAATATAGTGTGGCACTCAACACAATAGAAAGAGCAATTGTTCATCATGTGTGAGGCAATCAAGTCAAGCATGTGACAAGCAATGGGACATGGCATATGTGAAGAAGTGACATTGTTGCAACCAAACATATGATACTAGCAAGTAGTCCAAGAATTGGATTCAACACACAAGGTATATATGTCATGAGGCATGGAAATGTGGCAATCATGGGTGAAAGCAATATCTCGAACATGCGTACAAATGGTGCAAGCAACACATGAAGTATGATCCACAATATCCAAGATCAAGAATGATGTCACCTTGAAGGCGTGTCCTTGTGCATTCTTCATAATGCTGAAGTGGAAGCAAATACGGTGTAGAAGCGAGTCGTGGTAGAATGTATGAGGCTCGCTCTCAAGAGCTCGAATGGTCAACTCACGTGAAGTGGAAGTCGACACAAAGTCCAAGTATCCTACACATGCACAAAACAAAACAAGGAAAGTATGCGCATGGTAGACAAACACATCATCCATCATGATGGCTCTCATATTTTGCACAAAACCATTAGAAGCACGAGTGCATGAATAAGATGATGCAACAATGGCAATATTCATGGCACTAGGTATATGGTGCAAAGAAGTAAGACAAGCATGCTTCACAAGAAATATGTCAAAAGCTCCAAATATATTTGAGAATGCTATGGGGGCAATCTCATTATCAAGACTAGAAGCATTGTTGCACTCAATACATGGCAAGTCATCTAGCATGAGAGAGGCAACACATGGAGATATATGACAAGAAACAATATGAATCATGTGCAAAGCATATAGATGGTTGTCATCAACCGCATGAAATGAGCAAGTATGAATCATGGGTGATGCAACATGAGCAAGCATAGAGATCAAGTCATGCAAACTAGTGGAGCGAAGATGCAACACACTAGAGTAAATCATGGCAATCATGTCATGTGAGCAAATATTAGGCATAGACAATGCACATGACATATCACAAGCACGAACACAAAGCAAGATCATAGTATCATCATAGGGGTGGGTCACAAGTGGAACATGGCAACAACAAGCAATATCTCCACCAAGTTTGCAAATACACATAAAGGTACTAGAATCAATGATCATGTGTAATGCAAAGCATGGGTCACAAATGCATGGCAAAGGCATAGGAAAGGGCATATCATGCTAAGTGAACATGGCAAGATGGGCATATAATATGTAATGTACAACAACCCATAGCCAAGTGAGAGCCATGTAGAAGAAATGCACGAAGTCTTTGCGCGAAGAGAGCGGTGGGAAAAACAATCCATGGGATCCCAAATCATCGTTGATCTCTAAAGATCGTTTTGTCAACTCATGGGATTGTGAGGTTGACAAGTATTCATGGGTACCTACATAAAAGAGACACAAACCAAAGAAATTGTGTGCATGGTAAATGTACACATCATCCATCATGATGTGTATGTGCACGTGTGAGTTAGCACAAGATAAGAAATGCTCAAAGAAATTTGATGCATGGTATAAGAACATGTCATCCATCATGAAATAATAGTTATTATGTATGACACGATGGGGACACAAATTGAGAATGCAAGTATATGGCGCATCAATAGCATTTTCATTCAAGGGAAGCATAGGGTGCACATAATTATTGGGATCATGCAATGGATGGGATGGATCAAAATCTCCTAACATGTATGAGGAAACTATGGGGGTCTCCTCATGATCAATATCGGAAACATCACATGGAGAAAATGGACAACATCCAAAAGAATGCATATCCTAAGCTAGGTGGGCATGGCATGGCATATGAGATAAATTATGCAAAGGGAGCATATCAATATCATCACAAGAAAAACAAATGCCAATAACCATGGGCTTGTCATGTATGCCATAAGTGCAAATTAAGTTTATTTTAATGGCATATGCATAGTCACTATGAAGAGATTGCAAATATGACATATGATTGATCTCATGCATAGCATATGACAAGTCAAGCGGATTAGCAAACATGATGTGACCTAAAGAATTGTCACAAGAAATCCCATGTAACATGGCATCACTACTAATAGACTCCACATGAGAATCATCATATTCATCATAAATGGGCAAATCATCATATGGGGAAATCATACTAGCATGAAGCATGGTACTAGGTGGATCAACATCATGCAAGCAATCAATGTCAAGAATGTCCACTAGTGGGACTAGAGCATCACCTTCACCTATGTTACCTTTTGCATTCCACTCAAGTGGTGTAGGTGAGGTGGGAAAGACCAAATGATGGTCATCTTCATCTTGATGGAACCATGTGGGAGGTGCATCATATTTCACCATGGCCATCGTCTTGTCCAAAGGGAGGACGAAGTCATCGAGGATCGGCGCGTCATCATAAATGGGACCTAGCACCAAATGAGAAGACACAATAGAGGTAGAGGTCAACTTGTTAATGCAAATGGCCTCACGAGACCTATCAACTATCACATTATCTCTATGTGGTGGTTCACTCACTCCCTCAAAATAGGTGCACTCAAAGTCACATATGGTGGAGTCACTCATCTCACTCAAGTGGTGGGGGTTGTGGCTCTCCTCACATGGGAAGTGGGGCAACTCGTCATATATGGGGCTAGTGGTGAAGTCACTCTCACTCTGGCAAAAGTCACTCAAGTCATCATATGTCGCCGTGGTCGAAGGGAGAATCCCATGCTCAACCATCTCGTCGTCGTCGCCGTGGATGAAGGCCAAAGATGGCACATCATCACTCTCCTCCATGACCGAAGGGAAAATCCCATGCTCGATCATCTCGTCATCGTCGTCGTGGATGAAGGCCGAAGATGTCACATCATCACTCTCACCTCCAAAGATGGAAACATCATCCTTGCTCGCCACCTTGTCTCTCGCCTCCAAAGCTTGGTCCTTGAGGGTCTCCGTAGTCGTACTCGTCGCTGCACCATCTTGAAAAAGAGTCGTGGTAGACTCGGCACCATCAATGCCACAAAGAGGGATGGCGGTGAAGTCAAACTTGGGAGCATCGTCTTGGAGCTCGTCGGGCTTGGACATCGTGGTGGTACTAGCCTCATGCTTGTCGTAGAGCTTGGTTGCCGCGAAGTTTGCTTGGGGTGGAGAAGCCTTGGCCTTCATGAGTTCTTGTTCCGCCTTGAGAGCACCAAAGTAGTTGTCGTCGAGGGACTCATAGTTCTCGAGGAAGATTGTCTTGGAGATGTCATTGTTCAATCCCATTATGAAGTGGAACTTCATCCAAATGGGGTCGTCCACGCCGGCTCGTCGCAAGGCATTCTTCATCTCCTTGAAGTACGCATCGATGGACTTGGATCCTTGAATGGTGTTCTCCATTTGGCGTTGAAGTTGTTCCGTGTAGGTTGGAGGCACAAACTCTCGCCGCAAAGCTCTCTTCGTCTTGGGCCAACTCATCTCATAGCTCGCTGAAGGTGTGTGAAGCCACCATGCCAATGCATAGTCGTGGAAGTTTCTTGTGGCGCACTTCACTTGATCTTCGGAAGGGACTTGATGTAGCATGAGGTAGTCGTCCATCAAACGCTCCCACTCGAGGTACTCCTCGGGTTCTTGAGTCCCATAGAAAGGAATCTCGTGGTCGATGTCGAGGTCGTAGTAGCTCGTGGAAGTCGCGGACTTGAGCTTGGGGAGCTTCTCTTGAGCGTAGTCTTGAGGTGCTTGTTGGCAAAGATGTCGTATGTCCGTAGGCAAAGATGCCTTGAAGTCGCTTGGCGAAGATGCCAAGGGAGATGGTGAAGTCGTTGAGCGGTTGTTGGTGTTGAGCTCTTGACCTTCACGTTTTTGTTGGTGATGGTGTCGATGCCGATGTGATCTTGCCGGAGATGGTAGCTCGGAAGCATGTGCTCTTGAGCGTCTTCTCGAAGATGAGGAAGATCGCTTGTAGGACTTAATGAGGGCTTTGATCTCCTCCATTTTAGCTTGCATCTTGGCGTTAGAGTTGTTGTTCGTGGCATCGAACTCGTCGTTGTTGTTGTAGACCGAAGGTGAAATGCCTTGCCTATCCATCACAAGACTCGAGTAGAGGTGAGTAGGAAATGAGATAAACAATACCAAGTTACCTTTTCCCAAAGTTGACGATGTATCCCATTTCACTCAATGTGAAATGAAAGAATAGTGGAATTGGTACCGGACTTGTTCACTCACACCTATCAAGTAAAGCTTATGGTAGAGCTCGGTGAGGATAGTGGCACAAAAATTTGATGCAAAATGTTAGCAAGAGTCAATAATGTTGAAAGAGATTCACAAATTCGCAAGCGAAACAAGTAGACCAATAGCAATACATGGCACATGGAAACACACACACGGATAGATAAATGGGGTCGTGCAACCAAGGAATGAGCACAAAATGTGGAATCCACGGAAAACGCTCGTGTCGCGCAACTCAAGAGAGACGCTAGCACGATTGCTCAATAGGCGGATACGACACTTGTGCACAACCTATAATATGCAAAATGGATAAACTCTCTATCCCAAGTATGCTATGTATGTATGGTTCCCGATGTTTCTCACACAATGATCCAAGATGATCAAAGATGATAGCATATGATATATTTTGATGCTATGGCTATTGCTTACAAGCTCTTTGTTCACTCTTTATCTTTTGCTTAAAAGCTTTATTTCTTTCTTTTTTTTATGGCCACTTTGGCACAATGCACAAACCAAGATAGCAATTGTGTATATGCGGGAACAAACTTGCGACACAAGATATGATATGATGATACCAAATGATATGGTATGTATGCAATGGATGGTGTAGATCACTAATGTGCACAAGTAACGTGGCCCGGCAATACTCAAATGGCTAGTCTCGATAGGCAAGTGACGCAAAATGGGCTAGGGGTTAACAATGCAATTGCAAGGGAATATACAATGGTTTCATCGAGGTTACCGTCCTTTGCGAAGATGAGTGGCGGTGTTCTTGATGTAGATACCAGGATGATGGAGACTCGTCCCTAAGTAGCCGAAACACCTTAGGAAACGGAAAAAAACCGCGAACTCAAAATCTCAAATGACAAATGTAAAATGGTGGTAGCGGAGAGCAATGGTGGTTTGCACTTGGCAATGCGAAAGTGGAATGATGGGCTATACACGGAGTCAAAGTTGAAAGCACGTCCCTAAGTATCCGAAACACCTTAGGAGACACAACTCTCAACACAACAAAATTGGGTTAACTTGGGGTGGTGGAAGTGTATGGTGGGCAAGGTTATGCGGAAGAGGTGGTGGTGGTTGATGAAGAAGCAACCGTCCCTAAGTAGCCGAAACACCTTAGGATACTCTAATCACTACTCAAGCAACCACTAATGCTATGACAAGCAAAATGGGTTAGGTTGCGGAAGTCGGTGGTGGCTATGCAGATGATATGGTGGAAGGCCTAGGCAAACTTGCCAAATTTTAAAAAAATTGATGGAGTCAAATGGTTTTGGTAGTATTTTTGTGGGAAGGGGAATGTCAAGAGCTTCAAAACGAGCTAAAAAATGTCAAAATCAGAGTTCGGATGAATTAGTTATGGCCGAAACGGTGAAACACCGGAGGCTGATTCCCCAGGGACCGGATATCCGGGGGTAGGGACCGGATTTCCGGGGGTGTATGTCCAGAACCGTGCAGATTTGGTGCTCCAGGGCCCGGATGTCCGGCTTGGGGCCCGGATGTCCGGCCTGAGGCCCGGATGTCCGGCCCGACGATTCCAGATCTCGTTTGGGGCAAAAAAAATTCGAATTGGGGGCGGAAATTGATGATTTCGGGCGCAAAATTTGATGGATTTCGTGGATGTAAGGTGGGGAAACTTGGAGGAAAGCTAGATCCACTTGAAACCAAGCAAATCTACGGATCAAAATCAACAAAACATCATCAAACCAACAAATCACAAAAAAAAAATTGGGGCTATTTTTGGTGGGGATTTTCGGATTTAGGACGAAAACAACAAAATCAAGCTAGAAAAAGAGGGGTATGGGCTCCAAAAACGTGATCAACGTGGCTCATGATACCATATGATACGGGGCTAACCCGGTGTAGGCCGATCTTTCACGTTTGGAGTGGGATCCCTCGAAGAGCATGAAGAACACGGGGAAGAACGGGGAGAAATCACAAGGGGAAACACTCAAGAACAAGTCCAATCACACATCCACTAGACAATCAAACACACAAGATCACAAGGTACATGAACAACAAAGGGAAAGATACAAGGTAAGGTTCATCTCCAAGAGGAGGTCTTGATGATATCCTAAACGGATCTTCCCACGAAGGGGGGCTTGAATTCCGCGGGATCTTCTCACATGGAGGTCTTGAACTCCATGGGAGTGGTAGTCTCTCTCTCTCAAGAGTAGAGGTAGGAGCAAAGCTCACCTAAGAATGAGCTATCATATTTGCTAACCCTAACTAGGAGGGGGGGAGGAGTATATATAGTCTTAGCCACGAAGGGGTAAGTGGGGAAGGGATACATGGGCCTTTGGCCCGACTCTGCGCGCAGGCAGGCGCCGGATGTCCGGGCTGGGGGCCGGATGTCCGGGCGTTCGCAGGAGGCCGGATGTCCGGGGCACGGGCCGGATGTCCGGGCTGGTGAGGTCGGCCTCGGTGCTCTCTAGATAGGGGCGCCGGATTTCCAAGGGAAAGCGCCGGATGTCCGGTGGTTGCCGAGACGCCGGATGTCCAGGTACACGGGCCGGATGTCCGGCCGCTGATGCTTTGGCCTTCTGTTGGTGCAGTTCGTGGGCGACTGCACAGGCGCCGGATGTCCGGCCCTTGGCCCGGATGTCCGGCCGCTGTAGCTTCAGCAGCATCGTCTTCTTCCGTCGTCGCTTCCAGGCTTCCCTCACGGATGGTGTAGTTGTTCCTTGGCGCTTGCACTCTTCCTCGACATCCGTGAAGCTCCGACAATACCTATGCATGCACACGGGAGAAGTGTCAAGTAGTATACCATCCTCGAAGGGGTCAAGTGAACACGTGTAAAGGAGAAGATTCACCTTTATGTATGAGAAGTAGAGGTCACACGTGTCACTTGCCAAACGGACTCTTGACATGATGATGACCGTAGGATGCTCCGCATCACGTCGTGCAAGGTACGGAGTTGAGGGGTTTGGGGTGCGAGGGACCCAGATCTGCCCCGCCGCCACCATCCTGGGGCCCGGCACGGGCTTCGCCGGCCAGCCCTCCGGCGGCGGCGATGTAGGAGAGGCCGGTGGCGACTGCTAGCGAAGGGGGCGAGGTTTCCCCCCGTGTCGCCAAAGGAGGGCGAGGCGGGGGTTGGTCTTCTTTCTCTACTAGCCTCGTTACCGCTATCCTCGCTCCATCACCAGTTTCCTTAATCATGTATTTTGAAAATGTTAATCTTGTGTATAAACAATGTTCCATATGTGTACAAAAAAATGTATAATGTGTATAAAAAGGTCGACATCAAAAATATATGTCAGAATGTTTTTTAGTAATGTATTTAAGAAAAGCTCGAATGTGTACACAAAAAATGTTTCATGTATTAGTTTCAAAAAAATTATGTATTTCAATAAATGTTAAACATGTATAAAAATGTTTCTGTTCAATATGAAAGGTGAAAGAAAAAATTATATGAAAAGAAGAACGAAGAAGCCAAAAAAGAAACAAAGAAAAAAAACCCAATGAAAGTTAGTGCAAAAGATGAAAAACAGTTAAAAACAAGAAAAAACAAGGAAAAAATGATGAAAACCCGATGAAAAACAAGAAAGAAAGAAAGAAAGAAAACCGAAGACAATAAGAAGAAAACAAGAAAGCAAAGAAAAAAACCAGTAAAACCCAAGAAGGAAACAAAGAAATCCAAAGGACAAAGAAAAAAGATAGAAAAAACCCAATGACAACCGACGAAGAAACGAAGAAAAACAATGAAAAGCAAAGAAAACCAGAGAAGAAACAAAAAATAAAAGGAAAAAAACAGACCAAAAATGTAGTACGACCGACCGAGCGGCAGCCGAGGCGGCCCAGAAACGTTGCTCCAGGGAAAATGCTTCAGGCGAGGCGAGCGCACATCTGAGGTCGCTGTCGCATCCCGGCCGCAGGTTCTCGTCGGGACGGATGAGATGTAGCCGATTGATACTGGCTTGTCTCGTTGCACTCGTCGCTTAGCACATCCCAGAGTATGCCGTCTCCGTTGTGCGTCCGCCGGCCGGCGTGCTCCATTTCAGCTCTCCCAGTCAGCTCAAATGGCTCCACATTGAACGCTTCCCGGCCAAACCATTCGTCGGTATATACTCGTCGGTACAAGACAGTCATCAGTACAGTACCTCACTCGACCCTGCCCCTGCCCGTGTCCATCGATGGCTCCGCCGCTCCCGCCCCTCCTCCTCGCCCTCCTCGCGGCAGCGGCAGCGGCCGTCTCGCTCGCGACGGCGGCGGCGGTGTTCCCCAAGGAGGCGCTGCCGACCAGCTCGGGCTACCTCTCCGTCGACCCGGCCGCCAACGCCTCCCTCTTCTACGCCTTCTACGAGGCCAGCGCCCCGCTCGCCGCCACGCCGCCCGACACGCCGCTGCTCCTCTGGCTGCAGGGCGGCCCGGGCTGCTCCGGCCTCATCGGCGACCTCTTCGAGCTCGGCCCCTACCTCGCCGACGCGCCCGACGGCAGCTCGCTCTCCCGCAACCCCTTCGCCTGGAACCGCCGCTTCGGGCTGCTCTTCCTCGACAGCCCGCTCGGCACCGGCTTCAGCGCCGCGCCCTCCCCCGCCCTCATCCCCACGGACCAGCCCGCCGTCGCCGCGCACATCCTCGCCGCGCTCCAGTCGTTTTTCGACGCCAACCCGCCCGCGTTCCGCAAGCGGCCCTTCTTCCTCTCGGGCGAGAGCTACGCCGGCAAGTACGTGCCGGCCGCCGGGGCGCACATATTCGCCGCCAACCCGGCGCTGCCGGCGTGGCGGAGGATCAACCTCCGCGGCGTGGCCATCGGGAACGGGCTCACGCACCCGGTCGCGCAGGTGGCCACGCACGCCGACTCGGCCTACTTCACGGGCCTCGTCAACGCGCGGCAGCGGCGGGAGATGGAGACGCTGCAGGCGGAGGCGGTGGCGCTCACGGCGGCCGCGCGGTGGCGGGAGGCGGCTGACGCGCGGGGCCGCGTGCTTGACTGGCTGCAGAATGCCACGGGCCTCGCCACGCTCTACGACTTCGCCAAGCAGCGGCCGTACGCGTCGGCGGGCGTCGGGAAGTTCCTCAACAGGGCGGAGGTCAAGGCAGCGCTGGGCGCGCTCCCGGGCGTGACGTGGGAGGGGTGCAGCGACGCGATGGGAGAGGCCATGTACGAGGACGTGATGAAGAGCGTGCTGCCGGAGGTGGAGGCGCTTCTCCGGCGGACGCGCGTGCTGCTGTACCAGGGCATCCGCGACCTCCGGGACGGCGTCGTGTCGCAGGAGGCGTGGATCAAGGACCTGCGCTGGGGCGGCCTGCGCGCGCCGTGTGGCGGACCGGCGAAGGGGAGGAGCAGGAGCTCGCCGGGTACGTGCAGCGGTCGGGGGCGCTGACTCACGTGGTGGTGTACGGAGCCGGGCACCTCGTGCCGGCGGACAACGGGCGGGCGGCGCAGGAGATGATTGAGGGATGGGTCATGCAGACGGGGGTCTTCGGAAGTGGCATGAGGTAGCGCGGCCTGTTGCCGGCCGGCGACCTGATTCTTGCGGCTTGAGGAAGCTTTAACTCTTTCAAAAGTATAAAAATCGTCCTCAACTTTAAAACCAGCAAAACTTAGTCCATCAACTTTTAAGACCGGATAATTTTAATCCCTCGGATAGTTTTATGTGGACGTGGAGTGGTTTTTGATTCAGACACGTGCACGAACTAATTCCATGCAACACATATTTCAGTACATATACACGGGAAATACACTTTGGTTTCTGGTTGTATATGTACTCTATAGGGATTTTTTTTAATATTTTGATAAAAAGTCAAAACAGGTAAGAACTATTCTGATAAAACACTTGACTTACTTTTATACTAGTATATGAATCTCGACAGAAAAAAACAAAAGTTGACCTCACATCAAAAAAGACAAAATTTATTTGCTATTATAGGTCACTATTCACACTATTTTAGCCAAAATTTTGTCTTTTTTGAAAATAAGTCAAAGGGATATTTTTTTCGTGGTTTTTTTTTCTCATGAGTACAATAGAATGTCAAGTTTATTTCAAAAATATTTTCAGTCAATAAAAGGTGTATATGTCCCCCTAGACCAAAAATTCACCTCCATTTGTTAGTCTGTGTGTATATCTGGATTGAATTTTAGCTTGAACTATTTATGTTTAGGCTATTTGTAATGTGAAGGACTATTAGAAATATAGCATGTGAGTGTTATTTAGTGCCACCATGATGTGTTTGTTTCAGTTGTTCAGTCAGATAAAGAATGTTCATTGTGAGTCGGATAAAGATCATGTTCATTGTGAGCCTGTTAAAGATCATGATCAGTTATGAATAAACCATGATGGCATGTGTGTCCATGGTCACTAGTCTGTGTGCCAGGGTTCTCGTGGGCTCTGCTATTTGTTAGAGTTGTGCTGAATATTGTGTACAAGATAGGTTACAGTTGGACTTGTAGTTGTATTGCGTTTAGATAGGATATGGAGTCGTGTCTAAGTAGGACACTTGTATCTTAGGCCTCTCATATATATTGGGGTTAGACACATGATGTAACCTATGCCAACATAATAGCACAGGTACGCAGGGGAAGCCGGCGGCGTGTGCCGGCGCTCGGTATTGTGACGGTGCCACGAGGAGGAGCACCCGTAGTCAAACCCCGGAGATGTAGCCATATCGGTGAACCTCGTTAACAAATCTCGGCGTCATGCTTGTGTGATTGCTTGGTCCTTGGTAGATCAACGGTACGTCTCGAATTTATTCTAACAAGTGATATCATGAGCAAGGTTCTTAGGAGACCGCGTGGTGTGTCCATCTAGAGGACGGATCGTTATCAAGTTCATTGCGAAGACGACGTGGGAGAGAATTGATCGAGTCAGTCGTTTGAAGTATCTCTTCCAAGAAAGTCGTTTGGTCGCGTCCGGATGAGATTGAGATCGGTGAAGCAATCCAGATCAAGCGGCGGAACGTGCAGCAGCAACTATGTTCTTGGGGAATTGGATCGAGCAGCGATCGGGAGCACCCGCGTGAAGGCAGGCAAACAGCAGGCGAGGCCACGGGGCGCAGGGCAGCGGCCAGATCGACTAGGCGGCGGCAGCATGCGCATGACCCGTGTGTAAGAGCATCTCCAGCCGCGCCCCCTGCGTCGGTGCCGAAAAAACGGCCCAGTCGCGCCCCAGAAGCCCGATTTTCGCCGGATTGGACCGAAATCAGCACCGGCAGCCCTAGGCCAAACCCGACGTGCCGAGGAGCGCCGGGGCAAGTGTTTTGGCGCGAAACAGCCCGCAGGCCTGCCGAGTCAGCGAGACGCCCGCTTCATTGACCTCATCGCCTCGGTTCCCGGGGGAATCAATGCGAAGGCTGCCCGTCAGCCTCCATTGATGCCTCACGTGCGGCGCAGTGAAGACGCCGCCAACGTGCGTCCCATCCGCATGCGCCACGCGTCCGCCCGCATGCCGCCGACACCTCCAGGAGCCGAAGGCGCAGCTTCTGTACGAGGCCGAGTACCAGGTGCCCCCCGACATGCGCGTGCCGAGCTCGTGGAGACTAAGCGCCGGCGGCGTCCCGGTGCCGCCGATGCCCGAAGGGGCGGCACGACTCGAGGCGGTGCATTTCTTTTTAACACAGGTTAGTAGGTAGTATAAAGTTGTTCATTTCTTTTTGCACCCAGAATCTTTTTGTGAGAGCTGCGTGCCGACCAGTGAGGGAGCCCCTGAAGAAAGAACGGTTGAAAGAGATGGTAAAGGTTACTTATAAATGTCTTTTTCTTAAGCATTTCAGCATTTACTAAAGTGTGATGACTTTGAAGTGCTGCCAAGCCAACTATGAACTATGATGAACAAACACCTCCTGCTGAACATCCCATAGTGCTTGTCCGACGGTTCATTATTTGATGCTTCGGGAAAGAAGGAAAACGGGGGCGAAACAGAAAGCTGCCGTGACAGAGGATTCAGACAAGGCAGAGAGCAAGAAGGTGAGTTCAGACAACAAAGAAGACACCTCAGAGAAGGTGAATTCAGATAGCAAAGAGGGCAGTTCAGAAAGCAAAGAGGTAGTTCAGAAACCAAGGCTGAAGGTGACAAGGAGGCGTTCGTCGACCTTAATACGCTGACGAGGGAAGACCTAAGGCAGGCCAAGAATCATGTGAGTTGCTTGCTGCCCTGGCCTGCATTGCATGTTTGTGTTGGTAGAAATATATGTCAGCTATATTATTTCTAGAAATATATGCCGGCTATTCTTCGGAAAAACAATGTCAGCATTATTTAAGCTTCCTTGCGCAGGAAATCAAGCTGTGCCGATCTGTTGGCCTTTAATTGTTCGGTCAGTTAAAGGGTCATGTTCATGGTGAGTCAGTTAAAAGACCAACCATGTTCAATATGAGTCAGTAAAGATCAATGTTAATTATTTACTTCGATCAAAAGGCCTCATCTATTCACATGAGTCGGTTAAATCAGTTTATTTGGATGAAAAAAGGTCTGAGCATGTTCACTGCAAGTAAGTTGAGATCATGTTCATTG
>NC_041381.1:691291169-691315746 GCF_002162155.2 Triticum dicoccoides
TGTACGCATAATGCACCATGAACTGAATTGTTGAACCGAACAGGTCAAAGATTCATATGGTTTTTACCATTGGCCAACAAAAAAATTGAGTATTGAATGAAACAAATAATAATGTTCTTAAGACTACTAGACCAGCTTCAAGGAGCCTTCCCCACAGATAATCTGAAGATCAGAAGATTTACTCTCCAAGCTAAAGTCTGTTGGCCCGAACTACTGAGACCAGAGGGTCGTGGCTACCCGCTACTGATAGTACTTGCACTCAGCTCACTAGTAACACACACTCACTAGTGCAAGGCAAGACACACACACACGAGGAGGAAAAACGCTCACGGGATACTAGTTGTATGAAGCTCAAAATGCTTGGAATGGAATGCTACAACCGGGTGGAGTGCTGCCCCTTATGTAGTGCTTACAAACCGACTATGGGCTAAAATATCTGCTAGCTCTTAGCTAAGCACTTACGTCACAGACTTACCTTAACTAGTAAGCTACGGCTTCTTACCGACTTGCCGACCTGCACGCTATGCTGATCTACAATAGTAGAAAAAACAAAATGGTCTTGCAAACTTACTGCTACTCCCTTCGTAGCTAAGTAACACTACTCTGGTGCATGCATGCTGCCGACATGCAGCCTTCGGAGACAAGTTTGACACAACATTCTCCCCCTCAATCTTGTCGAAGGAGCTTGATGTCGATGATCCCGACCTTGTCGCGCAGCTCCTGGAACCGGACACGATCAAGTGACTTGGTCAGGATGTCCGCCTTCTGTTCACCAGTCCTGATGAACTCCACGATCACCGAGCCTTTCTCGACGCAGTCACGTATGAAGTGATAGCGGAGATCGATGTGTTTGCTGCGGTCGTGAAGCACTGGATTCTTACAGAGGGAAATCGCCGACTTGTTGTCGACGAAGATGAGCGCAGGGGCGGTGTCCTGATTCAGCATCTCGCCGAGAAGGCGAGCAAGCCAAATCCCCTGACATGCCGCTGTAGCTGCCGCGATGTACTCTGCCTCGCACGAAGATACAGCGACAACCTTCTGCCTCACCGATTGCCAGCTGACGGGACTATTCCCGAGAAGGAATAGTATGCCTGAGGTGCTCTTTCGAGAGTCCACGTCACCAGCGTGGTCGGAGTCGCTGTACCCGACCAAGCTCTCGCCGTCGCCACGACGATACACGCATCCATGCGTGAGCGTACCCGCGATGTACCGGAGCAGGTGCTTGACGGCAGCCAGGTGATCACTTGCCGGAGCTTCCATGAACCTACTCAGGTACCCGACAACAAACGTTATGTCCGGTCGGGTGTGCACGAGGTACCTGAGACTCCCGATGATGCTACGGTAGAGTGTGGCATCCACCGCCTTCTCGGGGCTCTCCTTGCTGAGCTTCAGCCGTGCCTCCATTGGAGCATGTACAGCATAGCAGTCCTTCATGCTTGCTCGCTCGAGCATCTTGGTGGCGTAGGCCGTCTGTGTGATCGTGATGCGACCACCCTCCTGGTACACCTCCAGCCCGAGGTAGTAATGGAGCAGCCCAAGGTCGCTCATGCTGAAGAGACGATGCATCTCTCCCTTGAAGCGTTGAACCTCTTTAGGCTCTGCCCCGGTAATGACCAAGTCGTCGACGTAGATGCCGACGATGAGCAGCGTGTTCGCGGTGCCACGCGAGTACACACCATGCTCAGAAGCGCTGCGTGAGAACCCAAGGGATGCGAGGCTTGCATCGAGCTTGGCGTTCCACACCCTTGGGGCTTGCCGGAGACCATACAGGGCCTTGTATAGTCGATACACGCCCTGCTCGTGGCCCTTTGCAACGAACCCGGGTGGCTGGGAGACGTACACCTCCTCGTTAAGGTCACCGTTGAGAAATGCCGACTTGACATCCATGTGGTGTACCTCCCACCCGTGGTGAGCGGCCACGGCAAGGATGAGCCGTACCGACTCCAGCCTTGCCACCGAAGCAAAGACTTCCTCGAAGTCCACTCCCTCACGCTGCACGTAGCCCTTTGCGACGAGGCGCGCCTTGTGCTTGACAATGGCACCGTGCTCGTCCTTCTTTACCTTGAACACCCACTTGAGCCCGATGGCTCGGTGCCCAGCAGGCAGTGTGGTGAGTGTCCAAGTGGCGTTGTCGTTGATCGACGCCAGCTCGTCCAGCATCGCGTGGCGCCAGCAATCCTCTTGCTCGGCCTCCGCGAACGTGGTCGGCTCCTCGCCGGCCATCAGATGCAAGACCACGTCGTCATCAGCGTCCTTATCCTCGGGCTGTTGCGGTGTTGCCGCAGCCTCGCCGAGGAGATCCCCCATGCGCCGAAACCTGTGGGGGGCGCCAACACTGTCGTCGGCGTCGAACAACTCTGACCTTGCTGTTGGCGGGGTCGCGAACAGCCTCCCGGGAACCACCTTGCTTGATGTCGGGGTGTCTGGGGACACCATACCCGGGGACGGTGTTCTCGGGGTTGCGGTTCCCGGAACCACACCTCCCGGGCTTCCCGGCGTGGCAATTCCCGAGGTCTTGCTTCTCGGGGTTGTAGAGTACATCGGGTACTCCATAGTGAAGGAACTGCTTGCCGGGGCCTCCCCCGACGCCTCCCAAGTCCATCGCGCGTCTTCGTCGAAGATGACGTCACGAGAGACATGCACACGCTTTGAGACGGGGTCATACATCTTGTACGCCTTAGAGCCCGTCTCGTAGCCCATGAACACCATTGGGGTGCTCCTGTCGTCGAGCTTCTTCAGCTGTGGGCGCGTCATCTTGACGTGCCCGACGCAGCCAAAGGTACGGAGGAAGCGTACATCTGGCTTCCTCCCATACCACGCCTCGTAAGGCGTCTTTCCGTCGACGCTCCTTGTGAAGGAGCGGTTGAGGATGAAGACGGCCGTGAGCACGGCCTCCCCCCAATACGTGCTCGGCACCTGCTTTGCCTTGAGCATGCAGCGTGCCATCCCAAGCACTGTCTGGTTCCTCCGCTCGACGACGCCGTTCTGCTGCGGCGAGTAAGGGGCTGTGAGGTGACGTTGCACCCCTTTCTCGTCGCAGTGCTTGTAGAACGTGGCCGACGTGAACTCGCCGCCACGGTCCCTGCGCAGCACGCCAGCTTGTGGCCGCACTCGACCTCTGCTGCCGCTTGCTGCTTGACAATGGCTTGCTCGGCCTCGTCCTTGGAGGCGAGGAGCAGCACCCACATGAACCTGCTATAGTCGTCGACGAGCAGCAGGATGTAGCGATGCCCTCCTGGCGTTGCCGGGGTGATTGGGCCGCAGAGGTCCCCGTGAACCAGCTCCAGGGGCTTCTGCGCCCGATAGCGTGCCTTCTCGGGAAACGGCAGACGCCGTTGCTTCCCCGCAAGACATGCATCACACAGCTCGTCGACGTGCTCGATGTGAGGTAGCCCACGAACGAGGTTGCCTCGCGCCATCTTTCGCAACCCGTCGAAGTGCTGGTGTCCTAGCCGGGTATGCCAACGCCACGCGTCAGATACATGGCCCACGGCAAGGCACACAGGATGCACGGGTTGAAAGAAGAATTTGTAGAGGCGGTTCGGCGAGCGGGTAACCTCGATGAGCAGCCTCTTCTGCTGGTCGTGCACGGTGAGAACACCACGCCGGATGCCGATGTCGAACCAGCCCTCGTCGAGTTGTCCAACACTCACGACGCTGCTCGTGAGCGCCGGGATGAAGTAGACGTCCGTGAACGCTTTGTGATCACCCCCTTTGTCGGCGAAGACGACGGTCCCGCGCCCGTGGATCTCCACCACGGATCCGTCCGCGAACCGCACCTTCCCGGTGATTGAGCGGTCCAGCTCCGCGAACGCATCGATCGAACCAGTCATGTGGTTCGTGGCGCCGGTGTCGAGGAACCAACCCTCACTTTGCTTGCCGCATGCAAGCGTGGGTGTGGTCACGGCTCTCTCCTCGTTGAGGAAGACGTAGCTGCACGCACATGCCATTGTCAGGGAGCCATCTCCCGACAACACGGTGGACCCCGAACACTTTGTTGTCGGGGTGTGGCTGACCTGAGTCTCCGTGCGCTCCTGCACGGAGTCGATGGTCGCCAGCATCATGGTCGGAGCATGGTCCGCTATATGCGTCGTTGTCGCGCCAACTTGCGCGATCTTGTCGGGTCCCGCTAGAACAGTTCAACCAACTAGACACTAGTTTCCGCTGCAACTCTGAACCAGAATTACAACAGAAATGTTATTGCCAAAACCCTAAACCCTAATTGCCAAAAGAAGCAAAAAAAAATGCACAAAGAGGACAAAGGAAACAGAAATTAATGGATCAGATTAATGGCTTGGAATCCCGGTGGGATTACAGTTGCGCACAGTATAATCATAGTCGCTCATTTGGGGAAAGGATCCTCACTTCCATTCAGTTTCTCATTCGTGAAAACAAACGAAATAAAAAAAACTGGGTGGCAAATATAACCAAAGATGGATCAGATTTCTGGCTTGGAATCCCGGTGAGATTACAGTTGCGCGCAGTATACAAATGGTCGATCGTTTGGGTAAAGGATCCTCACTTCCGTTCAATTTACAAATCCAAACAGAAAAATAAAGGTAAAATACCAAAAGAGAGAGAAAAAGAAGGTAAAATACAAACAGAGAAAACAAAGGTAAAATACCAACAAATAATGGATCAGTTTTCTGGCTTGGAATCCTCTGATAAAGGATTACATTTGTGCACAGTATAATCATAGTCGATAAGCTGGGGAAAGTATCCTCACTTCCATCCAAATCGAGAACGCAATCTCAGAACAGAAACTAATCTTCCATGCCGTGTAAAAGTGTGCCCTTGTAACAAACTCTATCCTCTTTTTATTTAATAGATGAGGCAAATCTTTTGCCTCCGTTTCAAAAAAAAAATGAAACACCACCAGAATTGATTTTTTACTGAACAAAACATCAAGAAATCCAAATCATGTCTCATCCACCAAATGAATGCATGAACAAACAACAAAATCACAAATAAAAATAAAATCTATATGCACATTGTCTAATGCTACAAAATGTGCCAGAAGACAGGAAACAGGGCGCAGTTTGATAAAGCGTCATGCTGTTTATGCAGGCCGGTGTTTCCATTCATCTATGCTTTCCTCTACAGGATGACCAAGCTGAGTTGTGAAGCAGAGCCTCCCCCTCAGCTCACTGAAGAGCAGAGGATTTACTCATTCAGTTGTTAGATACGTAAGAATTGTAGTTATTGATGGTTTGTAATGAACTATTATAAATATATGAAAAAAATAGCTGTGCCACTATGACACATTTGCTTTCAATTCTTCAGTTGTTTTTTCAGTCAGTCAAGATCATGAGGTTGTTTTTTCAAGCAAAACATATAATCATGTTCAATCAAATATCCTGTTTATAAGGCCGTGTGTGATTCATAGTATTTTTACATGATTTTTATAGTTGCAAGCTCTTGGGAAGATGTGTGCAAAAATCCTATGCTTCCATCAAGAAACACTTGGATCAATTCGTTTGTTTTGCTTCCACAGGATTCAAATGGGCAAGGTATTTTTGCTTCCATCAAGAAACACTTGGATCAATTCGTTTGTTTTGCTTCCACAGGATTCAAATGGGCAAGGTATGCCAATCTGCTATCTTTCCTATTCCTATGAATAAAAGTAGCCTTGAGCCAGCTAAAGATCATGTTCACGGTTTTTCCGATACAAAATATCTGATCATATTCATGTCTGTTAAGCTTCAGTTGCCAATGGTGTAACAATGTCGTGACCATGATCTGCTTAAGTATTCGCATCCAACATCCGAATAGCCAGAAGTTAACAAACAGGATTATGAAGAAAAATGAAAAGGAGGAAAAAATGAAAAAAGAATAGACATAAAAACAGATCAATATATCTTGGGAAAATCAGAAACATCAGAGAGATTCCCATTATAGACGTAGTCTGTCATTAACCTGAAATTCAGGGTTCTGATGTCCCTGTCTTGTTATCATCATTTGCTTCCATTGATCCCCAAACAAGAAATTTACTGCCAGCAAAGCAAAGAGAGAGGAAACTAGAGAAACCAAAACATGTGGTTCATTAATTCAACATAAAAATGTCAAAATACAAAATTAAATTGGGCACATGAAACATACTGATAATAATGATATGTTTCATGGAGGGAAGCCGGAGCCTCCCCCTCGGCTAATCTGTAAACTGCTTTTGTCAATCAGAAATTCAGAATGATATGTTTCATCATTTGTTTTGGTAATGATGATCTGTGGTAGGCATAATGCTGCTGATAAACATAGGTGTTCTTCCGCACCAAACTGTGAGATAGCGCATCAGAACTTTAGTTTGATAATCACCGAACTAAACCGACTGAGCTTTCTGCAAGTTTAATCCTCCAAAGCACATGTAATGCTGGCTTTCTTCCGCCAAATTAACGACCTACAGAATCAAGAACAAAAATTTCAAGAAATAAAAAAATGTACTATGTGCATTAGAAATGTGCCAGAAGACAGGTAACATGACACAGTTTGATAGAGCGTCATGCTGTTTAATGCTGGCCGGTGTTTCCGTTCATCTATGCTTCCCTCTACGGGATGACCAAACTGTTATCAACAGGCCATCCTTCCAGTTGTGAAGCAACAAACACAACAACATTTTTTCCATCACAGACTACAAACAGAAAAAACATGAAAAAAATTGCAAAACTTGCAGATGGTAAGAACAATATAACCAAGCATTTCCTCAGTTCAGGTCTCCAAATTGCTTCCGCACCGCGCCATGAGATAGCACATCAGAAGAACGAAAGTATTTAGTTTAATCATCATCGGACAGCTTTTAGTTCCAGTACAAGAAAAAAAATTGCCCATCGGAACATTTCCACAGATGTATCAACAGATAAGGCTGACAATTGATATTCCACAAGTTTGCTAAGCTTCAGTTGCAAATGATGTAAACAGATGTTGTCTTTGGACCAACCTTAGCTGTATGCTAGTGTCAAAGCTCTATAGGCACCATGCAATGATATGTTTGGCGTATTGAATCAAACCTACATTGCCATTGTAGGGTCATCTGGAAGCCTTTGGGTTAAGATCATGTACATTGTTCCTGTATAGCAGTCCACCATTTTCCTATCCTATTGAGAATTTTTGGATAAACATCTGTTCATATTCATGAAAATGTTATTAAGCTTCAGTTGCCAGTTGTATAACTGATGTACGGACAATGTTGTTGATGAGGCCAACCATGACCTGAGCATTGCCATCCAAGTTCTGAATTGCAAGAAAAAGAGGACCATATTCCAAAGAATAATGATAGAAAAGAGAAAATCAGATCAATTTAACTTGGGGAAATCGAAAACATCAGAGAGATTCCCATTATAGACGTAGTCTGTCATAACCCTGAAATTCAGGGTTCTGATGTCCCTGTCTTGCTATCATCATCTGTTTTCATGGATCACCAACCAAAAATTAAGAAAAAGGTCAAAAATCAAATCAGGTATGAGAAACATACTGATAATAATGTTCTTGAGACTACTAGACCAGCTTCAGGGAGGGAAGCCGGAGCCTCCCCCTCAGCTAATCTGAAGAGCAAAAGGTTTACTCTCAGAGCAACGCAACACCTCCAATGCCACTGTAACGGTAAAGAGGCTGCCTGAATCGTCGCTCGTCACAGAACTATAATGTTAAACAAAGGACAATTAGTTGATGTTCTTAAGACTACTAGACAAGCTTCAAGGAGGGAAGCAGAGCCTCCCCCTCAGCTAATCTGAAGAGCAGAAGATTTACTCTCCGAGCAACGCAACACCTCCATTGCCATTGAATCAGACAAAGGGGCTGCCTGAATCGTCGCTCATTGGGTCTCTTTTATAATACTCAAATTAAGGAGCAAAAATTCACTGGATTATACATAAATCAAATGTCAGCAAACGTTTCCACCTCACAAAAAATAAAGAGTTTGAAGCAAGATGGTTGAAGAACAATTTGCTTTCTAGTTTCCGAAGGCAAACTTGGTAGACACAGCACGGGAAGGGCTGTCCATCCATAGGTCCCTCGGATGAAAAACAGATGATTTTGACCATAGAATGGTAAAGATGTATCCATGGCAACAGATGTGACAGAACCAGGAAAATCACACATCCACAAAATCCACGGCGTCTCGTCACTGTGCGAAGATTAAAAATTTGTTAGAGAGGCCTCAACGAGGGAGATTCAACACCTCTCTGCTGGGATCTTCGCCGAAAGAAAACGAAAAGAAAACTGAATCTGAATGAAGAATGGGCGATCTGGCTGGACAGATGCTCGGGTAACCCTAAACCTATGAGCATCACGGCGCCGCCAGTGAAGACGGCGGGTCAATAGGAACTAGCTCCTCATGGCATTCAATACCAGGAAAGAAAGAAAAGAAGCTATCACGAATAGATCTTTGGATCGAGAGAAAAGAAAAAGGTAAATCGTCAAAACAAGAACGGGGGATCTGGCTGGGTGGATGCTCGGTGAATACGAACCAGTAGTAAAGGTGAGCATCACGCCGCCGCCGTTGAAGACGGCGGGTCAATGGAAACTAGCTCTTCATCGCATCGATAATACCAGGAACGAACATTAAAAAAGAAAGAAAAAGAAAGCAAATGTTGAAGGAAGGAGCACGGCCGCCGGCGGCGGCGGCGGCGGGGTGGGGATTAGGGTTTGTTCACCGGATCGTATAAATAGAGGAGGAGGATGAGGAGGGGTTCGTAGATACGATGGGCCGGGGAGGGGGTGTTCGGCCTGTTCAAGGGCCGGCCACGCACGTAGCGAGCCCATCTACATGCAGAAGTAGCCTAAAAAATCAAAAATCCCTTAAAAAAAAGAAGTAGCCTGGAAACAAAAGAATCACACACCCGGGAGAAAGAAAGAGCCAACGTTGGGTTAAAAAGGCTTGTTTCAACATTCCCTCCACACAAAAAACGCTTGTTTCAACAAATGCTCTGCAGACAGTGACAATAATTTTTTTATGTGAATCTTTTCACGTCACAAGGGGTGCCGCGTAAAGTTACAGCGGCTATGAATGAGACTTTGAATGCGTCGTACAGCCGGGAGGAGGTTAAGACGCCATGCCTAGACGGTTATCCCGCTCAGTTGTTTTAGTGCCATTGGGTGCAGTGACAGGTAATCAAAGCGGTTCTTAGGATTGTGGAGGAAACGGAGTCAACGGAACGCATTAATGATACTCTGCTCGTCTTGATGCCAAAGGTAAAGAAGGAGGAGAGAATTCCTTATTTGACACTCTCTTAAAATTGTGTTGCTTATTTGACAGTGGAGAAAATTTTCTTCCCTATATGATCTCTAGTCTTATTTTTTTCCCTATATGACACTCTAGTGCATTTTGTACACGTGAAAAGACCATTTTACCCATATGTATAATGTGACCACAAATATGTACAAGATAATAGTTGTTCCAAAACAAATCAGTCAAGTTATCCATATATGACATCAGATATGCTGTATTGTCATGCTAGTCGATTTGCTACTGTTCCGGTTAGATTGTATACCTGCAGTAGCATATATGTGGAAATGATCCATGCTACATTGTGTTGAATATGGGAGCACGCCAGCATGCATCACCATGCAACTGTGAAACTTTGCTTGTCTTGAGAGTTTTATATATCTGGATGCAGAGTAGATAGATGTAGTAGAGTTCCCCTACGACCATACTGAGCCATCAAGCTATCTACTGATCCACAAGACCACATGCTCTCTCGTCAGACTCCGAGGACTGAGGGGTTGTTTGGTTCACAGCCACAATTTGCCAAGCCAAAATTTGGCAGCCACAGTTTGCCAAGCATGTGTTTGGTTTTTGCCACACTTTGGCTTGCCACACTTTATTGCCCCTATGGCCCACTTGTCAAAGAGATAATTTTTTTGCCAACTTTTGCCAAAGTTTGGCGTTCAATTTCTTAGCCACACTTGTGTGGCTTGCCATACTTGTGTGGCTAGCCACACTTTGGCTTGGCCACAGTAGTCTCCAACCAAACAGACCCTGAATGTGATGCACAAGGCCACCAATCTTTTCACCATGTCCATGCGAGGTCCAAGCTATCATCACGCCCCAGCTGTGGGAAACCACGAACACCTACTTCTGGCCGGGGTAGTTGATGAGCGCGACGGGATCAGAACTACGGCGCGGCGTGCTGTTCCAGCCGGCCGGAGGGCGAATTGGAGTCGCTGCGGCGACAACACGATACCTGACTGCAGCCGGCGGCATCTTGGAACGCAGCAGCAGCCGATGGATAATTACGGAGATCATACAATTAATCGTCGCGGTCACAGGCGGAAACGATACCGCATGAAACTAGACACACAGCCGAAACTAGACACACAGCCGAATACATTCTAAATACTCCCTCCGTTCCTAAATATAAGTCTTTGTAGAGATTCCACTATGAACTACATACCGATGTATATAGATGTATTTTAAGTATGGATTCATTCATTTTGCTCCGTATGTAGTCCACCCAGCGGAATCTCTACAAAGACTTACATTTAGGAAGGAGGGAGTACATTGGATGCATGCGCTCAGGAATACAGAATACACCCGCATCCCAAAAAAGACCAATGGAGGAGATAACATGTTCAGCTATGCTCACTCTCAGAAACGAATTTTCCCTAATTAGGCTCAATGCTACATATTTCTGGTCACATTATGTACAGGGGTAAAAAGGTCTTTTCACGTGTACAAAATGAACTAGAGTGTCATATAGGGAAAGAAATTAAGACTATAGGTCATATAGGGAAGAAATTTTTTCCAGTGTCAAATAAGGAACGTGATTTTAAGGGAGTGTCAAATAAGGAATTCTCTCAAGAAGGAGAGGGGGAAGAGCCTCCGCCCACAGTGTTTACAAGGATGACGGGCGCCATGGTCGTCACCACATCCACACCCACAACAACACACATAGGCCCACACTAGCCCACCAAGCTAACCCTGCAATGAAAGAAACACTTGCATCTCTTAGAAGTCCCTCTCTGCTCCAAGCTTTGCTTTCCCGCTCGATCTGACATCAAATTGTGCATGGATAGCGTGGCTCTGTCGGAGCTTATGTCGTTCCGGTGCTTTCATAATGTCCACATTACCAGGGTAAAGATGGTGTGTGTGTCCCGAGGCCATTGGCTCCCCTCAGATGTTGTCGTGCACCACGTGTTGAGGATGGCGCTGGAGCCGGTGCCCAATCGGGCATAGCCAAACCCGTGCATACATGGGTCCATACCTTTCTCGGAAAGACACATTCTAGCAACAGATGTTTGATGGTTTCATCACTCTGATTGCACAGGGGGCAGGAAGTTCGGTGTGGTAGTCCGCGTCGGGCTAACCTGTCCGAGGTCCAGCATCTATCTCATAGGGCAAGCCATGCGAAAAGTCAGCATTGTAGCAGTGCCTCGACTTCCAAATGAACCATGTCGTTAGTGCAACTTCCCTTCCCCAAAACTTTACTTCATATGCTGAACACGCGGAGAACTCCCCATTGTTCTCCCAAGACCAACGTACCGTATCCCTGGAGTCAGGGTCTAGTTGCACTCTCTCCACCCTCATCCAAAGTGCAAAAACTCATGTAACATGACAGCATCGAGGTCCGTACCTACGTCGCTAGCCCAAGCTCCATCCACGATCGCCGCTTGGACAGTTCTTGTGGCCCTACGCCGAACCCAACCATATAGGTTCGGTGTGATCTCCTAGATATGACATTCCTCAAGCCATCCATCTTCCTAGAATAATGTTGATTGTCCATTGCCAACTTTCGATCGTGATGCTGAGTGGAAAAGAGCCAGCGCCCCATCCGGCAGACTTATGTTAGACTCTTTCCACAGCCTCTCCGAGTCCACTCGCTGCAACCATGTCCAACGTGACTCTAGGGACACATTCAGCCATCTAAGGTCGGGGATACCTAGGCTGCCAACCCACTTAGGTGCACACGCCGCGTTTTAAGCCACCGCGCAGTCCCGTCGTTTGTGTTGGGGAACATTGCATAAAATAAAAAAATTCCTACCTTCACCAAGATCCATCTATGAGTTCATCTAGCAACGAGAGAGGGGAGTGCATCTACATACCCTTGTAGATCGCGAGCGGAAGCGTTCAAGAGAACGGGGTTGAGGGAGTCGTACTCGTCGTGATCCAAATCACCGGAGATCCTAGCGCCGGACGGACGGCACCTCCGCGTTCAACACACGTACGGAGCGGATGACGTCACCTCCTTCTTGATCAACAATAATAAAAGGATTATTATTATATTTCCTTGTTCATGATAATTGTCTTTATTCATGCTATAATTGTATTATCCGGAAATCGTAATACACGTGTGAATACATAGACCATAATATGTCCCTAGTAAGCCTCTAGTTGACTAGCTCGTTGATCAACAGATAGTCATGGTTTCCTGACTATGGACATTAGATGTCGTTGATAACGGGATCACATCATTAGGAGAATGATGTGATGGACAAGACCCAATCCTAAGCATAGCACAAGATCGTGTAGTTCGTTTTGCTAGAGCTTTTCCAATGTCAAGTATCTTTTCCTTAGACCATGAGATCGTGTAACTCCCGGATACCGTAGGAGTGCTTTGGGTGTATCAAACGTCACAACGTAACTGGGTGACTATAAAGGTGCACTACAGGTATCTCCGAAAGTGTCTGTTGGGTTGACACGAATCGAGACTGGGATTTGTCACTCCGTATGACGGAGAGGTATCTCTGGGCCCACTCGGTAATGCATCATCATAATGAGCTCAAAGTGACCAAGTGTCTGGTCACGGGATCATGCATTACGGTACGAGTAAAGTGACTTGCCGGTAACGAGACTGAACGAGGTATTGGGATACCGACGATCGAGTCTCGGGCAAGTAACGTACCGTTTGACAAAGGGAATTGTATACGAGGTTGATTGAATCCTCGACATCATGGTTCATCCGATGAGATCATCGAGGAACATGTGGGAGCCAACATGGGTATCCAGATCCCGCTGTTGGTTATTGACCGGAGAGCCGTCTCGGTCATGTCTACGTGTCTCCCGAACCCGTAGGGTCTACACACTTACGGTTCGGTGACGCTAGGGTTGTATGAATATCAGTATGTAGCAAACCGAAAGTTTTTCGGAGTCCCGGATGAGATCTCGGACGTCACGAGGAGTTCCAGAATGGTCCGGAGGTAAAGAATTATATATAGGAAGTGCAGTTTCGGCCACCGGGAAAGTTTCGGGGGTCACCGGTATTGTACCGGGACCACCGGAAGGGTCTCGGGGGTCCACCGGGTGGGGCCACCTATCCCGGAGGGCCCCATGGGCTGAAGTGGGAGGGGAACCAGCCCCTGGTGGGCTGGTGCGCCCCCCCCCCCGGGCCCCCCTCTGCGCCTAGGGTTGGGAACCCTAGGGGAGGGGGCGCCTCCACTTGCCTTGGGGGGCACTCCACCCCCCTTGGCCGCCGCCCCCCCTAGAGATCCCATCTCTAGGGCCGGTGCCCCCTCTGGGGGCCTATATAAAGGAGGGGGGAGGGAGGGCAGCCGCACCTGAAGTTTTGGCGCCTCCCTCTCCCCTTGCTACACCTCCTCCTCCCGTAGTTGCTTGGCGAAGCCCTGCCGGAACTCTGCTGCATCCACCATCACGCTGTCGTGCTGCTGGATCTTCATCAACCTCTCCTTTCCCCTTGCTGGATCAAGAAGGAGGTGACGTCATCCGCTCCGTACGTGTGTTGAACGCGGAGGTGCTGTCCGTTCGGCACTTGGTCATCGGTGATTTGGATCACGACGAGTACGACTCCCTCAACCCCGTTCTCTTGAACGCTTCCGCTTGCGATCTACAAAGGTATGTAGATGCACTCCTATCACTCGTTGCTTAGATGAACTTATAGATGGATCTTGGTGAAACCGTAGGAAAACTTTTATTTTCTGCAACGTTCCCCAACAGTGGCATCATGAGCTAGGTCTATGCGTAGTTCTCTATTGCACGAGTAGAACACAAATCTGTTGTGGGCGTAGATCTTGTCAACTTGCTTGCCGCTACTAGTCTTATTTTGCTTCAGCGGTATTGTGGGATGAAGCGGACCAGACCGACCTTACACGTACACTTACGTGAGATAGGTTCCACCGACTGACATGCACTAGTTGCATAAGGTGGCTAGCGGGTGTCTGTCTCTCCTAATTTAGTTGGAGCGGATTCGATGAAAAGGGTCCTTATGAAGGGTAAATAGAAGTTGACAAAATCACATTGTGGTTTCGTAGGTAAGAAAACGTTCTTGCTAGAACCCAATTGCAGCCACGTAAAAGATGCAACAACAATTAGAGGATGTCTAACTTGTTTTTGCAGCAATTGTCTTGTGATGTGATATGGCCAGAAGTTGTGATGAATGATGAATGATATATTGTGATGTATGAGATCATGTTCTTGTAATAGGAATCACGACTTGCATGTCGATGAGTATGACAACCGGCAGGAGCCATAGGAGTTGTCTTTATTTTTTGTATGACATGCGTGTCATTGAAGAACGCCATGTAAATTACTTTACTTTATTGCTAAACGCGTTAGCCATAGAAGTAGAAGTAGTCGTTGGCGTGACAACTTCATGAAGACACGATGATGGAGATCATGATGATGGAGATCATGGTGTCATGCCGGTGACGAAGATGATCATGGAGCCCCGAAGATGGAGATCAAAGGAGCTATATGATATTGGCCATATCATGTCACTATTATATAATTGCATGTGATGTTTATTATGCTTATGCATCTTGTTTACTTAGAACGACGGTAGTAAATAAGATGATCCCTTATAATAATTTCAAGAAAGTGTTCCCCCTAACTGTGCGCCGTTGCTAAAGTTCGTCGTTTCGAAGCACCACGTGATGATCGGGTGTGATAGATTCTTACGTTCACATACAACGGGTGTCGGTGTCAAAACCGGCGGATCTTGGGTAGGGGGTCCCGAACTGTGCGTCTAGGCGGATGGTAACAGGAGACAAGGTGATAGCGTAGCAAACTAGCCAACCGGACTATAATGCTTTATTACTTTCACTTAGCCATAGGAGCTCGAATGTGGGGCTACTATATAGCCCCTAGCGGCATCGCTCCTCTCCGAACTTCGGGGCGCGTATGTGCCTGACCGGGAAGCGGTCCTTCGTCAAAGCGGAGGAATTCTAAACATTCCAATGGTCGATCGAGTGGTTGACCAGTCTCTCGCTATATCATGACAGTCAGTTTTCGGCTTTCTCTACTGAGGTGCTCGCCCGGCCGAACCGGGGCATAATCGCAGTAGTTCTCCTGGTGCCGCGTTAGCCGATGATACGGAACGTAAGGCAGCAAAACACAGGAGCCGGGCAAACCCAACATTTGACCAAAGACATGATTCGGAGCTGATGCATATAAGGCCTAACTCGAGACGCCGAACACTCCCTGAGGTGTTCGGTCTTTATGATACCGGGCAAAACAATGCCCTAAGCCCCTAGTGTCCAGGTTCAGGCGGGAACTTCTGACGCGGCCGATGCCAAAACGCCAGCCTCCTCCTTGGTTATGGTAGGAAACCGGGGGATGTGTATCAACAAGAGACAGTAAGAAAGGTTGACGCAGGGTCTTAATCTGAAAAGAATCCTTGCAACGGGTCCCTGCTGCACATCTGCGCCTGTGTCTCCGTTGTGCTGTATCCTGGACGGGTGTAGCACGCGCTTCATCTGTAAAAGAGAAGGACTTAGTTTCCAAGAAATATCGTGCAGAGGTTGTATAAAAATAGAATAAAAGGAAGAAAATTGAGCTTTAGTGGCTCTCATCATTTATACACGCAGCCCCTTATAAAGGGGATATGCGGCTGGGAAGCCCCTTGCTGGACTCGCCTAACCATGTCCGAGGTCTGAATGACCTGTTTTTAGGGGCTTTGACCCGCAAGGTCTGATTAGTGTGTGGCTATCGAGGCAGTCTCACGTTCTCCGTGGTCGAGGAACACTCGGAGTTACTTTTTAATGGAATTATGCCACGTTGACCAGGCATTTTTAAGCGTAAAAAACGCGTAATGTGGTATTGCGTTAGGGCTGGCGAAAGTTGCGCGCCCCAGTAGTGCTTAAGGGCTACTGTTTGAATGGGGCGATGGATAGTGAGCTTTTCGCGACGGAGGTGGTCGAATGAACCGAACACAACCTCTAGTGGTACAGAGCCTGTGTAATTGGCTTAAAGGCCTGGCGTCACTCCTTTGAAGGAAGTGCTGCTATGGCGAATTTTGGTATGGTCTGTCCCCATTCTGCGGGCGGTGTCCTGGTATTGCAGGTGCCACACTGTCTTTTCGTGTTATCACATGAAGTGAGTTCACTGTTTTGACTTCTAGTGGGAAAGTCTTCTGTTTTCTGGAGTGCTGCTTTTGGGTTTCGTCACTTTCGCTTGGTGTGTCGAGCCCCTTGTGTTCGGCATTAAGTCGGCCGGACTGTTTGAAGACCCAACAATCTCTGTGGGTATGGTTTGCAGGCTTCCCAAGGTACCATGTATTTGACATAGTCTGTCCAGAATCTTATTTAGGTTGGATAGCTCGTCACTGTTGTCCTTGAGGGGCAGCGTTTTGTTGTTCGGCCGAAAGCTTTTGAATCCGGCGTTGACCGCCGTACTATTCGGGCCATTTTCCTTATTCCGGCGCTGATCTTTTCTGTGTCATGATTTCCCATTTCCATCCCTAACTTCGGATGTACTCGGGTCGCTGGTGCTGCACCTAGCCAGCCAGCTATCTTCCCCCGCGCAAAAGCGGGTCATGAGGCTTGTTAGTGCGGCCATTGTTCTTGGTTTTTCCTGGCCGAGGTGTCTGGCAAGCCATTCGTCTCGGACGTTGTGTTTAAAGGCTGCTAAGGCTTTAGCGTCCGGACAGTCGACTATTTGGTTCTTTTTAGTGAGGAACCTGTTCCAGAATTTTCATGCTGACTCTTCGGGCTGTTGAGTTATGTGACTTAAATCGTCTGCATCCGGAGGACGGACATAGGTCCCCTGAAAATTTGCTCGAAATGCATCCTCAAGCTCTTCCCAACTTCCAATGGTATTTTCTGGGAGGCTTTTAAGCCAATGCCGAGCTGGCCCTTTGAGCTTGAGGGGTAGGTATTTTATGGCATGGAGATCGTCTCCTCTGGCCATATGTATGTGTAGGATGTAATCCTCAATCCAGACTCCGGGGTCTGTTGTTCCGTCATATGCTTCTATGTTTACGGGTTTGAATCCCGCTGGAAATCCATGATCTAGTACCTCGTCGGTGAAACATAGTGGGTGTGCGGCGCCCCTGTATTTGGGTGTGCCGTTGTCTTCAAATGCTCGGCGGGTTATGTTGCTTCCTGGAGTCTTCTTTTTTGGCCCATAAATAGACCTGACTGGGTCGTCCTTTTTCCGAGGGTCTTTATGCTGATCGTGTGCCGGCTTGTGTGCGACGCCCCTTGTTGCTCTTGGCCTGTCATCTGGTTGTCTATCCAGCCAGGCGGCTTCTTTCTTTTTTGACTGCGGGGGCTCTAAGGCCTCCACGTCAAATTCGGGCAACAACTTGCGCTTCGGGTAGCTCTTTGTCTGGTGACTAGCGCCATGTTTATCTGCGCTATTGAGTACTTTGCTCCATCTCATTCTGAGTGCGTCCTCCGCTGTTTTGAGCTTCCGCTTTTGCTTCTTCAAACTTCTTGCAGTGGTGACGAGCCTTTTATGAAGATTCGTATGCTCTGGTGATGTGAGATCATCTTCGTGGGGATGGGTTGTTTGTCCAGTTCATGTCCGGCTGGCTGCTTGTTGACATGTGTGTCGTCCACCGCTTCGCCCTGCTTTAGGGCCGGGTCCGTATGGGTGCCGTTTTTATCGAGGCCGGTCTTCGGGTGGCGCTTGCGTCGCCGTTTTGGTTGTTTGTTGGGGGAGTTGTCCTTCGCCACGTCCCATTTTTCCTCATTATTGCTTCCTTTTGGTGTATCCACCATGTATACGTCGTGAGTTGGGGTGGCTTTCCCGTGCCCGGTAGGCGCTGGTTCTTGATCGTCTCCGGCATCGTCGTCCATACCGTTGATGTCTTCGGAGTCGTAGTTTAGCATGTCGGTTAGATCGTCGACAGTGGCTATTAATTGGGTGGTGGGTGGGCTTTGAATTTCTTCGTCGTCCACATCCCAACCGTCCTGACCGCAGTCCGGCCAGGGCTCTCCTGATAACGAGAGATACTTTAGCGAACTCAAGATGTCGCCGAAAGGTGAGTGTTGAAAGATGTCCGCTGCGGTGAACTCCATGATTGGCGCACGATCGGATTCGATCGGAGTGGGCGCTGGAGGTTCGAAGTCCGGCAAGGAGTCTGGCACCTCGGAGTCACGAGCTTCATGAGGGACAAGGTCATTGTTCGGCTCCATCGCCGTAGAGGTTGCAGCTCCCGAGGCGGTGTCTAGCCATCCATCCTTGATCTGCGCAGCCGGCTCCGAATTGAAGATCGGAGCGGGTTCGAGTGCGGCCTCCAGGATACTGTCCGGCAGCAGATCTAAATCATGCACGCCATGGCAGTGCGGCACGCTCGGCTGTGGCTCGGATCCATCGAGGATCAAGTCCCCGCGGATGTCAGCCGTGAAGTTCAAACTTCCAAATCTGACCTGACGGCCAGGGGCGTAGCTCTCGATCTGCTCCAGACGGCCACGCGAATTGGCCCGCAGTTCAAAGCCGTCGAATACGAAGATCTGTTCGGGGAGAAAGGTCTCACCCTGGACTGCATCATTGATGATGGTCGAAGAAGCCATCGAGCATATCGGTGACGACACAGAGGAACTCTCAATGAAAGCACCAATGTCGGTGTCAAAACCGGCGGATCTCGGGTAGGGGGTCCCGAACTGTGCGTCTAGGCGGATGGTAATAGGAGACAAGGGACACAATGTTTTACCCAGGTTCGGGCCCTCTTGATGTAGGTAAAACCCTACGTCCTGCTTGATTAATATTGATGATGTGTGTTACAAGAGTGGATCTACCACGAGATCAAGGAGGCTAAACCCTAGAAGCTAGCCTATGGTATGATTGTTGTTCGTCCTATGGACTAAAGCCATCCGGTTTATATAGACATTGGAGAGGGCTAGGGTTACACAAAGTCGGTTACAATGGTAGGAGATCTACATATCCGTATCGCCAAGCTTGCCTTCCACGCCAAGGAAAGTCCCATCCGAACACGGAACGAAGTCTTCAATCTTGTATCTTCATAGTCTTGGAGTCCGGCCGACGAGTCTTGCGTTCATTGACGACGAGTCTTACACCCGTTGGACATAGTCTTACACCCGTTGTAAGACATATTTACACATGCAAAACACTTAGGTTGAACACCCGTTGGACATAGTCTTGTGTAAATCTGTCTTACACCCTGAACCAGGCTTCAATGACGACAAGTCTGGCGCGCAAATTGTCTTCGGCATTGCAAGGCGGGTTCCTCCTCCGAATACTTCATAGAAGATGTTGAACACAAGGATAGTGTCCGGCTCTGCAAAATAAGTTCCACATACCACCGTAGAGAGAATAATATCTGCACAAATCTAATCTGCTGACGTATTCCGCAGCGTGACATCACGCCACGGCCAAGCCTTTATTTGAATCATTTTACTGTTCCACCTCAGCACGTTTAGCGAGGCGGTTTCCTCGGCATGTCTTGTCAAAGCAGAGATTGTGTCCCCTTATTCCGGGATTCTCATCAATACGGGCGTGGGTAACCCAACCGTGCCTTTGGTATGACTCCCTAATTGAAAGCGAGTCCCAAACGGTTACGGGGAGGGCTCTTGGTATTCAACTCCTTTATAAATAGACCAAGGCTCGACTCCTTTTCTTTTCAATCCAATCGAATCCGCCCCTCGCTTCGAGTTCCAACACCCAAAGCTCTAGTTTTAGGCGCTTCAGACCTTTGATGATGTCCGGCTCCGACCTTCAAGGCTGGTGGATGCCTTCCTCCATTACGGAAGAAGATGTGCGAAAGCTGAGAGGTGCCAGGTACCTAATCGGCGAAATCTCGCACAGGCTACCTGCTCAAGGGCAGGCCATTCCCACTCCTCAGCCCGGTGAGAGCGTGGTGTTCACATCTCACTTCCTTCGGGGGCTAGGTTTCCCGATTGATCCCTTCGTGAGAGGGCTTATGTTTTATTACGGGCTGGAATTCCACGACTTAGCTCCGGAGTCCATCCTCCAAATCTCATCATTCATTGTCGTGTGTGAGGCCTTCCTCCATATTACTCCTCACTTCTGATTGTGGCTTAGAACCTTCAAGGTGGAACCGAAGATGATCGAGGGGCAACACGCTGAGTGCGGAGGAGCTATCATAAGCAAGATGGCCGACGCTCCATGGCCCGAAGGCTCTTTTCAAGAGGAGTTCGGCTTATGGCAACGGACTGGTTTTACATCACAGCCCCCAGGGGCACCACATGGGTGGCGCCACCTGTTTTTTGCTCGGGTCCCCCATCACGACGAGCATCATGGGTTAATGAAGGGCTTATCTAGGGGCCGTCCAAAGACGTGCCCCTACTACAGGACCGCATTCGAGATCTCCTAGAAAGAGATATTAACCTGACCGTAGTGGCGCAAGTTATGCTGATTCGCTGCACGCTGCCCTGCAAACGTCGCCCTCTCCGCCTGTGGGAATTTAATCCGGAGGGACCGCAAGTCCTCCAACATTTTATGGGCGTGACACCCGTGGAGATGTACAAATTGTTCTTCGGATCACAAGCAAGGTGTCCGGACTTGTCCGAGGATGCAGGTCTGAGCTGCAATCGCCCGGATGCTCAGGTAAGTAGCCCCATATTTGGACACGCCATCCGTATTTTCATCATAAAATTGCCTTTTAACAGAGCTATCTTTTGAACAGGAGTGGATAGCAAAGGCAAAGCTTATCAGGTGTCCATCCCCCTTGCCCGAGACTGTGCCGGATCCTGTGTTAACCAGGATGCTGGAGATTATGCTTTCGGCGGAGGGTGAAGTGGGGAACCAAGGAGCTACCGCCTCCGCGAAGGATGCTGTCAGGAAGGGAGGAATCGAGAATTCCCCCGACCTGGGAAAGAAAAGGACTGCCTCTGAAGACTCGGAGGGGATGGCCTCGAAATGGGGGAAGAAATCTTTGCCAGAGGATCCGGCGCCGGAGAGTGCCCCGGCCGCATTGCACCCTCAAGGGGATCAGCTCTCCTCCGAGTCGTAAGTAAAGAGAGGGTTTCAAAAATGATTGGCACCCCTGTTTTATTTCTAAGGAAGATAACCGAAATATTACCTTGCAGTTCGGATCTCAACCCTTCTCAGCAGAGCTCGTCTTCAGGGGATCTTCGTCCGGAGATGATGGAGAGCGAAACGCCTCGCCTAGATGCACCATCTTACAAGGCGGGCGACCCCGAGGTGTCGTCCCAGAGGGTTTTCCCAAAGCCGGACCCTAAAAAGGTCGTCAGGCTAGTCCGGCACCCTCTGGTGCGCGGTCGGAGGGGCTGAGGGATCTGCTCGGGCGAGCGTCCATCTCAGAAGAACACCGTATGTTGATGAACACGGTGATAGGAAGGATTTCATCCACAGAAAGCGGATTGTACGAGGCCGCCAGGAGTTTATTGACATACTTTGAGGTACGTGAAAAGGTGTACCTTTTGGTAGAGCCGCATATATAAAATGCGCCCTGTATAAATAGTAGCCCCTGAGACTCTATGTGTCGTCAAAAGTGATGGCGCACAGAGGATCATAACCCCAGGTGTAAAGTGTCACCTTTTTATGAAGGTGGCGAGGCGTTCGGTGGCTAGCCGAACTGATGAATCTACCGAGCTAAAGCGGCAACTTGATGTGGCGGAAGCCGACATCACGCTTGTAAATAAGCGGCTGGACGAGGCACACGGTATGCTCCACAGACATCTGATAAGAGGAGTTCGATGCTCGTGCCTTATAATATATGTGTGTAATGTAGATGGTGCTGCTGCCGTGGAGAATATTCGGGCGCCGCTTGCCCGAGCCAAGGAGCAAGCAAGGAAAAGTGATGCGGCTGCCGTTAAGGCGGCTGAAGAGCTAAAAGCCGAACAGGCTGCTCACTGCCAGAGCAAGAAAGTAATAGCCGAGATGGCTATAAAATTGAATGATGTTGACGACCGCTGTAAATTTCTTGAACAAGAAGAGAGGTCGGCTCAGAAGGACCTTGAGAAGAGTACTGCCGAGGCCAAGGATACTCGCTCTGCAATGAGAGCTATGAAGGGGAGCTACGTCAGGCCGGAGATATCACGACTGGAAAGCCCTATATGCTGCGGATGAAGTTCGGGGATCCTAAGTATGCTCCATTAGACCAGCAGTGGAGTGCGGAAAACACTTATCTGGATTTGGCAGCTAGTGCGGCAGACGCAATCGAACACTTCCGAGGTCGAGGTGACCATGAGTTGGAAGAACTTTTTTGGTCGCAGTTCCACAATCCAGAACGCCCACTTTCGGTATCCGACCGTTTGGCCGCCTAGGCGGAGCTGAATAGGTTATCCGGACTCGCCATGAAGTATGTTGCGAGTCGTTTGTGGCCGGGAGAGCCAGAGCCGAAGAGTTATTCTAGCTTGGTGCAGCAGTTCCTTGGTTCGGTGCCGCATGTTGATGCAATGAAGAGGTCGACGTGCATAGAGGGTGCACAAATGGCTCTTGCCCGTGTCAAGACATACTGGGCGGATATGAAGGCTAGTGTTGTTGCATCCCGGGATTCGGACGAAAGCCGAGTACCTGCCAAGCACTACTTTGAGGAAGTTCTTCCGGGCGCTCGTTTAATAGAAGCGCAGTGCTCGAAGGATGTTGTGTTCAAATAGCATGTGCTATTGTAAACGTAATAGTTTGATAGAATATAAAAGCTTTTTATACTTGTGCTTGCAAGAATTATAATACCTCCTATGCGGCCGTTTAATGTATATGTGTATATAACCTGAAAGATGGCAGTCGTTGTCTTCAGCCCCCACGCATATAATGCGGGGGTGTTCGCAAAAAGGCGCTTTTTCACACTTAATCGAACGTCTTGGTCCTACAAAGGAGGTGATAGCGCGACGAACCAGGCAACCGGACTATAATGCTTTATCACTTTCACTTAGCCATAGGAGTTTGACAGTGGGGCTACTGTCGTGGTTCTAAGTCTGACAGTAGAATGGGGGTAGGTATGGAGAGGCAAGATCCTAGCTATGGAGTAGTTGTACACATGAGTGTTTTTACGAGTTCAGGCACTTCTCTGAGGAAGTAATAGCCCTACGTCTCACAGCCCGGAGGCGGTCGACTGGTTTATGTGTATATGAGTTACAGGGGTGCGAACCCTTCTACCAGTGGAGGGGGGTGGCTTATATAGAGGACGCCAGGACCCCAGCCAAGCCACGTAGTAGAGGGTTAAAGTACATTAAGGCCGGGCGTTATTGGTAACGCCCTACATAAAGTGTCATCATGACCATTAAGACTACTTAATTACAGACCGTTTGGATACAGAGTAGATCCTGAACTCCTGATGGTCGAGTGAGTCTTCATGGTCGAGTGTCTTTAGGTTCGTCGAGTGTCTTCTAGCCGGTCGAGTGGAGTCACTCTTGGTCGAGTGGAATCCCTCTTGGTCGACTGGAAGGTAGCTTCGTTTAAGGATGTCCTTGGGTATGGTATCCTAGATAGGTCCATGACCCTACCCTAGGTACATAACATCATCATTAGCCCCCGAATGGATCGAGGTTCGAGTGAGGAAGGAGTTGATAATTTTCTCCGACTTATTTCCCATGCTTTGATTATGTCGTATCTTGGATCGGCGATTTTTCTTTCGGCGTTGGCGTCAACTTTTACTTTAGTCGCCTTGATCCATTCTTGTCTTCTGTCGAGTGAACTTTTTGAACTTTGGTGAACTTCCGAGCGACGGATCGCAGGAAAGATATCGTCTGACTCGAGTGAACGAGGTCCCAAGTCGAGTGCAGGAGTGCAAGAAGTCTTCGGCCAGGTGCGGTGCGGATGTTGCTCTGTCTCTGGTCCACGTTCACTGCAAGGATGCACGAGAGGACAAGCTGGTGGCTCTTAGGGTGGCTAACACCAAGAAGCACGATTTCAGATCTTTCATGGAGACCTTCATTGCTGCTGCCACTCGGATTGCAGATGGAATTGATCTGGACGAGTTTGTTGCACCTTCCAGCCCTCCACAGGAGGGGTAAAAAACTTCTGAGCTTGATACTTTAAATTTGCCTCGGTATGCCGAGTGAGTTTTGTAACCGACAAACCTTAACAGGCCTAGAGCCTGAGCACTTTCGGTTCCGTTAGGTGTTATCCGAACTTGGATTCGACGTTGAATATGTTTGCATTTGGTTTGAGGTGTCTTTTGCAGGTTAAAGCGAAGCGCTCATTGCAATTGACTTGTTCCCCAATACACTTAGGCGAGCACTGGGCTGCAGCTAAGCCCCCGAGTGAGAGGTTTGCTCTCCACTCGGTAGGATTTTCACATACTTAGGCAAGCGCTAGACTGCAGCTAAGCCCCCGAGTGGGAGGTTTGCTCTCCACTCGGTAGGATTTTAGATACTTAGGCGAGCACTGGGCTGCAGCTAAGCCCCTGAGTGGGAGGTTTGCTCTCCACTCGGTAGGATTTTAGATACTTAGGCGAGCACTGGGCTGCAGCTAAACCCCCGAGTGGGAGGTCTGCTCTCCACTCGATAGGATTTCAGATACTTA
>NC_041381.1:691316095-691333342 GCF_002162155.2 Triticum dicoccoides
AGCACTGGGCTGCAGCTAAGCCCCCGAGTGGGAGGTTTGCTCTCCACTCGGTAGGATTTCAGATACTTAGGCGAGCACTGGACTGCAGCTAAGCCCCCGAGTGGGAGGTTTGCTCTCCACTCGGTAGGATTTCAGATACTTAGGCGAGCACTGGGCTGCAGCTAAGCCCCCAAGTGGGAGGTTTGCTCTCCACTCGGTAGGATTTTGTATTGGTGGCGTAGCTCGGAAGGAGTGGGTAGCAGTCGACCTGCACCTCATCCTCCTTGCAGAGTGCATGTTGTATTTGTGGCGTAGCTCGGAAGGAGAGAGTAGCAGTCGACCTGCACCTCGTCTTCCGAGCAGAGCGCACGTTGTATTTGTGGCGTAGCTCGGAAGGAGAGAGTAGCAGTCAACCTACACCTCGTCTTCCTTGCAGAGCGCACGTTGTACTTGTGGCGTAGCTCAGAAGGAGAGGGTAGCAGTCGACCTGCACCTCGTCCTCCTTGCAAAGCGCACGTTGTATTTGTACTTAGGCGAGCGCAATGTTGCAGCTAAGCCTCCGAGTGGAAGGCTGGCTTACCACTCGACAGGATTTTGTTTATCTTAGGCGAGTACTCGGACTGCAACTAAGCCTCCGAGTGGAAGGCTGGCTTACCACTCGACAGGATTTTATTTATCTTAGGCGAGTACTTGGACTGCAGCTAAGCCTCCGAGTGGAAGGCTGGCTTACCACTCGATAGGATTTTATTTATCTTAGGCGAGTACTTGGACTGCAGCTAAGCCTCCGAGTGGAAGGCTGGCTTACCACTCGGTAGGATTTTGTTTATCTTAGGCGAAACGGATTTCACAGCTAAGCCTTCGTGTGGGAGAATGGCTCACCACTCGGTTAGGATTTGTTTTTTTTACAGACTTGGGCGAATCGGATTCGCAGCCAAGCCACCCACTGGGGGATTGTTTTGAGTGGGCAAAAGAAATAACAATTACTGGGAAGATTATAAAGCTCTTGTCTTTGATAAATAAACTACTGAAGTATTTTTATTACAACTCATCCGAGTGAATACTTAGGTGTAAAAGGGGCGGAGAAGCTCCGCGTTCCAAGCTCGAGGCTCGTCGATCTGATGTTCGACATTATAAAGACGGTATGCTCCATTGTGGAGAACCTTGGTGACGATGAAGGGACCTTCCCAAGAAGGAGCAAGCTTGTGTGGTTTCTGCTGATCCACTCGGAGAACTAAATCTCCTTCCTGGAAGGCTCGACTCTTCACGTTTTTGGCGTGGAAGCGACGCAAGTCTTGTTGATAAATGGTCGATCTGATCAGAGCCATCTCCCTTTCTTCCTCTAATAGGTCGACTGCATCCTGCCGCGCTTGTTCTGCTTCAGCTTCGGTGTAGAGCTCGACCCGGGGAGCATTGTGGAGAAGGTCGCTTGGCAAGACCGCTTCAGCTCCGTAGACCAAGAAGAATGGAGTTCTTCCAGTCGACTGGTTGGGCGTGGTCCTTAACCCCCAAAGCACCAAGGGAAGTTCGTCAACCCATGCACCAGCCGCATGCTTAAGATCACACATCAAACGGGGTTTCAACCCTTTGAGAATCAAACCGTTGGCTCGTTCCGCCTGTCCATTCGACTGTGGATGAGCGACTGAAGCATAGTCGACTCGCGTGCCTTGAGACGTGCAGAAAGCTCTGAACTGTTCAGAGTCGAAGTTTGACCCATTGTCCGTGATGATGCTGTGTGGGACCCCATATCTGAATATTAATTCTCTGATGAAGCTGACGGCAGTACCGGCATCGAGGTTTTTGATGGGTTTATCTTCGATCCACTTAGTGAACTTGTCGACTGCTACCAGCACATGGGTAAAACCGCTTCTACCTGTTCTCAAAGGACCAACCATATCCAAACCCCACACTCAAAGGGCCAGACGAGTGGTATAGTCTTCAAAGCTGACGCAGGCTTGTGCGACATATTGGAGTAAAATTGACATCCCTTGCACTTGTCGACTATCTCCTTCGCCATTTCATTCGCTCTTGGCCAATAAAATCCGGCTCGGTATGCTTTGGCCACGATGGTCTGAGAGGACGCATGATGGCCACAGGTCCCCGAGTGGATGTCATCAAGGATTATTCGACCTTCCTCCGGTGTTATGCATTTCTGACCAACTCCAGTCGCGCTTTCTCTATACAACTGTCCTCTTATCACGGTAAAGGCCTTAGATCGGGGGACGATCTGTCGAGCCTCTTCTTCGTCCTCCGGGAGTTCTTTCCTCAAGATATACGCGATGTATGGTACTGTCCAATCTGGAGTGATCACCAAAACTTCCATGATCAGGTCGACCACTGCTGGGACTTCAACCTCAGTCGGGTCCGTAACACTCTTAGGTTGCGGAGCTTCATTGGTAAAAGGATCTTCTATGACTGACGGAGTGTGGATATGCTCCAAGAACACATCACTAGGGATGGCCTCTCTCTTGGATCCTATCTTCGCCAGATCGTCAACTACTTGATTTTTCATTCGGGGTATGTGGTTGAGCTCTAACCCTTCGAACTTCTTTTCGAACTTCCTCACTGCATTGCAGTATCCAGTCATGGCTGGGCTTCTAACGTCCCACTCCTTCATCACCTGATTGACCACCAAATCTGAGTCGCCATAAACCATAAGGCGACGAACACCGAGTGAGATGGCCATGCGCAACCCATACAAGAGTGCTTCATATTCTGCTTCATTGTTGGAGGAATCAAAGTGGATTTGGAGCACATATCTGAGTTTATCTCCTCGGGGGGAAACCAAAACAACCCCAGCACCAGAACCGTTTAACATCTTAGATCCATCAAAGAACATGGTCCAATGCTCCGAGTGAACTTGAGTCGGCTGCTGTTGCTCAATCCACTCGGCAAGGAAATCTGCTATAGCCTGGTACTTAATGGCTTTCTTTGCCTCGAATTTGACATCAAGGGGAAGGAGTTCAATCGCCCATTTAGCCACTCGACCAGTTGCATCTCTGTTATGCAGAATCTCTGACAATGGTGCGTCGCTGACGACTGTAATGTCATGATCAGAGAAATAATGAGCAACCTTCTTCATGGTCATGTAGATCCCATACACAAGCTTCTGATAATGAGGATATCTTTGCTTTGATGGGGTCAAAACTTCAGAGAGATAATACACTGGGCGCTGAACTTTGAAGGCTTTCCCTTCTTCTTCCCGCTCGACCGTAAGTATTGTATTGACGACTTGTCCTGTGGCTGCAATATAAAGCAACAGAGGCTCTTTGCTGATTGGAGCAGCAAGCACCGGCTGGGTGGAGAGCAGAGTTTTTAACTCGGCAAATGCTGCATCAGCTTCTGGAGTCCACTCAAACTTGTCTGTCTTCTTCATCAGTCGGTAAAGGGGCAATGCCTTTTCACCGAGGCGAGAGATGAATCGACTTAAAGCGGCCAAGCATCCAATAAGCTTCTGGACGTCGTGCACACACACAGGGCGTTTCATTCGGAGTATGGTGCCGACTTTTTCTGGGTTAGCATCGATTCCTCGTTCTGAAACGAGAAAACTGAGTAACTTTCCGCCAGGTACTCTGAATGTGCACTCTCATGGATTGAGCTTGATATCGTACCTTCTGAGATTGGCAAATGTTTCGGCTACGTCAGTCAATAGGTCGGAACCTTTTCGCGACTTGACCACGATATCATCCATGTACACTTCCACATTCCGACTGATTTGAGTGAGTAAACACTTTTGAATCATTCTCATGAACGTGGCTCTGGCATTCTTGAGGCTGAATGGCATGGTGATATAGCAGAAGCACCCGAATGGAGTGATGAAAGCTGTTTTAATTTCGTCAGGTCCATACAGACGGATCTGATGATACCCGGAATAAGCGTCTAGAAAAGACAATCTCTCGCACCCTGCGGTCGAGTCGACAATTTAGTCGATGCGAGGGAGACGAAAATGATCTTTCGGGCAGGCCCGATTGATATGTTTGAAATCTATGCACATATGAAGTGAGTTGTCCTTCTTGGGAACCATGACAACATTGGCGAGCCACTCGGAGTGGTATATCTCTCGGATGAACTCTGCTGCAAGGAGTCGAGCCACCTCCTCGCCAATGGCTTTTTTCTTCTGAACGGCGGACCGTCGAAGATATTCTTTAACGTGTTTCGCTTTTGAGTCGACTCTAAGGCGATGCTCAGCTAGCTCCCTGGGAACATCCGGCATGTCATCTGGCTTCCATGCAAAGATGTCCCAGTTCTCACGGAGGAACTGGATGAGTGCTCCTTCCTATTTAGAGTCGAGTGTTGTGGAAATATGGGTCGGAGCTGCATTGGGGTCAGTCGGGTGGATATGAACTGGCTTCGTCTCCCCGGACGACTGAAATGCTGACTCTGTGGTGGGCTTCTTGGCCCGCAGCAAATCACTCGGATCTGCATTCTTCTTGTATTCCTCCAGCTCTACCACTGTTATCTGGTCATCCACAATCTCTGAGCCTTTCTGGAAACACTCTTCTGCCTTCTTCCGGCTGCCAGTGATGGTGATCACGCCTTTGGGGCCAGGCATCTTTAACTTGAGGTACACATAACATGGTCGAGCCATGAAGCGTGCATAGGCTGGCCTTCCCAAAATAGCGTTGTAGGCGCTTCAGAAATCCACGACTTCAAATATCAGCTTCTCTTTGCGGAAATGCTTCGAGTCGCCGAACACTACATCCAGAGCTATTTGGCCGAGTGACTCAGCCTTCTTTCCTGGGATGACTCCGTGAAAACTCATGTTGCTGGAACTGAGCCCGGACATCGGAATGCCCATTCCCTTGAGTGTCTCTGCATACAGTATATTCAATCCACTGCCGCCATCCATCAATACCTTCGTCAGTCGAGTGCCTTCGACGACTGGGTCGACCACCAGCGCTTGCCTCCCAGGGGTGGCAATGTGAGTAGGATGATCAGACTGGTCGAAAGTAATGGGAGTTTACGACCATCTCAGATAGTTTGGTGTCACCGGGGCGACCATGTTGACCTCACGGTTGATCACTTTCAGTCGACTTTTGCTCTCTACATCAGCAAAAATCATCAGAGTGGAGTTGACATGAGGGTACTCTCCATCACTGTCCTCCTTGTCCTCAGCCTTGTCCGACTCCTTCTCTTTGTCCTTCGGCTGTTTCCCTTGAAACTGCTGGATTAAGAGCCGGCACTAGCGAGTGGTATGCTTTGGGTAGATGAAGTTACCATCTTCGTCTTTCTTCGTGTGGATATGACACGGTAGATCCATCACGTCATTACCTTCCTTATCTTTTAACTTCTTGGGGTTCCAAGATCCTTTGGGCTTCCCTTTGAATTTGCCCTGAGTCACGGCCAGAGCCTCTCCAGGAGCAGCTGGCTCGGCCTTCCGCTTTTGCTTCCGACTGGAGTTTCCTTTATCCGACTGGCTCGGCTTGTACTTGCCACTACGGAGTCTGTCCTCTTCTTTGCCATTGGCGTACTTGGTGGCTATTTCCATCATCTGACTCAGGGTCATATCTCCAGTTCGACCAAACTTCAGGCTCAACTCTCTATTCTTGACACCATCCTTGAAGGCGCAGACCGCTTGATGGTCTGACACATTCTCTACAGTATGATGCAAAGTGATCCATCTCTGGATGTAATCTCTCAGAGTTTCACTCGACTTTTGTACACAAACTTGCAGCTCTGTCAATCCGGCCGGTCGCTTGCAAGTTCCCTCGAACGTCCTGACGAACACTCGGGAAAGATCTTCCCAAGCGTAAATGCTTCTAGGAGCTAACTGATTCAACCACGCCCTGGCTGAACCCTCTAGCATAAGTGGCAAATGCTTCATGGCCACCTCATCATTACCGCCACCAATCTGAACAGCCACCCGGTAGTCTTCAAGCCAAGTTTCAGGCTTAGACTCTCCGGTGAACTTACTCACTCCAGTCGCCAACCTGAAGTTGGGGGGTATCACTGTGGCTCTAATGGCTCTGCTAAAGCATTCTGGACCTGAAACATGGACTCGGCTGCTTGTGGGCACATCTCTGTCATGGCCACCTCTATGAGCTCTGTTCCGGTCAACCAAACCTTGCACGATGATGGATCTCGCGTCAAAGCCTGGTTCTCTGGGGTCGACTGGAGCTCTCCGTCCAACACTTAGCTGGTGTCCGTCATCTTGCTGCCGATGGGCGTTAGACCCACTTCTCGGGGGAGGAGTGGGCACTCGACGCCTGTCATCACGATCAAATCAATCATCATAGTGGTCCCGCCGGCCTTCACGTCCCACGCGCCTTGGAGGCGACCTTGGACTATGAGCCGACTGAACAGTATTCACAGCGACGGATCGACTGTGAATCCTGTTGTGCGACTGCGATACAACCGAATTCTGATCTCCTGCCGCCCGGAGCAAATCTCTGATCTACATCAAGCCTCTTCCAGCCTCCGACTGAGAGGGCTGAATTGATTCCGGTATACGGGCTGCAGCTGCCAAATTTTGAATCGGGGTTCGGTATACTTGAGTCGGTTGCGGAAAGAGCTGACGTCGGCGGGAGTCGGGTACTCGCTGACGCGCACGCTCGTCGAGTGCTCGCTGGAGGTTCTCCAGTCGAGTGCGTTCAGCCAAGTTGGCCAAATGCGCCTCTTCCAGGGCATGAGCTTCAGGAGTTTCTCCTGCAATGGGAGTATGCAGGGCATCCATGTTCCAGCGGCGAAGTTCTTCCCTCTGCTGGGAAGTGAGTGGCTCGGGCTGATACTCTTCGTGGGCCTGAGCGGGGTCGCCTCCGTCGTCCATCCCGTCATTGCGGGGGAAACCAGGAGGGCTACGAGGCCCGTTGACCATCAGGACCTCCGCCGCTGGATCACTGCTATCGCATTCGGATGCAGTCTCTACGAAGCCAGTCGACAGGTCGAACAGGCCGTAGAAAGATTCGTCGGGCTCAATTGCCGCGACTTGGGTGGTGGCCGATTGGCGAGCCACTGCGTGTCTCACCCATCGCTGGAGCCTCGACCGACCGGAGCGCTTGCGCTGGCGGGAGACAGGGAGGGAGGACGGCACAGGAGTCGACCGGTATGGGGTCGATGGCTGCCGCAGCAGGACGCCATGGACACACGCCCAAAAGTGCGTCGCCCCGCGGACGGGGAGCGCTTCGATGTCGAGTGGTGCCTCCTGGAGCCAAGCGGAGTCGTCGGCGATGAAAGCGAGCGCACTGAGACGGATCTCGCGGCCCTCGACCAGAGCTCCACCAGAAACCATGATGAAGGCAATCGGACAAATTGCAACTTCTCCAAAAATTCGCTAAGACACCTACCCCATGGTGGGCGCCAACTGTCGTGGTTCTAAGTCTGACAGTAGAATGGGGGGTAGGTATGGAGAGGCAAGATCCTAGCTATGTAGTAGTTGTACACACGAGTGTTTTTACGAGTTCAGGCCCTTCTCTGAGGAAGTAATAGCCCTACGTCTCGGAGCCCGGAGGCGGTCGACTGGTTTATGTGTATATGAGTTACAGGGGTGTGAACCCTTCTACCAGTGGAGGGGATGGCTTATATAGAGGACGCCAGGACCCCAACCAACCCACGTAGCAGAGGGTTAAAGTACATTAAGGCCGGGCTTTACTGGTAACGCCCTACATAAAGTGTCATCATGACCATTAAGACTACTTAATTACAGACTGTTTGGATACAGAGTAGATCCTGAACTCCTGATGGTCGAGTGAGTCTTCATGGTCGAGTGTCTTTAGGTTCGTCGAGTGTCTTCTAGCCGGTCGAGTGGAGTCACTCTTGGTCGAGTGGAACCCCTCTTGGTCGACTGGAAGGTAGCTTCGTTTAAGGATGTCCTTGGGTATGGTATCCTAGTTAGGTCCATGACCCTACCCTAGGTACATAACATCATCAGCTACTTAATAGCCCCTAGGGGCACCGCGCTCGCCCGAATTTGGGGCGCGTGTGTGCCTGACCGGGAAGCGGCCCTTCATTAACGCGAAGGAATCCTAAATATTCCGAGAGTCATCGAGTGGTTGACTAGTCTCTCGCTATATCATGACAGTCAGTTTTCGGCTTTCTCTACTGAGGTGCTCGCCTGGCCGAACCGGGGCACAATCGCAGTAGTTCTCCTGGTGCCGCCTTAGCCGATAGAGCGGAACATAAGGCAGCAAAACACAGGAGCCGGGCAAACCCAACATTTGACCAAAGACATGATTCGGAGCTGATGCATATAAAGCCAAACTCGCGATGCCGAACACTCCCTAAGGTATTCGGTCTTTATGAAGACGGGCCGAACCAAAGCCCTTGGTAAAAAAGCCCCTGGTGTCCAGGTACACGCAAAGTTCTGGCGTGGCCACATGCCAAGACGCCAGCCCCCTCCTCGGTTATTACGAGAACCGGGGATGTTGTTAACAAGAGACAGTAAAAAAGGTTTACGCAGGGTCTTAATCTGAAAAGAATCCTTAAAACGGGTCCCTACTGCATGTCTGCGCCTGTGTCTCCGTTGTGCCGTATCCTGGACGGGCGTAGCACGGTGTTCGTCTACGATAGAGAGGAACTTAGTAAAAAAATAAGCTTGCGAGAATTCTATATTAAAATAAACAAAATATAGTACAGAGACATGAGCAAAATTGAGCCATATTGTCTCCTGGCGTAAACACGCGGAGCCCCTTGTACAGGGTTATGCGGCTATTAAGCCTTTGTATATTTACGCCGGACTCGTCGAGCCGTGTCCGGGATAGTAGGGCTGGATTAGTGTGCGACTGTCCAGGCGGCCGCGCCATTACCCGTACTTTGGGGATCAATTGATATTTCCCTTTAATGAGATGGTGCCTCGTGGACTAGGCATTTTAAGTGTAAGGGATGCATAATGCGGTATTGCGTTAAAGCGGGCGAAAGCTTCACGTCCCAGTAGCGCTTGATAGCGACTTATGAATGGGGCGATGTGGAAAGTTAACTTTTCGCTTCGGAAGTTGTCGGGTGAGCCGAACGTGACTTCTAACGAAAGGGAACCCATACTCTGGGTATCTAGACCCGGCGTGACTCCTTGAAAGGAAGTGTTGCCATGGCGAATTACTGCTGGGTTTACTCCCAGTTTGTGGATTGTGTCATGATATAACAGGTTTAGGTCACTGCCGCCGTCCATAAGGACTTGTGTAAATTGGAATCCGTCAATAATCGGATCCAAGACCAAGGCAGTCCAGCCTGCGTTCCGGACCCCTCTGGAGTAATCCTGATGATTGAAAGTGATTGGTTGTAATAACCAGTGGCGGTGCTCCTCTGGGGCGGGCCGTATGGCGCGTGGCGCCGTTCTGCTTTTCCCTTTTGTCATCTGAAGTGAATTTACTGTTTTGACTTCTTGTGGGAATTTCTTTTGTTCTCCGGTGTTCTGCTTGTGGGGTGCGTCGTCATCCTCGCTTGGTGTGTCGAGCCCCTTGTGTTCGGCGTTGAGTTTGCCGGACTGCTTTAAGACCCAACAATCTCTGTGGGTATGGTTTGCAGGTCTCCCGGGGGTACTGTGGATTTGACATATTTTGTCCAGGATTTTGTTGAGGTTAGATAGCTCGTCTGTGTCGTCTTTGGGGGGCGGCTTTTTCTGATTTTGCCGAGAGCTTTTGAATCCGGTGTTGACTGGCGTGCTCATCGGGCTGTTATCCTTGATCCGGCGCTGCTCTTTGTTACGGCGCGGTTTCCCATTTCCATCTCTGAGTGCGGATGTACTCGGGTCGCTGGTGCTGCTTCTTGCCAACCAGCTATCCTCTCCCGTGCAAAAGCGGGTCATGAGGCTTGTTAATGCGGCCATTGTTCTTGGCTTTTCTTGACCGAGGTGTCTGGCGAGCCATTTGTCTCGGACGCTATGTTTGAAAGCTGCTAGGGCCTCGGCGTCCGGACAGTCCACTATCTGATTCTTTTTAGTAAGAAATCTGTTCTAGAGTTTCCGGGCTGACTCTCCGGGCTGCTGAGTTATATGACTCAGATCATCTGCATCCGGAGGTCGGACATAGGTCCCTTGAAAATTTGCCCGGAAAGCATCCTCGAGCACTTCCCAACTTCCCATGGTGTTTTCGGGAAGGCTTTTAAGCCAATGCCGGGCTGGCCCTTTGAGCTTAAGGGGTAAGTATTTTATGGCACGAAGGTCATCTCCTCTGGCCATGTGTATGTGGAGGATATAATCCTCGATCCAGACTCCAGGGTCTGTTGTTCCGTCGTATGCTTCTATGTTTACGGGCTTGAATCCCGCTGGAAATTCATGATCCAGTACCTCATCGGTAAAACATAGGGGATGTGCGGCGCCCCTGTATGTAGGTGTGCCGCGATGTTCAGATATTTTTTGCGTTGCATTGCTCACTAGAGCTTGCTTTCTTGGCCCATAGATGGATCTAGTTGGACACGTTTTTTGATGCGAATCCTTGGGCGGATCGCGTGCCGTATTGAGTGCGGCACCCTTTGTCGCTTGAGATCGATCGTGAGGTCGTCTATCCGACCTGGTGGCTTCCTTGTTTTTTGACTGTGGGGGCTCTAAGGCCTCTTCATCAAATTCCGGTAGTAATTCCCGCTTCGGATAGCTCTTTGTGTGATGACTGTTGCCGTTCTTGTGTGCGGTATTGAGTACTTTGCCCCATCTAATTCTGAGTGCATCTTCCGCTGTTTTGAGCTTCCGCTTCTACTTTTTCAGGCTATGTGCAGTGGCAACGAGCCTTTGGTGGTGGTTCTGGGGTTCCAGCAACTTGTCCGGCGTGAGGTCGTCCGGACTATTATCTTTCCCGGGGACGGATTGTTCGGTTTGTCCGCCCTGTTTGGATGGTTGCTCGATGGCATGTTCGTCTTCCGTTGATTCGCCCTGCTCTATGGCTGGGTCTTTGTCGAGGTGGGGCTTGGCGCGGCGCTTACGCCGCCGCTTTGATTGTTTTTGAGGGAACGATCCCTGGTTGCACCCTTTTGATCCTCGTCGTTGTTTCTTTTAGGTGTGTCCACCATGTATACATCGTATGATGGGGTGGCTTTCCAGTGCCCTATAGGTGCTGGTTCTTGGTCGTCTCCTTCATCGGCGTCCATACCATCGATGTCTTCGGAGTCGAAGTCGATCATGTCGGTTGAATCGTCGACAGTGGCTACAAAGTGGGTGGTGGGTGGGATTCGAATTTCTTCATCGTCCGCATACCAACCGTGCTGACCATAGTCCGGCCAAGACTCTCCTGACAAAGAGAGAGACTTTAGTGAATTCAGGATATCGCCAAAGGGCGAGTTCTGAAAGACGTCCGCGGCGGTGAACTCCATGATCGGAGCCCAATCGGGTTTCATCGGAAGGGGTGCGGAAGATTCGGAGTCCGGAACGGAGTTCGGCACCTTGGAGTCACGGGCCTTGCAAAGGACTAGGCTGGTATTCGGCTCTATCGCCGTAGAAATTGCGGCTCCTGGGGCGGCATCCAACCGTCCGTCCCCGACTGGCGCAGTCGTCTCCGAGCTAACGGTCGGAGCGGACACCTGAGCGGCGCTCTGGGCGCTGTCCAGCGGCAGAGCTAGATCATGCCCATCATGACAGTGCGGCGCGCTCGGTCGTGGCTCGAATCCGTCGAAGATCAAGTCCCCGCGGATGTCGTCCGTGTAGTTTAAGCTTCCAAACCTGACCTGATGGCCAGGGGCGTAGCTTTCGATCTGCTCCAGATAGCCAAGCGAATTGGCCCGCAGTGCGAAGCCGCCGAATACGAAGATCTGTCCGGGGAGGAAAGTCTCACCCTGGACCGCGTCGTGGTTGATGATCGAAGAAGCCATCGGGCCTAAAGGTGACGACACATAGGAACTCTCAATGAAAGCACCAATGTCGGTGTGAAAACCGGCGGATCTCGGGTAGGGGGTCCCGAACTGTGCGTCTAGGCGGATGGTAATAGGAGACAAGGGACACGATGTTTTTACCCAGGTTCGGGCCCTCTCGGTGGAGGTAAAACCCTACTCCTGCTTGATTAATATCGATGATATGGGTAGTACAAGAGTTGATCTACCACGAGATCAGAGAGGCTAAACCCTAGAAGCTAGCCTATGGTATGATTATTGTTCGTCCTACGGACTAAAACTCTCCGGTTTATATAGACACCGGAGAGGGCTAGGGTTACACAGAGTCGGTTACAATGGCAGGAGATCTTCATATCGTATCGCCAAGCTTGCCTTCCACGCCAAGGAAAGTCCCATCCAGACACGGGACGAAGTCTTCAATCTTGTATCTTCATAGTCCGGGAGTCCGGCCAAAGGTCATAGTCCGGCCATCCGGACACCCCCTAATCCAGGACTCCCTCAAACCCTTTCTTGGACTGATCCATATTGAACTTCTTCAATATCTTATCAAGGTATGTGCTTTGCGAAAGACCTATGAGGCGTCTCGATCTATCCCTATAGATCTTGATGCCTAATATGTAAGCAGCTTCTCCAAGGTCCTTCATTGAAAAACACTTATTCAAGTAGGCCTTAATGCTGTCCAAAAGATCTATATCATTTCCCGTCAAAAGTATGTCATCTACATATAATATGAGAAATGCTACAGAGCTCCCACTCACTTTCTTGTAAATGCAGGCTTCTCCATAAGTCTGCATAAACCCAAACGCTTTGATCATCTCATCAAAGCGAATGTTCCAACTCCGAGATGCTTGCACCAGCCCATAAATGGATCGCTGGAGCTTGCATACCTTGTTAGCATTCTTAGGATCGACAAAACCTTCTGGCTGCATAATATTCAGTTCTTCCTTAAGATAGCCGTTAAGGAATGCCGTTTTGACGTCCATCTGCCATATCTCATAATCATAGTATGCGGCAATTGCTAACATGATTCAGACGGACTTCAGCTTCGTTACGGGAGAAAAAGTCTCATCGTAGTCAACCCCTTGAACTTGTTGATAACCCTTAGCGACAAGTCGAGCTTTATAGATGGTAATATTACCATCTGCGTCCGTCTTCTTCTTAAAGATCCATTTGTTTTATATCGCTCACCGATCATCGGGCAAGTCTGTCAAAGTCCATACTTTGTTTTCATACATGGATTCTATCTCGGATTGCATGGCTTCAAGCCATTTGTTGGAATTTGGGCCCGCCATCGCTTCTTCATAGTTCGAAGGTTCACCGTTGTCTAACAACATGATTTCCAGGACAGGGTTGCCATACCACTCTGGTGTGGAACGTGTCCTTGTGGACCTACGAAGTTCAGTAGTAACTTGATCCGAAGTACCTTGATCATCATCATTAATTTCCTCTCCAGTCGGTGTAGGCACCACAGGAACATTTTCCTGAGCTGCACTACTTTCCGGTTCAAGAGGTAGTACTTCATCAAGTTCTACTTTCCTCCCACTTACTCCTTTCGAGAGAAACTCTTTTTCCAGAAAGGATCCGTTCTTGGCAACAAAGATCTTGCCTTCGGATCTAAGGTAGAAGGTATACCCAATGGTTTCCTTAGGGTATCCTATGAAGACGCATTTTTCCGACTTGGGTTCGAGCTTTTCAGGTTGAAGTTTCTTGAAATAAGCATCGCATCCCCAAACTTTTAGAAACGACAACTTAGGTTTCTTCCCAAACCATAATTCATACGGTGTCGTCTCAACGGATTTAGATGGAGCCCTATTTAAAGTGAATGTAGCTGTCTCTAGAGCGTATCCCCAAAATGATAGCGGTAAATTGGTAAGAGACATCATAGATCGCACCATATCCAATAGAGTGCAATTACGATGTTCGGACACACCGTTACGCTGAGGTGTTCCAGGCGGCGTGAGTTGTGAAACGATTCCACATTTCCTTAAGTGCATACCAAATTCGTGACTTAAATATTCTCCTCCACGATCTGATCGTAAGAACTTTATCTTTCGGTCACGTTGATTCTCTACCTCATTCTGAAATTCCTTGAACTTTTCAAAGGTTTCAGACTTGTGTTTCATCAAGTAGACATACCCATATCTACTCAAGTCATCAGTGAGAGTGAGAACATAACAATATCCTCCGCGAGCCTCAACGCTTATTGGACCGCACACATCGGTATGTATGATTTCCAATAAGTTGGTTGCTCGCTCCATTGTTCCGAAGAACGGAGTCTTGGTCATTTTGCCCATGAGGCATGGTTCGCATGTGTCAAATGATTCATAATCGAGAGACTCTAAAAGTCCATCAGCATGGAGCTTCTTCATGCGCTTGACACCAATGTGACCAAGGCGGCAGTGCCACAAGTATGTGGGACTATCGTTATCAACTTTACATCTTTTGGTATTCACACTATGAATATGTGTAACATTACGTTCGAGATTCATTAAGAATAAACCATTGACCATCGGGGCATGACCATAAAACATCTCTCTCATATAAATAGAACAACCATTATTCTCGGATTTAAATGAGTAGCCATCTCGTATTAAACGAGATCCAGATACAATGTTCATGCTCAAACTTGGCACTAAATAACAATTACTGAGGTTTAAAACTAACCCCGTAGGTAAATGTAGAGGTAGTGTGCCGACGACGATCACATCGACCTTGGAACCATTCCCGACGTGCATCGTCACCTCGTCCTTCGCCAGTCTCCGCTTATTCCGCAGCTCCTGCTGTGAGTTACAAATATGAGCAACGGCACCGGTATCAAATACCCAGGAGTTACTACGAGTACTGGTAAGGTACACATCAATTACATGTATATCACATATACCTTTAGTGTTGCCGGCCTTCTTGTCCGCTAAGTATTTGGGGCAGTTCCGCTTCCAGTGACCCTTCCCTTTGCAATAAAAGCACTCAGTCTCAGGCTTGGGTCCATTCTTTGACTTCTTCCCGGTAACTGGCTTACCGGGTGCGGCAACATCCTTGCCGTCCTTCTTGAGGTTCTTCTTACCCTTGCCCTTCTTGAACTTAGTGGTTTTATTGACCATCAACACTTGATGTTCCTTCTTGATTTCTACCTCTGCCGACTTCAGCATTGAAAATACTTCAGGAATAGTTTTCACCATCCCCTGTATATTGTAGTTCATCACTAAGCTCTTGTAGTTCGGTGGGAGCGACTGAAGGATTCTGTCAAGGACCGCCTCATCCGGGAAGTTAATGTCCAGCTGGGACAGGCGGTTGTGCAACCCAGACATTTTGAGTATGTGCTCACTGACAGAACTATTTTCCTCCATCTTACAACTATAGAACTTGTCGGAGACTTCATATCTCTCGACCCGGGCATGAGCTTGGAAAACCATTTTCAGCTCCTCGAACATCTCATATGCTCCGTGTTGCTCAAAACGCTTTTGGAGCCCCGGTTCTAAGCTGTAAAGCATGCCACACTAAACGAGGGAGTAATCATCAGCACGTGACTGCCAAGCATTCATGACATCTTGGTTCTCTGGGATGGGTGCATCACCTAGCGGTCCTTCTAGGACATATGCTTTCTTGGCAGCTATGAGGATGATTCTCAGGTTCCGGACCCAGTCCGTATAGTTGCTGCCATCATCTTTCAGCTTGGTTTTCTCTAGGAACGCGTTGAAGTTCATGTTGACATGAGCGTTGGCCATTTAATCTACAAGACATTTTTGCAAAGATTTTAGACTAAGTTCATGATAATTAAGTTCATCTAATCAAATTATTTAATGAACTCCCACTAAGATTTGACATCCCTCCAGTCATCTAAGTGTTACATGATCCGAGTCGACTAGGCCGTGTCCGATCATCACGTGAGACGGACTAGTCATCATCGGTGAACATCTCCATGTTGATCGTATCTTCCATACGACTCATGTTCGACCTTTCGGTCTCTGTGTTCCGAGGCCATGTCTGTACATGCTAGGCTCGTCAAGTTAACCTAAGTGTTTTGCATGTGTAAATCTGTCTTACACCCGTTGTATGTGAACGTAGGAATCTATCACACCCGATCATCACGTGGTGCTTTGAAACGACGGACTTTAGCAACGATGAACAGTTAGGGGGAACACTTTCTTGAAATTATTATGAGGGATCATCTTATTTACTACCGTCGTTCTAAGTAAACAAGATGCAAAAACATAATAAACATCACATGCAATTAAATAGTAGTGACATGATATGGCCAATATCATATAGCTCCTTTGATCTCCATCTTTGGGGCTCCATGATCATCTTCGTCATCGGCATGACACCATGATCTCCATCATCATGATCTCCATCATCGTGTCTCCATGAAGTTGCTCGCCAACTATTACTTCTACTACTATGGCTAACGGTTTAGCAATAAAGTAAAGTAATTACATGGCGTTAAATCATTGACATGCAGGTCATACAATAATTAAGACAACTCCTATGGCTCCTGCCGGTTGTCATACTCAACATGCAAGTCGTGATTCCTATTACAAGAACATGATCTCATACATCACAATATATCATTCATCATTCATCACAACTTTTGGCCATATCACATCACAAGGCAATTGCTGCAAAAACAAGTTAGACGTCCTCTAATTGTTGTTGCATCTTTTACGTGGCTGCAATAGGGTTCTAGCAAGAACGTTTTCTTACCTACGAAAAAGCCACAACGTGATTTGTCAACTTCTATTTACCCTTCATAAGGACCCTTTTCATCGAATCCGCTCCAACTAAAGTGGGAGAGACAGACACCCGCTAGCCACCTTATGCAACTAGTGCATGTCAGTCGGTGGAACCTATCTCACGTAAGCGTACGTGTAAGGTCGGTCCGGGCCGCTTCATCCCACAATACCGCTGAAGCAAAATAATACTAGTAGCGGCAAGAAAGTTGACAACATCTACGCCCACAACAGATTTGTGTTCTACTCGTGCAATAGAGAACTACGCATAGACCTAGCTCATGATGCCACTGTTGGGGAACATTGATAAAATAAAAAAAATTCCTACGTTCACCAAGATCCATCTATGAGTTCATCTAGCAACGAGAGAGGGGAGTGCATCTACATACCCTTGTAGATCGTGAGCGGAAGCGTTCAAGAGAACGGGGTTGAGGGAATCGTACTCGTCGTGATCCAAATCACCGGAGATCCTAGCGCCGAACGGACGGCACCTCCGTGTTCAACACACGTACGGTCAGCGTGACGTCTCCTCCTTCTTGATCCAGCAAGGGGGAATGAGAGGTTGATGAAGATCCAGCAGCACGACGGCGTGGTGGTGGATGCAGCAGGGTTCCGGCAGGGCTTCGCCAAGCGACTACAGGAGGAGGAGGTGTAGCAAGGGGGGAGGGAGGCGCCAGATGTCAGGGTGCGGCTGCCCTCCCACCCCCCCTCTTTATATAGGGACCCCAGGGGGGCACCGGCCCTGGAGATGGGATCTCCCAAGGGGGGGGCGGCCAGGGGGATGGAGTGCCCCCCAAGGCAA
>NC_041381.1:691333747-691403955 GCF_002162155.2 Triticum dicoccoides
CCAGGGGCTGGTTCCCCTCCCACTTCAGCCCATGGGCCCCTCCGTGATGGGTGGCCCCACCCGGTGGACCCCCGGGACCCTTCCGGTGGTCCCGGTACAATACAGGTGACCCCCGAAACTTTCCCGATGGCCGAAACTCGACTTCCCATATATAATTCTTTACCTCCGGACCATTTCGGAACTCCTCGTGACGTCTGGGATCTCATACGGGACTCCGAACAACTTTCGGTTTGCTGCATACTCATATCTCTACAACCCTAGCGTCACCGAACCTTAAGTGTGTAGACCCTACGGGTTCGGGAGACACGTAGACATGACCGAGACGACTCTCCGGTCAATAACCAACAGCAGGATCTGGATACCCATGTTGGCTCCCACATGCTCCTCGATGATCTCATCGGATGAACCACGATGTCGAGGATTCAAGCAACCCCGTATACAATTCCCTTTGTCAATCGGTACGTTACTCGCCCGAGACTCGATCGTCAGTATCCCAATACCTCGTTCAGTCTCATTACCGGCAAGTCACTTTACTCGTACCATAATGCATGATCCCGTGACCAGACACTTGGTCACTTTGAGCTCATTATGATGATGCATTACCGAGTGGGCCCAGAGATACCTCTCCGTCATACGGAGTGACGAATCCCAGTCTTGATCCGTGTCAACCCAAGAGACACTTTCAGAGATACCCGTAGTATACCTTTATAGTCACCCAGTTATGTTGTGATGTTTGGTACACCCAAAGCACTCCTACGGTGTCCGGGAGTTACACGATCTCATGGTCTAAGGAAAAGATACTTGACATTGGAAAAGCTCTAGCAAACGAACTACACGATCTTGTGCTATGCTTAGGATTGGGTCTTGTCCATCACATCATTCTCCTAATGATGTGATCTCGTTATCAATGACATCCAATGTCCATAGTCAGGAAACCATGACTATCTGTTGATCAACGAGCTAGTCATCTAGAGGCTCACTAGGGACATATTGTGGTCTATGTATTCACACGTGTATTACGATTTCCGGATAATACAATTATAGCATGAATAAAGACAATTATCATGAACAAGGAAATATAATAATAATCCTTTTATTATTGCCTCTAGGGCATATTTCCAACAGTTTGCCTTTGCTTTTTCGCACCACAAAAAAACTCTGCATATCTTGATCATTGTCATAATCATCCTTGGCGGAACATCCAGAGCTAGCATCGTGAATCAGTATCGCACATAAGACCGGTTGCACTAGGAGCAATCGTTCACTCTTAGGCAAGCTGGCAGCCCTCCATGTTGCCAAACAAGCTGCTAGTTGGTCCACTAGTCCTTGGAATTTCTAAGCTGTTTGTTTCCTCAACGTTAGTGGCAATCCCAGGTATTTACATGGGAAACTTTCCATCGGGCATCCCAAGACATGTTTTGATAATGGTCATTGCATCCTCAGAACAACAGATAGGGATAGACACAATTTTGCCTACATTCACATGTAGTCCGGAGGCCATGCTATACATCTTCAACACACATGCACATGTGTGTAGCTCCACCTCTTTCGGCTTTAGGAACACCATCACATCATCCTCGAACATTGAAACCCTTTGGTTCAATCCCTACTGTGCCAAGGGTGATAGAAGGCCTCGAGTAGTAGCAAGGTTGAACGACCATTGTAGGGGTTCCATGCACGAGATGAAGAGCATGGGAGGATAGCGGGTCTCCCTAGCGTAAGCCCTGGAAGTTGTATATCTTCTTGCCCGGCATTCCATTTACCATATCTTGTCGAAGAGTTGGCCTGCATGCTCTCAAAGTGTCGGCATTTCTCCGGGAGCCTAGTTCCCATTTTCTAGAAAACATGATGTTGTCGATTTTGGTCAGAGTGGGAGTATCTATTCTTTGGTTCGATTTGTTAAAACGATGAGTAATCAAGGGTGTCTCCTTGAGGTTCAGGTCATCAATCAGTGATCGAGACAATTAGGGTCGACTCCTTGACGAAGGATAGAAATTAACAAATGGTAATTTGTTTATATTTTCAAATTAATCGGAGAAATTCACCCTCATTGTTTCTGTTGTATGTCACTGTGCTCTACAGATATTACGAGGCTTGTCTTGTAATCTGCCATATCATTGTGCGTGTTATTATAATTCAGTGAGGTCAAAATACCCTTATGAACTCTGAATGATGAAAACCTTGGACAGAGTCATGAGAAACCATTTTTCTCATACATAAATGTGCATGCTAATGCGCTATGTTTTAACGCGCCTCCCACGTAAATTAATATTAATTCGACAAGATCAAACCTTATGAGTAAAATATGGCACTCCTGCAAATTCTTAATCTTCCCTAAGTTGTTTCAACTGTGGTTGATGGCGCTCTGAATATGATGTGCACGTGTTGTAACACATGTTCTAGTCCTTGTAGCCCCGTGGCGGCGTTGAGGTTCACCTCCCCCTCCCCCCCTTCCCCTGCACCCGGGTGAAAGCCCACAACTCTGGTGTGGGCGGCGGCGGTGCCATGGCGTCGTCGTTACCTTCTTGAAGACGCTGCTTTGGGTCTGTGGGGAGGCGGGTAGGCTGCTGCATGCTTTGGGTGCTCCCGACAGCGGCGTTTTCTCCTTCCGGTGGTGACTCTTCACCATGAATGACCGGTTCCCTCCAATGGCCGCCGTGCTCTCCCCCGTGTGGTCCTGTCTGTCCGGCGGATCGACGCCCACGGCCTGGGCAAGAGGGGATAGTGGTCCTCTCTTCGGCGACTAGGTTGTGACGGTGGTTCTGAGATGGTGGTCGTGGTGAGCTCTGGTTCTTCCTGGTGGCTGTGTTGCTCAATCAATGCCGTGTCTTCGTGGGACGCCTCTGGTCCTTGCCTTGCGTCAACGACTTGCTTCAATTGTGGGTGGCTGCTTGTGTTTGATGTTTCTTGCTCGGGTGGTCGCGCCCATTGCCTCCACCGGCCTGACATATATGTCGAACTTGCTCTCAGGAAGCAGTTCCCCCTTGTTGTCGGCGCCGCATCCCTCAAGCCTGTGTGTGAAGACTTGGCCCCATGGTGGTGGCTTCCAATCTTGTTGGCCTTGGGTGCAAGTTGTTCCCTTTCGGTGGCGTGACTCTCCTCAAGAACTTAGATCTTCAAGCTGTAGCCTTCTTTATGTTTGTTGCGTTTGTGCTTTCCTTGCACTCCTTGTATTGGCCATTTCAGGGTTGCATCCCTGCCGTCTTTTCTTTCCTTGTTGTATGGTATGTTGTCGTTGTAATCCTGGCCGGTTGATGGCTTTGTTAATTCAAAGCCGGGCTATGCTCGAATCCTTCTCGGGCTCGGGCTGTGCCTTTTCTCTAAAAAAAGTCCTTGTAGCCCAATTTGGCTATTTCTGGTTTGGCACAGGTTTGTTTTTTGTTTTACATGCTATATTGATTTGCTTTTAATAAGGAACACAAACAGATTGTGGCATAGATGCCTTTGCAGTCTCAAGTTTGTTTATTGAGTATGGTTTTCTGTAGGTCGAACACAATGTCGAAGGCACATTTCTCTTTTTTGTTTCTCTCAAACGAAGCAATATATTTAACTTTGTAGGACAACAAAACATTGTTATTACGATGTGGGGAAAACCTTTCGGATTTTTTCATGCATTTTAATATATATATTTTAATCAATAAAAATCTCATTTTGTATATTTATGCCAGAGCAAAAAATCTGAAAGTTTTTTCACACATTGAAGTTCAGATTTTTTTGATCTGCAAACTTAGACCATATGTTGTTTCGTTTAAGAGAAAAAAAGAAAAAATCATATAGAAAGTTAGTTGGATAGCACAGATATCAAAGCAATGTTGGAGGGGTGAGGATGAGAGGTTCCATGTAGTCGGACCTCCACAGGAACTTTCTGCTGTTTGTATGGTTATTGCAGCAAGGAGAACTTAATGATTCTTCTATGACTTCCTTTTGGTTGCAAATGAATGGGGATGCTAGTTTTCTTGAAATAGCATACTCATAATTGTTCATTGCATTTTCTCAAGGTTTCTTGATTCAAATATCCTAAAAACACAATTAGCTTACAACATTGTGTTCTTCCTGCTAGTAACCGAGTTCCTTTTTTTATTAAACATTTTGTAGGTACATATAAAATTTTATTTTGGCTGCATCTGATTGATAATACCTATTTAAATGTGGATAGCATGTACATGTATCTGACATTTTGCGCTTCACATGTTCTTGGCAGGGTTTATGACCAGATGCTAGAGCCTCGAGGGGTGATCTCCATGGGCAGCTATGCCAAAGGTGGTGGATACTACCACTACTCATACTCTGTTGTGCGTGGGTGTGACCGGATCGTCCTTGTGGACATCTACGTCCATGGATGTCCTCCAACTACTGAGGCTCTAATGTATGGTGTTCTCCAGCTGCAAAAGAACATCCATAGGCGCAATGATTTTCTTCACTGGTGGGAGAAGTGAATCAACACTTTGGATCATCGGGTTCATATCGTTCTTCTACTTACCACTGGGACTCTGTATTCTTTCCTTATTTCTTTTTCTGTTTGGTGGAATAAGTGAAGCATGTGCTTCCTGATCAACAAACATGCCACATGGTAATTCGTAAGTAATGGTGCTTTCCTACCATCCCGCACATGCCATGAACAAGCTATGTACTGGTGGTTTAACAATTGAAGCTTATGGCGTACCCCAGTTTGTACTTGTATTATATATCTGTGTAGCACACGTGATGGAATTGATATGACTCTTACGGTATTATGACGCGTACACAGTTTTTTGTGTGAAATGCACGTACACTGTTGGAGTTGTGTGTATCGGAAGACCGCTGATTGAGAGTTGTGACTGCATACCTCTCTGAGACTAGTTTGAAAACCACCTGTGTATATCAATGAAGCGCGATAGAGAAGTAGTATTAATCAAATTTTGTGTACTTGAGTGGGCAGCGGCGTACGTATGGTCCCAGTATGTGTTTAAGATATATTAGGTGAGGAACCCTGCAGGATAGCGGCTATTATGTTATAGCATGTAGCATTGATTTGCTCGTATCGTCCTAGTATGTGTTTATGATTTATTTTGGTGAGTTATCCCCTAGACGATAGCAGCTATCATGTAGTAGTACCGTGTAATATTAATTTGCTCGGAAGCTTATGCTATATATATGAGGATGTGGGCTTGCTCCCCGTTGTCACTTCGCTACCTATCCATGGAAGGGAAAGCAGCAAGCCAGATAATACAAGTTTAGAGTGTTGTTGATAGGAGTGAGAGGAATCAGAAACACATGTTGTTTGAGTTTGGTGCATATGGTAAGAATCGCCTGGCCCTTCTGTACGGGATTGGGATATATGTGACCATTATATGTGACCATGCCATCGAGTAACACGTGGTTCATTTTTTCCCATGGAAACAATATGGGCACTATAGGCCCTTATAACCCCAACAATGTCCGCTAGTACATCATCATCCCATTCAAGAGTTACATCAGAAGGAGCATTTAATCCCAGTTGTGCTAGAGTATGAGCAACAGAACTGACATCTTGCTTACCAGTGAACAATCACGCATCAGTAAACCCTAGCTTAGCCTGCACTTTGATATCGTCAATCACCTGAGCTTCCATTGAGTAGTCTATCGGTCGTTTGTTGGGGGCTTGCTCCAGCAAAAGTGCACATGCCTCAATGATTAGCAACACATAGTTCATTGATTGTGAAGGGGGAGTGGTATGAATCAAATCTAGTGGAATGTATGAATATTGGAAAATTCATGCAACTAACACCCTGTTGTCAACACTACTATGTATCATGAACTTAGTTTTCTTGGCGGTGCACCGAAGGAATCAATAATCCATAGGATAACTTTAATACAAGGATTCAAAGAGTTTGGGAGGGGATAACAATATCTCTCCTATCAAAATAAAGAATATTGTTCCCTATTCTGCTCATCTTTCATCAAGCCCGTCCCTCGTTACATGTTGATCGCGAGGCTTCGCTTTCTTTTCATCAATGACCTCTCATCTAGATGGCCCACGTGCACTAGAACTCAATCGAGACCCGTCCATATGACCACGAGGTCCATGGCAGCCATGGCGTATTACCCAGACGGGTAGTCCGTCGCCAACGTCAGCTTCTCTCCCACATCCCAACCCCACCATTCCTCATCATCGGCACCATTCTATTTCTTCTCGCTATTGTGGTTGACAGAATCAACGCCCTGCTTGCTGGCTCCTTCAACTGGGAGCGCTGGAGGCTGGTGTGGGCAAGCGATGCACGACATATTTCTTCTTTTTGGAAATCCGCCAGTGAAGATCTATCATGGTAATTTATGCGATCACCCTTGGCAAATCAATCAAGACAACAACCGGCATCTTAGTGCTCCTCTTCTTCAGAGGTTCCCCTCCAGCCTCACCAGTCCCAGCAGCCGCATCACCCTTTATGTTAGTGAAAAGAGGTACAGGTCCAAAACCGGGCGGGAACTCTGGCTCATCAGCACCACCCGCAGCTGTGGCCTAAAAAGCTTCTGGAGTGGCCGATTCCGTTGCCCCCTGTACCGACAGTGACTCCTCCGCAGCGCCGGTACTCAGCAGAGTAGTCCCAGGGGCCTTCAAATTTTCTTGCGATGCCTCCTGGTCAACAGAGGCAACAGTCATACCATTGTTGTGCTTGATCCCCTGCATCGGTTCACTATCATCAGGAAGTGCCAAGGTTTTGGTTGCTTGGCCCCTCCTTGTCTCCAAAGTGCCCTCTCCCGTGATCGAAGCTTGGGAAGATGCCACTTGGGACCGCAGATTCTTCGCAAGGCCACCATCTTCGGACACCTTCAAAGCGCTGACAACCGCAATCACAGCCTGGACCCGAGGGTTCGCCAGTATTTCCTCGGGTAGCACCTGATGTTCGGTCTTGGCCCTATTGCTGCAGCCCACATGTTGCACCTTCCTTCCAAAACTGAGAAGCCGACGAGCACTGTTGGCTACTGGTGTGACATAACCACCCCTACTGTTGCTCTTCTTAAACGAGGAGGCACGCATTGTTGCCATGTACCTCATCTCTTGGAGGTCCACTGGCAACTTACAATCGCGTTGGCCATGCCCGAGGAAACCACAAAAACCACAAAACCTAGGCACCCTCTCACACTTCACCTCTAAGAAGAACAACTCAGTGTTAGGCTTGTCATGGGAGTAATGCTACTGCGGAGAGGTTCATCTACATCATGGTTAATGTGAACCCTAATGAAGTCTCCCCACAGATGCCCATGGATGTTAGTGTCCACCTCCAGCACCTCACCAAGCTTGGCACCAAGTTTCCAAGCCACCGCTTCATCCAGCATGATCAGGGGGACATCATGGATGCCCACCCATATAGGCATATGGGCTACCTCCACATCGTCGGGTCTGGTGCTGCCATCTAATGACCCACAAGTATAGGGGATCTATCATAGTCCTTTTGATAAGTAAGAGTGTCGAACCCAACAAGGAGCAGAAGGAAATGATAAGCGGTTTCCAGTAAGGTTTTCTCTGCAAGCACTGAAATTGTAGGTAATAGATAGTTTTGTGATAAGATAAATTGTAACGAGTAACAAGCAATGAAAGTAAATAAAGTGCAGCAAGGTGGCCCAATCCTTTTTGTAGCAAAGGACAAGCCTGGACAATTTCTTATAATGAGAAAAGAGCTCCCGAGGACACATGGGAATTATCGGCAAGCTAGTTTTCATCACGCTCATATGATTCACGTTCGGTACTTTGATAATTTGATATGTGGGTGGACCGGTGCTTGGGTACTGCCCTTACTTGGACAAGCATCCCACTTATGATTAACCCCTATTGCAAGCATTCGCAACTACAAAAGAAGTATTAAGGTAAACCTAACCACAACATTAAACATATGGATCCAAATCAGCCCCTTACGAAGCAACACATAAACTAGGGTTTAAGCTTCTGTCACTCTAGCAACCCATCATCTACTTATTACTTCCCAATGCCTTCCTCTAGGGCCAAATAATGGTGAAGTGTCATGTAGTCGACGTTCACATAACACCACTAGAGGAAAGACAACATACATCTCATCAAAATATCGAACGAATACCAAATTCACATGACTACTAATAGCAAGACTTCACCCATGTCCTCAGGAACAAATGTAACTACTCACAAAGCATATTCATGTTCATAATCAGAGGAGTAATAATATGCATTAGGGATCTGAACATATGAGCTTCCACCAAGTAAACCAATAAGCATCAACTACAAGGAGTAATCAACACTACTAGCAACCCACAGGTACCAATTTGTGGTTTTGGATACAAGATTGGATACAAGAGATGAACTAGGGTTTGAGAGGAGATGGTGCTGGTGAAGATGTTGATGGAGATTGACCCTCTCCCTATGGGAGGATCGTTGGTGATGACGATGGTGATGATTTCCCCCTCCTAGAGGGAAGTGTCCCAGGTAGAACAGCTTTGCCGGAGCTCTAGATTGGTTCCGCCAAGGTTCCGCCTCGTGGCGGCAGAGTTTCGTCCCGTAAGCTTCCCCACGATTTTTTCCAGGGTAAAATCCTTCATATAGTAGAAGATGGACACCGAAGGGCCACCAGGGGGCCTAGGAGACAGGGGGCGCGCCCCCACCCTCCTGGCCAGGGTGTGGGCCCCCTGAGGTGTTTCTTCCGCTCAATAATTCTTATTAATTCCAAAAATAAGTTTCATGGAGTTTCAGGTCTTTTGGAGCAGTGCAGAATAGGTTTCCAATGTTCGCTCCTTTTCCAGCCAGAATTCCAGCTGTCGGCATTCCCCCTCTTCATGGTAAACCTTATAAAATAAGAGATAATAGCCATAAGTATTGATATATAATGTGTAATAACAGCCCATGATGCAATAAATATTGATATAAAAGCATGATGCAAAATGGACGTATCAACTCCCCCAAGCTTAGACCTTGCTTGTCCTCAAGCGAAAGCCGAAATCGAAAAATATGTCCACATGTTTAGAGATAGAGGTGTCGATAAAAATAAAATACGGACATGAGGGCATCATGATTATTCTTATAACAGCAACATAAATAGATTTTGTCATATGACTTCTTATGCTCAAGTAGCAATCAATTCACAATGGCAAGTATGGTTCAGAAACTTCATTGAAAGCTAACAAACTATAATGTCACTCATTGAAGCAATTGCAATTTATCATAATGTCAGAAAGAGTCAAGAATGGAGCCTTTCAGCAAGTCCACATACTCAACTATCATGTAGTCTTCTACAATTGCTAACACTCACGCAATACTTATGGTTATGGAGTTTCAGCCGGACACTGAGAAAGATAGAGGCTTATTGTGTCGCCTCCCACGTATTCACCTTTAGGTGATGTCAACAATAATAGTCCATGCTAACTTACACCCAATTGGATATATATATATATATATATATATATATATATCATGATCTTTCAAACACGAGGAGCTTGCCAAAGGATAAAATGAAAAAGGGAAAGGTGAAGATCACCTTGACTCAAGCATAAAGTAAAAACATAAAGTAAAAGATAGGCCCTTCGCAGAGGGAAGCAGAGGTTGTCATGCGCTTTTAGGGTTGGATACACAAAACCTTAGTATGAAAGAACGTCACTTTATATTGCCACTTGTATATGGACCTTTATTATGCAGTCCGTCGCTTTTATTGCTTCCATAACAAGATCGTATAAAGCTTATTTTCTCCGCACTAATAAGTCATGCATATTTAGAGAATAATTTTTATCGCCTGCACCGATGACAACTTACTTGAAGGATCTTACTCAATCCGTAGGTAGATATGGTGGACTCTTATGGCAAAACTGGGTTTAAGGATATTTGGAAGCACAAGTAGTATCTCTACTTGGTGCAAGGAATTTGGCTAGCATGAGGGGGAAAGGCAAGCTCAACATGTTTGGAAGGTCAATGGCAATATACTTTAACTGAGATGTGAGAAAACATAAACCATTACGTTGTCTTCCTTGTCCAACGTCAACTCTTTAGCATGTCATACTTTAATGAGTGCTCACAATCATAAAAGATGTCCAAAATAATATATTTGTATGTGAAACCTCTCTTTCCTTATTACTTCCTATTAATTGCAACGATGACCAAAACTACGTTTATCAACTCTCAACAACTTTTATGCCTCATAGTTTCCATGTGTGAAGTCATTACTATCCAAAAGATCGATATGAACTCTTTTATTCTTTCTACTTTCTCAAGATCATAGCAAGATATCAAAGCCCTTGACTCAACACTAATCTTTATTATAGATAGCTCACGGACTCGATTACATAAAGAGATCACAAAGAAAAACTCAAAACTACTTGATATCAAAACTTCAATCTACTAGGTCAAGATACTACTAAAAGGATCGAACTAAATAAAACAGTAAAGATAAGAGTGTGATGGTGATACGATACCGGGGCACCTCCCCCAAGCTTGGCAGTTGCCAAGGGGAGTGCCCATACCCATGTGATTATGTCCTCGGAGGTGATGAAGTAGGAGTTGTTGATGATGTAGGCTTCTTCCTCAATTTACGCTTGAGTATAGTATTTTGCTCTTTTAGGTCCTCAATCTCCTGCTAATGACTTAATACTCTTTTACATAGTTCCTGCTTATTTTCCTGCAAGAGACGAAAAGGGATAAACTCGATCTTTGGCTTCTTTGCTCTATCAGGTAGGCTTGACTTTTTAAACTCCACATGCATGTCCCCGGGTTGAGGTAATGGAGCCTCATCTTCGTTTGAACTCGTCTCCTCCTTTCCCCTAAGCTCATAGTCTTCCTCTTCTTCAGTGGTCCAGCCACCATGCTCCAAGTCCCCATAGACCTTAGTGTCTGCAAGGTAATCAACTACATAGCTTTCCCCTTCCGAATCCTGAGACGACATATTGCTCTAAATCTATAACAGAAACTGCTCGAAACGAAAACAGAGGATTTTTGCGTGATACGGTGGTCAAAACCTTTGGGAGTTTACATAATGAATTTTTATCGACCAAAATATGTAACAAGCATGAAAACGGAGTCCGGGAGGCACATGAGGTGGCCACGAGACAGGGGGGCGCGCCTAGTAAGGGTGGGCGCGCCCTCCACCCTCGTGGAGGCCTCGTGTCCTTCCCGGGCTACTTCTTTCTTCCTAAAATTCATAAATATTCCAAAACTGATAAAAATTGCCTTTAGAATTGTTTTGGAGTCGGTTTACTTACCGTACCACATATCTATTCCTTTTCAGAGTCTGGAACATTCTGGAAAGTGTCCCTTATGTATTCCTCCGGGGTTACGGCCTCAATAATATTAGTTTCAACATTGATAGGATTAATGAAATATAATGTTTAATTCTTTGACCGTTCACCACTCTCGGACTTGTGCCCTCGAAGTTGTTGATTTTTATGGCAGCCGAACGATAGACCTCCTCGATAACGTAAGGACCTTCCCATTTAGAGAGAAGTTTTCCTGCAAAAAATCTTAAACGAGAGTTGAATAATAACACATAATCACCTACGTTAAACTCACGCTTTTGTATCCTTTTGGCATGCCAGCATTTGACTTTTTCTTTGAATAGCTTGGCATTCTCATAGGCTTGGGTTCTCCATTCATCAAGTGAGTTAATATCAAACAACCTCTTCTCACCGACAAGTTTGAAGTCATAGTTGAGCTCTTTGATAGCCCAATATGCTTTATGTTCAAGTTCTAGAGGTAAATGACAAGCTTTTCCATAAACCATCTTAAACGGAGACATACCCATATGATTTTTATAAGCAGTTCTATAGGCCCATAGTGCATCATCAAGTTTCTTGGACCAATTCTTTCTAGATCTATTAACGATCTTTTGCAAAATTAATTTGAGCTCTCTATTGCTCAACTCTACTTGACCACTAGACTGCGGATGATAAGGAGATGCGATTCTATGATTAACATCATACTTAGCAAGCATCTTACGGAAAGCACCATGAATAAAATGTGAACCACCATCAGTCATAAGATATCTAGGGACTCCAAACCTCGGAAAAATGACTTCTTTAAGCATTTTAATATAAGTGTTATGATCAGCACTACTAGTTGGAATAGCCTCTACCCACTTAGTAACATAATCAACAGCAACTAAAATATGTGTGTAACCATTAGAGGCAGGAAAAGGTCCCATATAATCAAAGCCCCAAACATCAAACGGTTCAATAACAAGAGAATAATTCATTGGCATTTCTTGACGTCTAGTAATGTTACCAACTTTGACATTCATCACAAGACAAGACAAACTTACGGGCATCTTTGAAGAGAGTAGGCCAATAAAAACCGGATTGCAATACCTTATGTGAGTTCTGTCTCCAGCGTGGTGTCCTCCATATGATTCAGAGTGACACTTGCGTAGGATCTGTTCCTGTTCATGCTCAGGTACACAACGTCTAATAATACCATCTACTCCTTCTTTATAAAGTTGTGAGTCATCCCAGAAGTAATGTCTTAAATCATAAAAGAACTTTTTCTTTTGCTGGTATGTGAAGCTAGGTGGTATAAATTTAGCAACAATGTAATTAGCATAATCAGCATACCAAGGAGCAGTACGAGAAGCATTAATGACCGCTAATTGTTCATCAGGAAAGCTATCATCAATAGGTAGTGGGTCATCAAGAACATTCTCTAACCTAGACAAGTTGTCTGCAACGGGGTTCTCAGCTCCCTTTCTATCAATAATATGCAAATCAAATTCTTGGAGCAAGAGAACCCATCTAATGAGTCTAGGCTTAGCATCTTTCTTTTCCATAAGATATTTAATAGAAGCATGATCAGTGTGAATAGTAACTTTGGAATCAACAATATAAGGTCTAAACTTATCACATGCAAACACAATTGCTAAGAATTCTTTTTCTGTAGTAGCATAATTTCTCTGGGAAATATCAAGAGTCTTACTAGCATACTGGATAACATTCAATTTCTTATCAACTCTTCGCCCTAGAACAACACCTACAACATAATCACTAGCATCACACATAATTTCAAAAGGTAAATTCCAATCAGGTGGCTGAACAAGAGGTGCAGTGATCAAAGCTTTCTTAAGTATTTCAAATGCTTCTACACAATCATCATCAAAGACAAAAGGAATATCTTTTTGCAATAAATTAGTCAGAGGCCTAGAGATTTTAGAAAAGTCCTTAATGAACCTCCTATAAAAATCGGCATGACCAAGGAAACTTCTTATACCTTTTATGTCCTTGGGACATGGCATCTTTTCAATAGCATCAACTTTAGCTTTATGAACTTCAATACCTCTCTCAGAGATTTTGTGCCCCAAGACAATGCCTTCATTAACCATAAAGTGGCACTTTTCCCAATTCAAGACGAGACTAGTGTCTTCGCATCTCTACAAAACTCGATCAAGGTTTCTCAAGCAATCATCAAAGGAGGACCCATAAACGGAGAAATCATCCATGAATACCTCACAAATCTTTTCACAAAAGTCAGAGAATATAACCATCATACATCTTTGAAAGGTAGAAGGTGCATTACATAAACCAAAAGGCATACATCTATAGGCAAAAGTATCAAAAGGGCAAGTAAAAGTAGTTTTTGATTGATCCTTCACTGACACGGGTATTTGAGAGAAACCAGAATAACCATCTAGAAAGCAGAAATGTGTGTGTTTGGATAGTCTTTCTAGCATTTGATCAATAAAAGGTAAAGGGTAATGATCTTTCTTAGTAGCTTTATTTAATTTACGGAAATCAATTACCATCCTATAACCTGTAATAATTCTTTGCGGGATCAATTCATCTTTATCATTAGGAACGACAGTAATACCTCCCTTTTTAGGAACATAATGGACAGGGCTTACCCAGTCACTATCAGCAACGGGATAAATTATACCTGCCTCAAGGAGCTTTAGTATCTCCTTTCTTACCACTTCTTTCATCTTGGGATTCAATTGTCGTTGAGGATCTCTAACTGGTTTGGCATCGTCCTCCAAACTAATTTTGTGTTGACATAACATGGGACTAATGCCCTTGAGATCATCCAGAGTATATCCAATAGCAGCACGGTGCTTCTTCAGAGTTTTCAATAATCTTTCCTCTTCCTGCTCTGAAAGGTTAGCACTAATAATAACAGGATATATTTTCCTTTCATCAAGATAAGCATACTTAAGATTATCAGGTAATGGTTTTAGCTCAAAAACGTGATCACCCTTGGGTGGAGGAGGATCCCCTAGGATTTCAACAGGTAAGTTGTGTTTCAAGATAGGTTCCTATTTAAGGAACACTTCATCTATTTCCCTTCTTTCTTTCATAAACATATCATTTTCATGGTCTAGCAAATATTGTTCTAACGAATCAGTAGGAGGCACGGCAATAGAAGCAAGACCAATTATTTCATCTTTACTAGGTAATTCTTTATCATGGGGTTGTCTACGAAATTTAGCAAAATTAAACTCATGAGTCATATCATCCAAGCCAATCGTAACAACATCCTTTTCGCAATCAATCTTAGCATTAACAGTGTTCAAGAAGGGTCTACCAAATATAATGGGACAAAAGTCATCTTATGGGGAACCAAGAACAAGAAAATCAGCAGGGTATTTGACCTTCCCACACAAGACTTCAACATCTCTAACAATCCCAACTGGTGAAATAGCATCTCTATTGGCTAGCTTAATTGTAACATCTATTTCTTCTATCTCAGCAGGTGCAATGTCATGCATAATTTCTTTATATAAGGAATGAGGTATTGCACTAGCACTAGCACCCATATCACATAAGCCATGATAACAATGATCTCCTATCTTAACAGAAATAACAGGCATGCCTACAACAGGTCTATGTATCTTAGCATCTGGTCTAACAATATTAGCAGTCTCACCACAGAAACAAATAACATGCCCATCTAAATCATCATCCAAGAGATCTTTAACTATAGCAATACTAGGTTCAACGTTGATTTACTCAGGAGGTGTATAAGTCCTAGTATTACTCTTACAAACACCAGCCGAAGTTTTAGCATGATCCTTTATCCTAACAGGAAAAGGGGGTTTCTCAACATAAGTAGTAGGAACAATAGGATCACTATAGGTGACAGTCTTTTCTTCAACTGTAATAGATGCAACTACTTTTACTTCAATGGGAGGATTATATTTAAAGCACTTCTCCTTAGGGAGATCAACGTGAGTAGCAAAAGATTCACAGAAAGAAGCTAATATCTTAGAGTCAAGTCCATATTTAGCGCTAAATCCACGAAAAGCATCGGTATCCATAAAAGATTTAACACAATCAAACTTAGGTGTCATACCTGACTCCTTACCATCATCGGAACCCCAATCTTTAGAGTTGCGTTTATTCTTTCCAATAAGTCCCATTTGAATTCAATAGTCTTCAGCATATAAGAACCAGCACGAGAAGTATCGAGCGTGTTGCGATCATTGAGAGAAAGACGAGCATAAATTTTTTGAATAATCATTTCTCTGGAGAGATCATGATTGGGGCATGAATATAACATTGACTTAAGCCTCCCCCAAGATTGAGTGATGCTTTCTCCTTCACGAGGCCAGACATTATATATGTAATTACGATCACGATGAACAAGATGCATAGGATAGAACTTCTGGTGAAATTTCAACTTCAATTGTTTATAATTCCAAGATCCCGTATCATCACATAGCCTATACCATGTTAATGCATATCCCTTCAAAGATAAAGGAAGACGTTCCTTTTGACAACGTCATCGGGTATACCTGCAAGCTTAAATAATCCACAAACTTCATCCACAAAGATAAGGTGTAAATCGGGATGCAATGTTCCATCTCCCGCAAAAGGATTAGCTAGCAGTTTCTCTATCATACCCGAAGGAATTTCAAAGTAAACATTTTCAGTAGGTTCAGTAGGTTGAGGAGCAACTCTTTGCTCTACTGGTCGGGGCGAAGATGCCCCAAACAAGCCCCTCAAAGGATTAGTTTCCATAGTGACAAGTAACAGAAAATTTCAGCATGCTATATAAATGTTTCCTGACCAAGTTCCACTCACCAAAAGCGCTACACTCCCCGGCAACGGTGCCAAAAAAGAGTCTTGATGACCCACAAGTATAGGGGATCTATCGTAGTCCTTTTGATAAGTAAGAGTGTCGAACCCAACGATGAGCAGAAGGAAATGATTTCCAGTAAGGTTTTCTCTGCAAGCACTAAAATTGTAGGTAATAGATAGTTTTATGATAAGATAAATTGTAGCGAGTAACAAGCAATGAAAGTAAATAAAGTGCAGCAAGGTGGCCCAATCCTTTTTGTAGCAAAGGACAAGCCTGGACAATTTCTTATAATGAGAAAAGAGCTCCCGAGGACACATGGGAATTATCGTCAAGCTAGTTTTCATCACGCTCATATGATTTGCGTTCGGTACTTTGATAATTTGATATGTGGGTGGACCGGTGCTTGGGTACTGCCCTTACTTGGACGAGCATCCAACTTATGATTAACCCCTATTGCAAGCATCCACAACTACAAAAGAAGTATTAAGGTAAACCTGACCACAACATTAATCATATGGATCCAAATCAGCCCCTTAGAAGCAACACATAAACTAGGGTTTAAGCTTCTATCACTCTAGCAACCCATCATCTACTTATTACTTCCCAATGCCTTCCTCTAGGGCCAAATAATGGTGAAGTGTCATGTAGTCGACATTCCCATAACACCACTAGAGGAAAGACAACATACATCTCATCAAAATATCGAACGAATACCAAATTCACATGACTACTAATAGCAAGACTTCACCCATGTCCTCAGGAACAAACGTAACTACTCACAAAGCATATTCATGTTCATAATTAGAGGAGTAATAATATGCATTAAGGATCTGAACATATGATCTTCCACCAAGTAATCCAATAAGCATCAACTACAAGGAGTAATCAACACTACTAGCAACCCACAGGTACCAATTTGTGGGTTTGAATACAAGATTGGATACAAGAGATGAACTAGGGTTTGAGAGGAGATGGTGCTGGTGAAGATGTTGATGGAGATTGACCCTCTCTCGATGGGAGGATCATTGGTGATGACGATGATGATGATTTCCCCCTCCCGAAGGGAAGTATCCCCGGCAGAACAGCTCTGCCAGAGCTCTAGATTGGTTCCGCCAAGGTTCCGCCTCGTGGCGGCGGAGTTTCGCCCCGTAAGCTTGCCCACGATTTTTTCCAGGGTAAAATCCTTCATATAGTAGAAGATGGACACCGGAGGGCCACCAAGGGGCCCAGGAGATAGGGGGCGCGCCCCCACCCTCCTGGCGAGGGTGTGGCCCCCCTAAGGTGTTTCTTCCGCTCAATAATTCTTATTAATTCCAAAAATTAGGTCTTTTGGAGCAGTGCAGAATAGGTTTCCAATGTTTGCTCCTTTTCCAGCCAGAATTCCAGCTGCTGGCATTCCCCCTCTTCATGGTAAACTTTATAAAATAAGAGAGAATAGCCATAAGTATTGATATATAATGTGTAATAACAACCCATAATGCAATAAATATTGATATAAAAGCATGATGAAAAATGGACATATCAACTCCCCCAAGCTTAGACCTCGCTTGTCCTCAAGCGGAAGCCGAAATCGAAAAATATGTCGACATGTTTAGAGATAGAGGTGTCAATAAAAATAAAATACGGACATGAGGGCATCATGATTATTCTTATAACAGCAACATAAATATATTTTGTCATATGACTTCTTATGCTCAAGTAACAATCAATTCACAATGTCAAGTATGGTTCAGAAACTTCATTGAAAGCTAACAAACTATAATGTCACTCATTGAAGCAATTGCAATTTATCATAATGTCAGAAAGAGTCAAGAATAGAGCCTTTCAGCAAGTCCACATACTCAACTATCATGTAGTCTTCTATAATTGCTAACACTCACGCAATACTTGTGGTTATGGAGTTTCAGCTAGACACTGAGAAAGATAGGGGCTTATTGTGTCGCCTCCCAACGTATTCACCTTTAGGTGATGTCAACAATAATAGTCCATGCTAACTTACACCCAATTGGATATATATATATACATATATCATGATCTTTCAAACACGAGGAGCTTGCCAAAGGATAAAATGAAAAAGGGAAAGGTGAAGTTCACCTTGACTCAAGCATAAAGTAAAAACATAAAGTAAAAGATAGGCCCTTCACAGACGGAAGCAAAGGTTGTCATGCGCTTTTAGGGTTGGATAAACAAAATCTTAGTATGAAAGAACGTTACTTTATATTGCCACTTGTATATGGACCTTTATTATGCAGTCCGTCGCTTTTATTGCTTCCATAACAAGATCGTATAAAGCTTATTTTCTCCGCACTAATAAGTCATGCATATTTAGAGAGCAATTTTTATTGCCTGCACCGATGACAACTTACTTGAAGGATCTTACTCAATCCATAGGTAGATATGGTGGACTCTCATGGCAAAACTGGGTTTAAGGATATTTGGAAGCACAAGTAGTATCTCTACTTGGTGCTAGGAATTTGGCTAGCATGAGGGGGAAAGGCAAGCTCAACATGTTTGGAAGGTCAATGACAATATACTTTTCCAACGTCAGCAAGATAGCATAAAACATATGAGAAAACATAAACCATTACGTTGTCTTCCTTTTCCAACGTCAACTCTTTAGCATGTCATACTTCAATGAGTGCTCACAATCATAAAAGATGTTCAAGATAATATATTTGTATGTGAAACCTCTCTTTCCTTATTACTTCCTATTAATTGCAACGATGACCAAAACTACGTTTATCAACTCTCAACAACTTTTATGCCTCCTATGTGTGAAGTCATTACTATCCATAAGATAAATATGAACTCTTTTATTCTTTCTACTTTCTCAAGATCATAGCAAGATAGCAAAGCCCTTGACTCAATACTAATCTTTATGATAGATAGCTCACGACTTGATTACATAAAGAGATCACAAAGCAAAACTCAAAACTACTTGATATCAAAACTTCAATCTACTAGGTCAAGATACTACTAAAAGGATCGAACTAAATAAAACAGTAAAGATAAGAGTGTGATGGTGATACGATACCGGGGCACCTCCCCCAAGCTTGGCAGTTGCCAAGGGGAGTGCCCATACCCATGTGATTATGTCCTCGGAGGTGATGAAGTAGGAGTTGTTGATGATGTAGGCTTCTTCCTCAATTTACGCTTGAGTATAGTATTTTGCTCTTTTAGGTCCTCAATCTCCTGCTAATGACTTAATACTCTTTTACATAGTTCCTGCTTATTTTCCTGCAAGAGACGAAAAGGGATAAACTCGATCTTTGGCTTCTTTGCTCTATCAGGTAGGCTTAACTTTTTAAACTCCACATGCATGTCCTCGGGTTGAGGTAATGGAGCCTCATCTTCGTCTGAACTCGTCTCCTCCTTTCCCTTAAGCTCATAGTCTTCCTCTTCTTCAGTGGTCCAGCCACCATGCTCCAAGTCCCCATAGACCTTAGGGTCTGCAAGGTAATCAGCTACATAGCTTTCCCCTTCCGAATCCTGAGACGACGTATTGCTCTAAATCTATAACAGAAACAGCTCGAAACGAAAACAGAGGATTTTGCCGTGATACGGTGGTCAAAACCTTCGGGAGTTTATATAATGAACTTTTACCAACCAAAATATGTAACGAGTGTCGGTGTCAAAACCGGCGGATCTCGGGTAGGGGGTCCCGAACTGTGCGTCTAGGCAGATGGTAACAGGAGACAAGGGACATGATGTTTTACCCAGGTTCGGGCCCTCTTGATGGAGGTAAAACCCTACGTCATGCTTGATTAATATTGATGATGTGTGTTACAAGAGTAGATCTACCACGAGATCAAGGAGGCTAAACCCTAGAAGCTAGCCTATGGTATGACTGTTGTTCGTCCTACGGACTAAAGCCATCCGGTTTATATAGACACCAGAGAGGGCTAGGGTTACACAGAGTCGGTTACAATGGTAGGAGATCTACATATCCGTATCGCCAAGCTTGCCTTCCACGCCAAGGAAAGTCCCATCCGGACACGGTCAAAAAAAAAGTCCCATCCGGACACGGGACGAAGTCTTCAATCTTGTATCTTCGTAGTCTTGGAGTCCGGCCGATGATGATAGTTCGGCTATCCGGACACCCCCTAGTCCAGGACTCCCTCAGTAGCCCCTGAACCAGGCTTCAATGACGACGAGTCCGGTGCGCATATTGTCTTCGGCATTGCAAGGCGGGTTCCTCCTCTGAATAATTTATAGAAGATTGTGAACACCAGGATAGTGTTCGGCTCTGCAAAATAAATTCCACATACCACCGTAGAGAGAATAATATTTACACAAGTTCAATCTGCTGACGTATTTGGTGGCGTGACGTCACACCACTACCAAGCCTTTACTCGAATTGTTTTTATTGTACCACCTCAGCACGTTTAGCGAAGCGGTTTCCTTGGCACGTCTTGTCGAAGCAGAGATCATGTTCCCCTTATTCCGGGATTCCCATTAATACGGACGTGGGTAACCCAACCGTGCCCGTTGCCACGCCCCCTCCATCGAAGGCGGGTTCCAAACGGTCACGGGGACGGCTCTTGGTATTCTTCCTCTTTATAGTGAGACCAAGGCCAGTTCTTTTTCTTTAATCCTCAATCGAATCCGCCCCTCGCCCCCGAGTTCCAACACCCAGGGCTCCAGATTCGGGTACCTCCGACCTTCGACGATGTCCGGCTCCGACCTACAAGGACGGTGGATGCCCTCTTCCGTCACGGAAGAAGACGTGCTAAAGCTGAGAGACGCCAGGTACTTGACCTACGAGATTTCGCATAGGTTGCCTGCCCGAGGGCAAGTTATTCCTACTCCCGAGCCCGGCGAGAGCGTTGTGTTCGTGTCTCACCTCCGTCGGGGTTTAGGCTTCCCGATGGATCCCTTCGTGAGGGGGCTCATGTTTTACTATGGGCTGGAATTCCATGACTTGGCTCCGGAGTCCATCCTCCACATCTCATCATTCATTGTCATTTGCGAAGCCTTCTTCCGCACTACCCCTCACTTCGGCTTGTGGCTCAAAACCTTCAACGTGGAGCCGAAGATGATTGAGGGGCGTCAGGCAGAGTGCGGCGGGGCGGTTATAAGCAAGAGGGCCGATGCTCCGTGGCCCGAGGGCTCTTTTCAGGAGGAGCTCGGCTCGTGGCAACAGGAGTGGTTCTATATCACCGCTCCAAGGGGCAGCAGGCAGAAGCCGCCGCCCGTCTTCTGCTCGGGCCCTCCACAACGGCTGACGTCATGGGTCAACAAGGGGCTTAACTGGGGGCCGCCCAAAGACGTACCCCTGTTGCAGGACCGGATTCGAGACCTCCAAGAAAGGGAGATTAATCTGGTGGTGGTGGCACAGGTTATGCTGATCCGGTGCCTTCTGCCCTGCAAACGTCGCCCCCTCCGCCTGTGGGAATTTAATCCGGAGGGGCCATGAGCTCTCCAACACTTCATGGGTTTGACACCCATGGAGATGTACAAACTGTTCTTCGGATCGCAAGAGATGCGTCCGGACTTGACTGAGGACGCCGGCCTAAGCTGCAATCGCCCGGATACTCAAGTAAGTAGCCCTGTGTCCGGACATATTGTCCATTTATTTATCATGGGTTTGCCTTTTAACCAGCTATCCCTTGGACAGGAGTGGATAGCGCAAGCAAAACTGATACGGTGTCCGGCCCCCCTCCCTGAGACCACGCCGGATCCCGTGTTAGTAAAAATGTTGGAGTTCGCGCCTTCGGAGGAGGACGAAGGGGGGCACAGGGAAACTACCACCTCCGCCAAGGAGGCTTTCAGTAAGGGGGGAATCGAGAGTCCCTCCTTCCAGGGGGAGAAGAGGACTGCTTCCGAAGACCCGGAGGCCAAGGCCTCAAAGCGGGGAAAGAAATCTGCACCAGAAGGTCCTGTGCCGGGAAAGGCCCCGGCCGCATAGTCTCCCCATAGGAATCAAAACCCTCCAGCGAGACGTAAGTAAAAAAGGGGGATTTTTGTAATAGGGAACACCCCTATATTATTTCCAAAGGTAACCGAAGTTTTCACCTTGTAGTTCGGATCTCAGCCCATCTCAGTAGAGCTCAACTTCGGGGGACCTTCGTCCGGAGATGATGGAAAGCGAGACACCTCCATCTGCCGCCCCGTCGGGCGGGGCGGACAACCCTGAGGTGTCGTCACAGAGGGTCTCCCCGAGTCCAGCGGGGCCGGAAAGTCCGGCACCCATTGGAGTACGGCCGGTGGAGCTGCAGGATTTGCTCAAGAGGGCGTCTATCTCGGAAGATCACCGCATATTAATGAGTACGGTGATTGAAAGGATCTTATCCGCCGAGAGCGGGTTGTATGAGGCCGTCGGAAGCTTGCTGACGGGATTTGAGGTACGCAAAAAATGACATACCTTTTGACAGTTTTGCACATGAAGTGCGCCCTGTATAGATAGTAGCCCCTGAGACTTGGTATGCTGTCGAAAGCGAGAGCGTGCCAAGGATCATAATCTCAGTTATAGAATGTCGCCTTTCCTATGCAGGTGGCGGAACGTTCGGTGGCCAGCCGGACTGATGGAGTTGCTAAACTGAAGAGGCAACTCGATGTTGCGGATGCGGACATCGCACTGGTCAATAAACGACTTAACGAGTCGCAAGGTAGGTGGTTGCTATGCGGTTGCCTAGTAAGGGAGCTGGTGCCCATTCCTTACAATTTGTATGCTTGATGTAGATGGCACCGCTGCTGTGGAAGATCTTCGAGCAGAGCTTGCTCGAGCCAAGGAGCAAGCCAGGATAAGTGATGCGGCTGCCTTGAAGGCAGTAGAAGAGCTAAAAGCCGAAAAGGCTGCTCACTGCCGAAGCAGGGAAGAGTTGGCCGGAATGGCCTTGAAATTAAAAGATGCTACCGACCGTTGTGAGGTTCTTGAAGGAGAACGCCGAGTGGAGCAAGAGGGCCTGAAGAAGGCTGGCGTTGAAGTCAAGGATGCCCGGAGTGAGATGCGGGCTATGAAGGAGGAACTGCGTCAGGCCGGAGACATTGCGGCTGGAAAGCCCTTTCTTCTGCGTAGGAAGTTCACGGATCCGAAGTATGCTCAGCTGGGCCAGTTGTGTGGTGCGGAGGATCCTTATCTTGATTTGGCGGCGAGTGCGGCGGACGCAGTCGTGCACTTCCGAAGCCAGAAGGATCACGAAATGGAAGAGCTTTACTAGTCTCAATTCCATAGTCCGGAGCGTCCACTTCCATTGACTGATCGGCTGGCTGAGTGGGCTGAGCTGAATAGATTGTCCGGACTTGCCATGACGGATGTGGTCACTCATCTGTGGCCGGAGAGGCCCAAGCCGAAGAGTTATTTTGGCTTGTTGCAGCAATTCCTTGGGGCGGTGCCGCATATCAAGGTGATGAAGCGGTCGGCATGCATAGAAGGTGCACGGATGGCTCTCGCCCATGTGAAGACATACTGGGTGGACATGGATGCCACCGTTGTTGCATCCCGGGGTTCGGACAAGAGCCGATTACCCGCCGAGCACTATTTTGAGGAAGTCCTGCAAGGCGCTCATTTAATAGAGTCGCAGTGCTCGAAAGATGTCATGTTCAAATGGCGTGTATGATTTGTGAGATCATGTTTATAATGCAATAGCTTTTTATACTTGTGCGTTCAAGTATTGAACTATCTCCTGTGCGGCCGTATATGTATGAATAACCTGAAAGTTGCAGTCTTTGGCTTCAGCCCCCACGCACATGGTGCGGGGATGTTTGCAAAAAAAAGCGCTTTTTCACACTTAATCCAACGTCTTGGTCCTTTGAAGGAGGTGATAGCATAGCAAACTAGGCAACCAGACTATAATGCTTTATCACTTTCACTTAGCCATAGGAGCTCGATGGTGGGGCTACTATATAGCCCCTAGAGGCACCGCGCTCTCCGAACTTGGGGCGCGTATGTGCCTGATCGGGAAGCAGTCCTTCGTCAAAGCGGAGGAATTCTAAACATTCCCATAGTCGATCGAGTGGTTGACCAGTCTCTCGCTGTATCATGACAGTTAGTTTTCGGCTTTCTCTAGTGAGGCGCTCGCCCGGCCGAACCGGGGCACAATCGCAGTAGTTCTCCTGGTGCCGCGTTAGCCGATGGAGCGGAACATAAGGCAGCAAAACACAGGAGCCGGGCAAACCCAACATTTGACCAAAGACATGATTCGGAGCTGATGCATATAAGGCCTAACTCGAGACGCCGAACACTCCCTGAGGTGTTCGGTCTTTATGATACCGGGCAGAACAATGCCCTAAGCCCCTAGTGTCCAGGTACAGGCGGGAACTTCTAACGCGGCCGATGCCAAAACGCCAGCCTCCTCCTCGGTTATGGTAGAAAACCGGGGGATGTGTATCAACAAGAGACAGTAAGAAAGGTTTACGCAGGGTCTTAATCTGAAAAGAATCCTTGCAACGGGTCCCTGCTGCACGTCTGCGCCTGTGTCTCCGTTGTGCTGTATCCTGGACGGGTGTAGCACGTGCTTCATCTGTAAAAGAGAAGGACTTAGTTTGGAAGAAATATCGTGCAAAGGTTGTATTTAAAATAAAGTATAATTTGGAAGATGAATAAAGTTGAGCTTTATTGGCTCTCATCGTTTATACGCGCAGCCCCTTGTAAAGGGGTATGCGGCTAGGAAGCCCCTTGTTTATTTACGCCGGACTCGCCTAACCGTGTCCGAGGTCTGCATGACCTGTTTTAGGGGCTTTGACCTGCAAGGTCGGATTAGTGTGTGGCTGTCAAGGCGGCCTCACGTTCTCCGCGGTCGAGGAACACTCGGAGTTACTCTTTAATGAGATTATGCCGCGTGGACCGGGCATTTTAGGCGTAAGAGACGCGTAATGTGTTATTGCGTTAAAGCGGGCAAAAGCTTCGCGTCCCAGTAGTGCTTTGAGGGCCACTGTGAAATGTGGCGGTATGGAGAGTGAGCTTTTCGCGATGGAGGTTGTCAGATGAACCGGACACAACCTCTAGTGGTACAGAGTTTGTTCAATTGGCTTAAAGGCCCGGCGTCACTCCTTTGAAGGAAGTACCGCTATGGCGAATTTTGGTGGGGTCTATCCCCAGTCTACGGATGGTGTCCTGGTATGGCAGGTGCCGCACTGTGTTTTCGTGTTATCACATGAAGTGAGTTCACTGTTTTGACTTCTAGTGGGAAAGTCTTCTGTTTTCCGGCGTTCTGCTTGTGGGGTTCGTCGTCGTCTTTGCTTGGTGTGTCGAGCCCCTTGCGTTCGACGTTAAGTCGGCCGGACTGTTTGAAGACCCAACAATCTCTGTGGGTATGGTTCGCAGGCTTCCCGGAGGTACTATGTATTTGACATAGCCTATCCAAAATTTTGTTTAGGTTGGATAGCTCGTCACTGTTTTCCTTGAGGGGCAGTGTTTTGTTATTCGGCCGAGAGCTTTTGAATCCGGCATTGACCGCCGTGCTATTTGGGCCATTTTCCTTATTCCGGTGCTGATCCTTTTTGCGTCGTGATTTCCCATTTCCATCCCTGACTTCGGATGTACTCGGGTCGCTGGTGCTGCATCTAGCCAGCCAGCTGTCCTCCCCTGCGCAAAAGCGGGTCATGAGGCTTGTGAGTGCAGCCATTGTTCTTGGTTTTTCCTGACCGAGGTGTCTGGCGAGCCATTCATCACGGACATTGTGCTTAAAGGCTGCTAAGGCTTCGGCGTCCGGACAGTCGACTATTTGGTTCTTTTTGGTAAGGAACCTGTTCCAGAATTTGCGTGCTGACTCTCCGGGCTGTTGAGTTATGTGACTTAAATCATCTGCATCCGGTGGGCGGACATAGGTCCCTTGAAAATTTGCTCGAAACGCATCCTCAAGCTCTTCCCAACTTCCAATTGTATTTTCTGGGAGGCTTTTGAGCCAATGCCGAGCTGGCCCTTTGAGCTTGAGGGGTAGGTATTTTATGGCGTGGAGATCGTCTCCTCTAGCCATATGTATGTGTAGGATATAATCCTCAATCCAGACTCCGGGGTCTGTTGTTCTGTCATATGCCTCTATGTTTACGGGTTTGAATCCCGCTGGAAATTCATGATCCAGTACCTCGTCGGTGAAACATAGTGGGTGTGCGGCGCCCCTGTATTTAGGTGTGCCGTTGTCTTCAAACGTTCGGCGGGTTGTGTTGCTTGTTGGAGTCTTCTTTTTTGGCCCATAGATAGACCTGATCGGGTCATCCTTTTTCTGAGGATCTTTATGCTGATCGTGTGCCGGCTTGTGTGCGGAGCCCCTTGCTGTTCTTAGCCTGTCGTCTGATCATCTATCCGGCCAGGCGACCTCTTTCTTTTTTGACTGCGGGGGCTCTAAGGCCTCCTCGTCAAATTCGGGCAACAACTTGCGCTTCGGGTAACTCTTTGCCTGGTGACTAGCGTCATATTTATCTGCGGTATTGAGTACTTTGCTCCATCTCATTCTGAGTGTGTCCTCTGCTGTTTTGAGCTTCTGCTTTTGCTTCTTCAAACTTCTTGCAGTAGCGACGAGCCTTTTATGAAGGTTCTTATGCTCTGGTGATGTGTTCGGCGTGAGATCGTCTAGGCCCTTGTTTTCACCGGGGATGGGTTGCTTGTCTAGTTCACCGTGTTCGGATGATTGCTTGGTTGCGTGTTCGCCGTCCACTGCTTCGCCCTGCTCTAGGGCCGGGTCTCTATGGGTGCCGTTTTTATCGAGGCGGGACTTTGGGCGGCGCTTGCGTCGCCGTTTTGGTTGTTTGCTGGTGGAGTTGTCCTTCGCCGTGTCCCGTTGTTCCTCATTATCGCTTCCTTTCGGTGTATCCACCATGTATACATCGTGAGTTGGGGTGGCTTTCCAGTGCCCGATAGGCGCTGGTTCTTGGTCGTCTCCGGCATCGTCGTTCATATCGTCGATGTCTTCGGAGTCGAAGTCTAGCATGTCGGTTGGATCGTCGACAGTGGCTACTAAGTGGGTGGTGGGTGGGCGTTGAATTTCTTCGTCGTCCGCATCCCAACCGTCCTGACCGTAGTACGGCCAGGGCTCTCCTGATGACGAGAGACACTTTAACGAACTCAAGATGTCACCGAAAGGTGAGTGTTGGAAGATGTCCGCAGCGGTGAAATCCATGACCGGCGCCCAACCGGATTCGATTAGAGGGGGCGCGGGAGGTTCGGAGTCCGGCAAGGAGTCCGGCACCTCAGAGTCACGAGCTTCATGAGGGACAAGGTCAGTGTTCGGCTCTATCGCCGTAGAGGTTGCAGCCCCCGAGGCGGTGTCTAGCCATCCGTCCTCGATCTGCGCAGCCGGCTCCGAATTGAAGATCGGAGCGGACTCGAGTGCGGCCTCCAGGGTACCGTCCGGCTGCAGAGCTAAATCATGCCCATCGTGACAGTGCGGCGCGCTTGGCTGTGGCCCGAACCCATCGAAGATCAAGTCCCCGTGGATGTCAGTCGTGAAGTTCAAACTTCCAAATCTGACCTGACGGCCAGGGGCGTAGCTTTCGATCTGCTCCAGATGGCCAAGTGAATTGGCCCACAGTGCAAAGCCGCCGAATACGAAGATCTGTTCGGGGAGGAAGGTCTCACCCTAGACTGCGTCGTTGTTGATGATCGAAGAGGCCATCGAGCCTATCGGTGACGACACAGAGGAACTCTCAATGAAAGCACCAATGTCGGTGTCAAAACCGGCGGATCTCGGGTAGGGGGTCTCGAACTGTGCGTCTAGGCGGATGGTAACAGGAGACAAGGGACACGATGTTTTACCCAGGTTCGGGCCCTCTTGATGGAGGTAAAACCCTACGTCCTACTTGATTAATATTGATGATGTGTGTTACAAGAGTAGATCTACCACGAGATCAAGGAGGCTAAACCCTAGAAGCTAGCCTATGGTATGACTGTTGTTCGTCCTACGGACTAAAGCCATCCGGTTTATATAGACACCGGAGAGGGCTAGGGTTACACAGAGTCGGTTACAATGGTAGGAGATCTACATATCCGTATCGCCAAGCTTGCCTTCCACGCCAAGGAAAGTCCCATCCGGACACGGGACGAAGTCTTCAATCTTGTATCTTCGTAGTCTTGGAGTCCGGCCGATGATGATAGTTCGGCTATCCGGACACCCCCTAGTCCAGGACTCCCTCAACGAGCATGAAAACGGAGTCCGGGAGGCACACGAGGTGGCCACGAGATAGGGGGGCGTGCCCAGTAAGGGTGGGCGCGCCCTCCACTCTCGTGGAGGCCTCGTGTCCTTCCCGGACTACTTCTTTCTTCCTAAAATTCATAAATATTGCAAAACTGATAAAAATTGCCTTTAGAATTGTTTTGGAGTCGGTTTACTTACCGTACCACATACCTATTCCTTTTCGGAGTTTGGAACATTCTGGAAAGTGTCCCTTATGTATTCCTCCGGGGTTACGGTCTCAATAATCTTAGTTTCAACATTGATAGGATTACTGAAATATAATGTTTAATTCTTTGACCATTCACCACTCTCGGACTTGTGCCTTCGAAGTTGTTGATTTTTATGGCACTCGAGCGATAGACCTCCTCGATAACGTAAGGACCTTCCCATTTAGAGAGAAGTTTTCCTGCCAAAAAAATCTTAAACGAGAGTTGAATAATAACACATAATCACCTACGTTAAACTCACGCTTTTGTATCCTTTTGTCATGCCAGCGTTTGACTTTTTCTTTGAATAGCTTGGAATTCTCATAGGCTTGGGTTCTCCATTCATCAAGTGTGTTAATATCAAACAACCTCTTCTCACCGGCAATTTTGAAGTCATAGTTGAGCTCTTTGATAGCCCAATATGCTTTATGTTCAAGTTCTAGAGGTAAATGACAAGCTTTTCCATAAACCATCTTATACGAAGACATACCCATAGGATTTTTATAAGCAGTTGTATAGGCCCATAGTGCATCATCAAGTTTCTTGGACCAATTCTTTCTAGATCTATTAACAGTCTTTTGCAAAATTAATCTGAGCTCTCTATTGCTCAACTCTACTTGACCACTAGACTGCGGATGATAAGGAGATGCGATTCTATGATTAACAGCATACTTAGCAAGCATCTTACGGAGAGCACCATGAATAAAATGTGAATCACCATCAGTTATAAGATATCTAGGGACTCCAAACCTCGGAAAAATGACTTCTTTAAGCATTTTAATAGAAGTGTTATGATCAGCACTACTAGTTGGAATAGCATCTACCCACTTAGTAACGTAATCAACAGCAACTAAAATATGTGTGTAACCATTAGAGGCAGGAAAAGGTCCCATATAATCAAAGCCCCAAACATCAAACGGTTCAATAACAAGAGAATAATTCATTGGCATTTCTTGACGTCTACTAATGTTACCAATTTTTTGACATTCATCACAAGACAAGACAAACTTACGGGCATCTTTGAAGAGAGTAGGCCAATAAAAACAGGATTGCAATACCTTATGTGAGTTCTGTCTCCAGCGTGGTGTCCTCCATATGATTCGGAGTGACACTTGCGTAGGATCTGTTCCTGTTCATGCTCAGGTACACAACATCTAATAACACCATCTACTCCTTCTTTATAATGGTGTGGGTCATACCAGAAGTAATATCTTAAATCATAAAAGAACTTGCCCACGATTTTTTCCAGGGTAAGATCCTTCATATAGCAGAAGATGGACACTGGAGGGCCACCAGGGGGCCCAGGAGACAGGGGGGCGCGCCCAGTAGGGGTGGGCGCACCCCCACCCTCCTGGCCAGGGTGTGGGCCCCCTGAGGTGTGTCTTCTGCTTAATAATTCTTATTAATTCCAAAAATAAGTGTCGTGGAGTTTCAGGTCTTCTGTAGCAGTGCAGAATAGGTTTCCAATGTTTGCTCCTTTTCCAGCCAGAATTCCAGTTGCCGGCATTCCCCCTCTTCATGGTAAACCTTATAAAATAAGAGAGAATAGCCATAAGTGTTGATATATAATGTGTAATATCAGCCCATAATGCAATAAATATTGATATAAAAGCATGATGCAAAATGGACGTATCACCATCCACCTTCACCATGAGGAAGGCGGCGCCCTTATGGGTCCAAGGGCCATTGTCGAGGATGAAGCGACGATCCTCCTCCTGCTCGAACTCCATCAGGAAGCAGTTGTCCTTGAGCAGCGTGTAGTTGAGACAACCACGCAGGCCCCCACTTGCTCTTGAAATCGCCGAAGAGGCCATCGTTATTGTACAACAGTGGGGAGAAGAAGAGCGCCACCACGATCCAGTGATTCTTCATGGCCGCACGCTCTCTGGTTAGGTCAAGCTCAACCACATCGTCCACCCTCTGCCCCAGAATGACTGGAAATCAAGGGGCAATGACGTCGCCACCGGCGCTCAACCTCCTCAGATTTGCTTTGCCGGCGTGTCCCTGGGAAGACCCCCACGGAGGAGCACCCTCGAGAGGTTCCGCCCATCTCCAAAGCTGAGGGTGTCGTCAGTGTACGCCATCACGCCTTTGTTCTTCTGGTTATCCTCGCCAGCCATTATCAGGTGAAGGGGAGTGATCTTTGCTAGTGTGGCGGGGTGGGGGATGCTCCACCTGTGTCGCCCCCGATTCAATCATACACTAATCATACACGCAAATGTGTACGATCAAGATCAGGGACTCGCGGGAAGATATCACAACACAACTCTAGACACAAATAAAATAATTCAAGCTTTATATTACAAGCCAGGGGTCTCGAGGGCTTGAATACATAGCTCGATACACAAGAGTCAGCGGAAGCAACAATATCTGAGTACAGACATAAGTTAAACAAGGATGCCTTAAGAAGGCTAGCATAAAAGCAACACGATCGAAGAGGCAAGGCCTCCTGCCTGGGACCTCCTAACTACTCCTGGTCATCAGCGGTCTCCACGTAGTAGCATCCATCGGCGGTGGTATATGGCTCTAGGGATCCACCATCTGGTTGCATCAACCAGAAATAAGAAATAAGGGGAAAATGGGGAGCAAAATAACCGTGAGTACTCATCCAAACTACTCGCAAGCATCAGATCTATACTAAGTATGCATTAGTATCAAATGGAAGGTTTGTATCTGTGGACTGAACTGCAAAATGCCAGAATAGAGGGGGGAGGCCTAGCCTATCAAAGACTAGCATCTTCAAGCAGCTCCGAGCATCTTGCAGCATGTAGAAGAGTAAAGAGTAGCATTTTAATATTTAACAAACATGTTGTAACAACAACGTCCAGAGATCCTTCCTCGACTCCCTGCGAGAAAGCAATCCCGGAGCCACATATCCATCACATATTTCAACTATCCATTTCGAGTTATATAAGATCAGGATATAAGTCTAAATGTCCATTACCGCGGACACGATATTCGAATATATAACTTCCCTGCAGGGGTGCACCACGTTACCCAACACGCTCGATCACTCTGGCACGACACACCTTTCTAGGGTCAATGCTCGCCCTCGGAAGATCAACACGTCGCAACCCGACCTAGGCTCAGCAGAGAGGTCCCTGCCGGTCTACATACTAAGCACTCCGGGGTCTTGGGCCCATCGCCCGCAGCACTTCGGGTCGTTGCGAGCAGGGTGGATACCAGCACCGCCTCGGATGGCCAGCACGATCCGACCGTGCCGCACTGCTGAACTAGACGTCTAACAAAGCTTCAACTGATATTGCGACGTCGAGGCCCATATCTATTCTCGCGTGGTGGTTAGTGTGTAAAGGCCAGAGGCCAACTCAGAACAAATACCTAAACCTTTTAGTGCATTGGGGGCTCGCAGAAACGAGCAGAGACTCACGATAAGGTGACCCTGTCGCCCCGTCTCATGGACTTACGGCAAGGGCCCAGACTGCCCGACCGTGCCATGTGGAAAACTCGCGGGTGCTCAACGGGCCTGCCCGACTTTCACATCAACTCGCGCGTGCCCCCGACTTCAACACAGGTCTCAAGTAAAGTCAAGGTAACTGTGTGTCCAGACATCAAGGGGAAAACCCGAGGAATCACCCCTGGTGGATTCCACTCAATGTAATCAACAAGGTGAAAGTAAGAGGGAGCACCCTCGAGGTTCACACTTGAGGTGTTGAACGACAGAGCCATATCGGGAATGGTGAAAGAGGAAGTCACCCTCGATGACCACGACCGAATAGCTACACTACAGTATTATCATCAGGAGTGCGTTATGAGGGATCACCCTCGGCACTTGATAGTAGCTCTGTAGAGTCGAGCAACAAAAGGGGCGTGATGTGATGTGAGGTGTCGGGCTCTGGTCGTTGATCACGTCGATCGAGTCGTCGATCACGTTGATCGAGTCGTCGATGATGAAGCAGGGGCAACAAGGACAAGGTGGGGGTCACTGATGGATCACTAGCCAACCTATACTAAGCAGTTTAGGATAAGAAGGTAGGTAACAATAAGCAGGTACGAAAGCAGGCTATGCATCAGAATAGGAGAAAACAATAACAGTAGCAAAATCTAATGCAAGCATGAGAGTATAGAATGTGTGATATCGGGATGATCAAAGGGGGGGCTTGCCTGGTTGCTCAGGTGAGAAGGAGGGGTCATCGTCGATGTAGTCGATCATAGTGGCATCGGCAGCCATCACGAGGTCTACCAAAGAGAAGAGGGGGGAGAAAATAGTAAATACACGCAAATATATGCATAACAAGACAATAAGCGAAGCTAGAAGTGTTCTAATGCAGCGCTCGGCGATACTGGCGAAGGGGGAAACATCCGGGAAAGTTCTCCTGGTTCCGGACGTTTGTTAGGCAGATGAATCGGAGGGGAAAGGTTGCATGTTTGCTATCCTAGGGATGTGTGGTGGGTGAACAGACCTTGTATTTGGATTTGTCTCGTCGTTCTGAGCAACTTTCATGTAGAAAAAAATTTCATCCGAGTTACGGTTATTTTTCTATGAATTATTAAAGTTTTAACAATATTCTAGAATTAAATAAATTATCAGAAAAGAAAAACTATGTCAGCATTACATCACTGTGATGTCAGCAGTCAACAGGACGGCTGACCAGGTCAAACTGACCAGTGGGTCCCACCTGTCATAGACAATGGACTAACAGAAGTTTAAAACTAACTAAACAGAGTTATTTAGCACGTAGGCCCCAACTGTCATAGACTAATTAGTTAAACTAATTACTTTTAATTATTAAAACATTTTAATTAGAGGATTAAGCGGTGGGGCCCGCACGTCAGTGGCTGGGGCCTGCCCAGTCAGCATAGTTGACCAGGTTAACTGGTCAACAGGGGGCCACGGGCCCCACTGGCAGTGACCCAGGGGGTGGCCCCAGGTGTGCCACGTCGGCGGTGGCCGGCGGCTGAACACCGACGACCGAAAACACGGCGGAGGCGCTTGGGACCTTGCCGGAAACGCGCCAGAGAGGGTCGTTTCGAGCGTGGCATGGTTCGTCCGGACGTGGGAGGAGCGGCGCATCCAACTGCGGCCTTAGCTCGGGCTGGGGCGAGCTGCATCGACGACGGTGTTGAGCGGGGCGGAAGGCCGGAACAGGCATTGGCAGGGATCGGGCAACGAGGCTCGGCGAGAGCAACGGACACGCGCGTTGGGCCCCTGGGACCCCCAGGAGCATGATGCGGTGCTCGGCTGCATGTGACGGCGACTATGGTCATGGCGCCGCGCTCGTCGACGGCAACGCGCTCGGGCAACGGCAGGTGAGCTAGCTAGTAGGCGCACGAGAGCGAAAGGAGCGGGGAGGAGGAGGAGAAGCTCACGACGAGGCTGTAGGGGGACGACAGCGTGCTCGGGGAGGCCTGCTGGAGTCGGAGTAGTCGACGGAGTCCGGCGAGGCAAAGGAGGAAGAAGACGACGATGTGGGCGCTCCGATGCTCCCCGGCTCCAGGCGCTTGATGTAGGCGACGTAGACGACACCAGCGGAGAGTTTGGATAGGGAGGCGCGATGCAGGGTCGAAGGTGGCCGTGGCTATGGCGCGGCCATGGCGACGAGCGCGCTCGGGATCGAACGAGAGGTGAGGGGAGAGGTGGATCTGGGGGAGGGAGGCGCAGAGGCGAGCGAGAGGGGGCAAGTGGGCGGGATGAGATGAGGGGAGCCCGCGGCGTCGCCCTTATCCCCTCGGGGCGGCGCCGGCGAGGCTGGTTCGGCGGGGACGAGCCTCTGTAGTGGCTCGGGTCGGGGGAACAGAGAGGAGGGAGGCGACCGGAGGAGATGGGCTGGACCAGTTGGGCCTGCTGGGTTGTGCCACCCTGGTGGCTAAGGCCCAGGGGACAGTGGGCCTTATCTCTTTTTTACTTTTGCATTTTCTTTTCTATTTTCTTTTAGCTAGAAAAATGTATTTTGTACAAAGTGGGACTTGGCCAGATAAATACCTTGCATTTACTAGCACTGCCACAAAAAGTTTGGGAGGCTTTCGAGTTTGCTTGAAATTTTCATAAATGGAAAGGCATTTAAATGATTTTTTTAATCCACTGTTATATTCACAAAAGGGGATTTAAACACTTTACAAAAGTGTTAGGTCACCACCATAATTAGTTATGGAATATTTGCCACACTTTCAACATTTTATTTTGCATGCTTGACAAACTTGAATATTGGACTTTAATTTGAATTGAATTTGAATTATGCTTCGGATCAAATGAGGATTAGTAAAAGTAAGAATGATGACCTGGCATCATTAGCAGGAGATTACTGTAGCTTAATTATCCGGGCGTCACAATTCTACTCCACTACAAGAAATCTCGTCCCGAGATTTAAGGGGTGTAGTAGGGGGAAAGACTCGAAAAGGACGGGGCTCAACACAAGATGGTACCTGGGGACTATCTTAGTGAACGTGGCATAGAGTCATCTCTCGAATTGAAATTCAAGAAGTCATCGAGAGCAAGGTAAGAAGGTGCCATAAGAAGCTTCAAACAGGTAGGCGATCGTTCGTTGCCTGAAACAGAGGGTGAAAGGGGTTCAGAGCAATGCAGATAAGTATTGCGTCTGATATCAGAATAGATCACTAGGAAGGTGGCTCGTGATTTACTTACGAAGCCAAGTGCGAGGGACAATTTTGAAAAAAGGGATGTATAGGAGAGTCAGGTTTCAATCCTGTGGAACTATGGGTTATGGGCCCACCATGTGGGTTTAAAGCAGGAAGGCGCTAACATTTTGCACGGTCATGATAGTGTTGGAAATATGCCCTAGAGGCAATAATAAAAGCATTGTTATTATATTTCCTTGTTCATGATAATTGTCTTTATTCATGCTATAATTGTGTTATCCGGAAATCGTAATACATGTGTGAATAACAGACACAGACATGTCCCTAGTGAGCCTCTAGTTGACTAGCTCGTTGATCAACAGATAGTCATGGTTTCCTGACTATGGACACTGGATGTCATTGATAACGAGATCACATCATTGGGAGAATGATGTGATGGACAAGACCCAATCCTAAACATAGCACAAGATCGTATAGTTCGTTTGCTAGAGTTTTCCAATGTCAAGTATCTTTTCCTTAGACCATGAGATCGTGTAACTCCCGGATACCGTAGGAGTGCTTTGGGTATGCCAAACGTCACAACGTAACTGGGTGACTATAAAGGTAGACTACGGGTATCTCCGAAAGTGTCTGTTGGGTGACATGGATCAAGACTGGGATTTGTCACTCCGTATGACGGAGAGGTATCACTGGGCCCACTCGGTAATGCATCATCATAATGAGCTCAGAGTGACCAAGTGTCTGGTCACGGGATCATGCATTACGGTACGAGTAAAGTGACTTGCCGGTAACGAGATTGAACGAGATATTGGGATACCGACGATCGAATCTCGGGCAAGTAACATATCGATAGACAAAGGGAATAGCGTACGGGATTGATTAAATCCTCGACATCGTGGTTCATCCGATGAGATCATCGTGGAGCATGTGGGAGCCAACATGGGTATCCAGATCCCGCTGTTGGTTATTGACCGGAGAGTCGTCTCGGTCATGTCTGCTTGTCTCCCGAACCCGTAGGGTCTACACACTTAAGGTTCGGTGACGCTAGGGTTATGAAGATATATATATGCAGAAACCCGAATGTTGTTCGGAGTCCCGGATGAGATCCCGGACGTCACGAGGAGTTCCGGAATGGTCCGGAGGTAAAGAATTATATATAGGAAGTGCTATTTCGGGCATCGGGACAAGTTTCGGGGTTATCGGTATTGTACCGGGACCACCGGAAGGGTCCCGGGGGTCCACCGGGTGGGGCCACCTGTCCCGGGGGGCCACATGGGCTGTAGGGGGTGCGCCTTGGCCTAGATGGTCCAAGGGCACCAGCCCCTATAGGCCCATGCGCCTAGGGTTTCCACCATGGAAGAGTCCATGTGGTGGAAGGCACCCCTAGGTGCCTTGGGGGGGAGGGAAACCTCCCCTTGGCCGCCGCCCCCCCTAGTAGATGCCATCTACTAGGGCCGGCGCCCCCCTGGCACCCCTATATATAGTGGGGGGGAGAGGAGGGATTTGAGACCAGCCCCTGGCGCCTCCACCTTCCCCCGTTACGTCTCTCCCTCGTAGTCTCGGCGAAGCCCTGCTGCTGTGACGCCCTGCATCCACCACCACACCGTCGTTCTGCTGGATCTTCATCAACCTCTCCTTCCCCCTTGCTGGATCAAGAAGGAGGAGACGTCTCCCGTCCCGTACGTGTGTTGAACGCGGAGGTGCCGTCCGTTCGACGCTGGTCATCGGTGATTTGGATCACGTCGAGTACGACTACATCATCACCGTTCTTTTGAACGCTTCCGTGCGCGATCTACAAAGGTATGTAGATGCATCTAATCACTCGTTGCTAGATGAACTCCTAGATGATCTTGGTGAAACGAGTAGGAAAATTTTTGTTTTCTGCAACGTTCCCCAACAGTGGCATCATGAGCTAGGTCTATGCGTAGTTCTTCTTGCGCGAGTAGAACACAATTTGTTGTGGGCGTAGATTTGTCAACTTTCTTGCCGTTACTAGTCCTTTCTTGCTTCAGCGGTATTGTGGGATGAAGCGGCCCGGACCAACCTTACACGTACGCTTACGTGAGACCGGTTCCACCGACTAACATGCACTAGTTGCATAAGGTGGCTGGCGGGTGTCTGTCTCTCCTACATTAGTTGGAGCGGAATCGATGAACAGGGTCCTTACGAAGGGTAAATAGAAGTTGACAAATCACGTTGTGGCTTTAACGTAGGTAAGAAAACGTTCTTGCTAGAACCCTAATTCAGCCACGTAAAACTTGCAACAACAATTAGAGGACGTCTAACTTGTTTTTGCAGCAAGTGGTTTGTGATATGATATGGCCAAAGTTATGATGAATGATGAATGATCTATATGTGATGTATGAGATGTTCATGCTATTGTAATAGGATTCACGACTTGCATGTCGATGAGTATGACAACCGGCAGGAGCCATAGGAGTTGTCTTTATTCTTTTATATGACCTGCGTGTCATCGAGAAACGCCATGTAAATTACTTTGCTTTATTGCTAAACGCGTTAGCCATAGTAGTAGAAGTAATAGTTGGCGAGCAACTTCATGGAGACACGATGATGGAGATCATGATGATGGAGATCATGGTGTCAAGCCGGTGACAAGATGATCATGGAGCCCCAAGATGGAGATCAAAGGAGCTATGTGATATTGGCCATATCATGTCACGTTTATTATTTGATTGCATGTGATGTTTATCATGTTTTGCATCTTGTTTACTTAGAACGACGGTAGTAAATAAGGTGATCCCTCATACTAATTTCAAGAAGTGTTCCCCCTAACTGTGCACCGTTGCGACAGTTCGCTGTTTCAAAACACCACGTGATGATCGGGTGTTTTATTCAGACGTTCACATACAACGGGTGTAAGACAGATTTACACATGCAAACACTTAGGTTGACTTGACGAGCCTAGCATGTACAGACATGGCCTCGGAACACGGAAGACCGAAAGGTCGAGCATGAGTCGTATAGAAGATACGATCAACATGAAGATGTTCACCGATGTTGACTAGTCCGTCTCACGTGATGATCTGACACGGTCTAGTTTAACTCGGATCATGTAATACTTAGATGACTAGAGGGATGTCTAATCTAAGTGGGAGTTCTTTAATAATTTGATTAGATTGAACTTAATTATCATGAACTTAGTCTAAATATTTTACAATATGTCTTGTAGATTAAATGGCCAACGTAGTCCTCAACTTCAACGCGTTCCTAGAGAAAACCAAGCTGAAAGACGATGGCAGCAACTATACGGACTGGGTCCGGAACCTGAGGATCATACTCATAGCTGCCAAGAAAGATTATGTCCTACAAGCACCGCTTGGTGACGCACCTGTTCTCCCTGCAGAACAAGATGTTATGAACGCTTGGCAGGCACGTTTCGATGACTACTCCCTCGTTCAGTGCGGCATGCTTTACAGCCTAGAGCCGGGGCTCCAAAAGCGTTTTGAGAGACATGGAGCATATGAGATGTTCGAAGAGCTGAAAATGGTTTTCCAAGCTCATGCCCGGGTCGAGAGATATGAAGTCTCCGACAAATTCTTCAGCTGTAAGATGGAGGAAAACAGTTCTGTCAGTGAGCACATACTCACTATGTCTGGGTTGCATAACCGCTTGACTCAGCTGGGAGTTAATCTCCCGGATGATGCGGTCATTGACAGAATCCTCCAGTCGCTTCCACCAAGCTACAAAGAGCTTTGTGATGAACTTCAATATGCAGGGGATGGAAAAGACCATTCCTGAAGTATTTGCTATGCTGAAATCAGCAGAGGTAGAAGTCAGGAAGGAACATCAAGTGTTGATGGTCAATAAAACCACTAAGTTCAAGAAAGGCAAGGGTAAAAAGAACTTCAAGAAGGACGGCAAGGAGGTTGCCGCGCCCGGCAAGCAAGCTGCCGGGAAGAAGCCAAAGAATGGACCCAAGCCCGAGACTGAGTGCTTTTATTGCAAGGGAAGCGGTCACTGGAAGCGGAACTGCCCTAAGTACTTAGCGGATAAGAAGGCCGGCAAAACAAAAGGTATATGTGATATACATGTAATTGATGTGTACCTTACTAGTGCCCGTAGTAGCTCCTGGGTATTTGATACCGGTGCAGTTGCTCACATTTGTAACTCAAAGTAGGGGCTGCGGAATAAGCGGAAACTGGCAAAGGACGAGGTGACGATGCGCGTCGGGAATGGTTCAAAGGTCAATGTGATCGCCGTCGGCACGCTACCTCTGCATCTCCCTTCGGGATTAGTTTTAAACCTTAATAATTGTTATTTAGTGCCAGCTTTGAGCATGAACATTGTATCAGGATCTCGTTTAATTCGAGATGGCTACTCTTTTAAATCTGAGAATAATGGTTGTTCCATTTTTATGAGAGATATGTTTTATGGTCATGCTCCTATGGTGAATGGTTTATTCTTTATGAATCTCGAACGTGATGCTACACATGTTCATAATGTGAGTACCAAAAGAAGTAAGGTTGATAATGATAGTCCCACATACCTGTGGCACTACCGCCTTGGTCACATAGGTGTCAAACGCATGAAGAAGCTCCATGCTGATGGACTTTTAGAGTCTCTTGATTATGAATCATTTGACACATGCGAACCATGCCTTATGGGTAAAATGACCAAGACTCCGTTCTCAGGAACAATGAAGCGAGCAACCGACTTATTGGAAATCATACATACTGATGTGTGCGGTCCAATGAGTGTTGAGGCTCGCGGTGGCTATCGTTATGTTCTCACCCTCACTGATGATTTAAGTAGGTATGGGTATATCTACTTAATGAAACACAAGTCTGAAACCTTTGAAAAGTTCAAGGAATTTCAGAGTGAGGTTGAAAATCAACGTGACAGGAAAATCAAGTTTCTACGATCAGATCGTGGAGGAGAATACTTGAGTCACGAGTTTGGGGCACACTTAAGAAAATGTGGAATAGTTTTACAACTCACGCCGCCTGGAACACCTCAGCGTAATGGTGTGTCCGAACGTCGTAATCGCACTCTGTTAGATATGGTGCGATCTATGATGTCTCTTACCGATTTACCGCTTTCTTTTTGGGGCTATGCTTTAAAGACTGCCGCATTCACTTTAAATAGGGCTCCGTCAAAATCCGTTGAGACGACACCATATGAATTGTGGTTTGGGAAGAAACCTAAGCTGTCGTTTCTAAAAGTTTGGGGATGCGATGCTTATGTCAAGAAACTTCAACCTGAAAAGCTCGAACCCAAGTCGGAAAAATGCGTCTTCATAGGATACCCAAAAGAAACTATTGGGTACACCTTCTACCTCAGATCCGAAGGCAAGATCTTTGTTGCCAAGAATGGGTCCTTTCTGGAGAAAGAGTTTCTCTCGAAAGAAGTAAGTGGGAGGAAAGTAGAGCTTGATGAAGTATTACCTCTTGAACCGAAAAATGGCGCAACTCAAGAAAATGTTCCTGAGGTGCCTGCACCGACTAGAGAGGAAGTTAATGACAGTGATCAAGATACTTCTGATCAAGCCCCTACTGAAATTCGAAGGTCCACAAGGACACGTTCCGCACCAGAGTGGTACGGCAACCCTGTCTTGGAAATCATGCTGTTAGACAACGGTGAACCTTCGAACTATGAAGAAGCGATGGCGGGCCCGGATTCCGACAAATGGCTGGAAGCCATGAAATCCGAGATAGGATCCATGTATGAAAACAAAGTATGGACTTTGACTGACTTGCCCGTTGAGCGGCGAGCCATAGAAAATAAATGGATCTTTAAGAAGAAGACAGACGCGGATGGTAATGTGACCATCTATAAAGCTCGGCTTGTCGCTAAGGGTTATCGACAAGTTCAAGGGGTTGACTATGATGAGACTTTCTTGCCGGTAGCGAAGCTGAAGTCCGTCCGGATCATGTTAGCAATTGCCGCATTCTATGATTACGAAATATGGCAAATGGACGTCAAAACGGCATTCCTTAATGGTTTCCTTAAGGAAGAATTGTATATGATACAGCCAGAAGGTTTTGTCGATCCTAAGAATGCTGACAAAGTGTGCAAGCTCCAACGCTCGATTTATGGGCTGGTGCAAGCATCTCGGAGTTGGAACATTCGCTTTGATGAGATGATCAAAGCGTTTGGGTTTACACAGACTTACGGAGAAGCCTGCGTTTACAAGAAAGTGAGTGGGAGCTCTGTAGCATTTCTCATATTATATGTAGATGACATACTTTTGATGGGAAATGATATAGAACTCTTGGACAGCATCAAGGCCTACTTGAATAAAAGTTTTTCAATGAAGGACCTTGGAGAAGCTGCTTATATATTAGGCATCAAAATCTATAGAGATAGATCGAGACGCCTCATAGGTCTTTCACAAAGCACATACCTTGATAAGATATTGAAGAAGTTCAATATGGATCAATCCAAGAAGGGGTTCTTGCCTGTGTTACAAGGTATGAAATTGAGCTCAGCTCAATGTCCGACCACGGCAGAAGATATAGAAGAGATGAGCGTCATCCCCTATGCCTCAGCCATAGGTTCTATTATGTATGCCATGTTGTGTACCAGACCTGATGTTAACCTTGCCGTCAGTTTGGTAGGAAGGTACCAAAGTAATCCCGGCAAGGAACACTGGACAGCGGTCAAGAATATCCTGAAGTACCTGAAAAGGACTAAGGAAATGTTTCTCATTTATGGAGGTGACGAAGAGCTCGTCATAAAGGGTTACGTCGACGCTAGCTTCGACACAGATCTGGATGACTCTAAGTCACAAACTGGATACGTGTATATTTTGAATGGTGGGGCAGTAAGCTGGTGCAGTTGCAAGCAAAGCGTCGTGGCGGGATCTACATGTGAAGTGGAGTACATGGCAGCCTCGGAGGCAGCACATGAAGCAATATGGATGAAGGAGTTCATCACCGACCTAGGAGTCATACCCAATGCGTCGGGGCCGATCAAGCTCTTCTGTGACAACACTGGAGCTATTGCACTTGCCAAGGAGCCCAGGTTTCACAAGAAGACAAGGCACATCAAGCGTCGCTTCAACTCCATTCGTGAAAATGTTCAAGATGGAGACATAGAGATTTGTAAAGTACATACGGACCTGAATATAGCAGATCCGTTGACTAAACCTCTCCCTAGAGCAAAACATGATCAACACCAGAATTTTATGGGTGTTCGATTCATCACAATGTAACTAGATTATTGACTCTAGTGCAAGTGGGAGACTGTTGGAAATATGCCCTAGAGGCAATAATAAAAGCATTATTATTATATTTCCTTGTTCATGATAATTGTCTTTATTCATGCTATAATTGTGTTATCCGGAAATCGTAATACATGTGTGAATAACAGACACAGACATGTCCCTAGTGAGCCTCTAGTTGACTAGCTCGTTGATCAACAAATAGTCATGGTTTCCTGACTATGGACACTGGATGTCATTGATAACGAGATCACATCATTGGGAGAATGATGTGATGGACAAGACCCAATCCTAAACATAGCACAAGATCGTATAGTTCGTTTGCTAGAGTTTTCCAATGTCAAGTATCTTTTCCTTAGACCATGAGATCGTGTAACTCCCGGATACCGTAGGAGTGCTTTGGGTATGCCAAACGTCACAACGTAACTGGGTGACTATAAAGGTAGACTACGGGTATCTCCGAAAGTGTCTGTTGGGTGACATGGATCAAGACTGGGATTTATCACTCCGTATGACGGAGAGGTATCACTGGGCCCACTCGGTAATGCATCATCATAATGAGCTTAGAGTGACCAAGTGTCTGGTCACGGGATCATGCATTACAGTACGAGTAAAGTGACTTGCCGGTAATGAGATTGAACGAGGTATTGGGATACCGACGATCGAATCTCGGGCAAGTAACATATCGATAGACAAAGGGAATAGCGTACGGGATTGATTAAATCCTCGACATCGTGGTTCATCCGATGAGATCATCGTGGAGCATGTGGGAGCCAACATGGGTATCCAGATCCCGCTGTTGGTTATTGACCGGAGAGTCGTCTCGGTCATGTCTGCTTGTCTCCCGAACCCGTAGGGTCTACACACTTAAGGTTCGGTGACGCTAGGGTTATGAAGATATATATATGCAGAAACCCGAATGTTGTTCGGAGTCCCGGATGAGATCCCGGACGTCACGAGGAGTTCCGGAATGGTCCGGAGGTAAAGAATTATATATAGGAAGTGCTATTTCGGGCATCGGGACAAGTTTCGGGGTTATCGGTATTGTACCGGGACCACCGGAAGGGTCCCGGGGGTCCACCGGGTGGGGCCACCTGTCCCGGGGGCCACATGGGCTGTAGGGGGTGCGCCTTGGCCTAGATGGGCCAAGGGCACCAGCCCCTATAGGCCCATGCGCCTAGGGTTTCCACCATGGAAGAGTCCATGTGGTGGAAGGCACCCCTAGGTGCCTTGGGGGGGAGGGAAACCTCCCCTTGGCCGCCGCCCCCCCTAGTAGATGCCATCTACTAGGGCCGGCGCCCCCCCTGGCACCCCTATATATAGTGGGGGGAGAGGAGGGATTTGAGACCAGCCCCTGGCGCCTCCACCTTCCCCCGTTACGTCTCTCCCTCGTAGTCTCGGCGAAGCCCTGCTGCTGTGACGCCCTGCATCCACCACCACGTCGTCGTGCTGCTGGATCTTCATCAACCTCTCCTTCCCCCTTGCTGGATCAAGAAGGAGGAGACGTCTCCCGTCCCGTACGTGTGTTGAACGCGGAGGTGCCGTCCGTTCGACGCTGGTCATCGGTGATTTGGATCACGTCGAGTACGACTACATCATCACCGTTCTTTTGAACGCTTCCGTGCGCGATCTACAAAGGTATGTAGATGCATCTAATCACTCGTTGCTAGATGAACTCCTAGATGATCTTGGTGAAACGAGTAGGAAAATTTTTGTTTTCTGCAACGTTCCCCAACAGATAGCAAGGCAGGTCAGAGGATAGCCTGTCAATTATGTCGGCAACAACGTTGGTACCAAGGGCGAGGGACGAAAAGAACCATTTTCCTGCTCGTTAAAACGAGGCAGACCAATAGGCAAAGTTGTCGTCCATCGGCGGCTACCAGAATGTCATCAATAATAGTAACAAGGTCTTACTGACAGAGTTTGTGCACCTAGGTGTTACATAAGCAGGGAATTATCACTGCTCGGATATGTTAGGTTACAAGAAAGATTAAACAACGCAATGGAGACTTGAATCAGTTATCGGTGTTCTCGAGTGCCTAACAACTCAGAACCCGTGGAAAATTTGAATTAGAGAGAAATAACAGTTGAGGAAGAACTCACAAGAGGTTATGTAGTTCCGTGATATTCTCGAGATACCAGAGGGTAATACTCGAGGTAGAGCAGGATAGAGGTTGGATAGGTAAAAGATTTGTAGAAGACAAGTACTTTAACTTGTCCGAAAAATGGGATCAAAGAAGAACAATATGGTCGAAACCATGGTTGCAAAGGACCAATTCACAGATATCAGATGATATTATATCAAGGAAATAGTTATTATTTCAAGGAGCTTCCATGATAGGATCTACATCGGGTCCATGGGTATGAACACAAAGGCTCAAGGTCGACTACCACTTCATCAATGCATAACCTTCCATTTACTTCTCATTCTCGACGAAGTCGTAGTGTTGAGATTTTATCTGGCATAACACCAGTAGAGTATGAGCCGTAGAAGTTTCCGGGTTCACACAGATTTAGGGAAGACATAGATTCAACCAAAAGGGATATCTTAGGAACGTATACCACAAACTTCACGAGTAGATAAAAGCCCGGAAGCAGAGTATGGTTGACGAGAGCGGGGGATACAATTTACCAAAGGCATTGTGTATCTGAGGAAAGGCTCACAAGGTTACTGAATATGAAGGACGCTATCGGATTAAACCCAACCAAGGACCTGGAGGTCCACAATGGATCTGATGTGAGTATCGGTACTCAACCAGAAGAAGAAAGAATGCAAGGAGGTTAGGTTATAGAAACAACTGACCAAATCAAAGCTCAAATGTAACAGAATTATGATTCCCAAATCGGGGGATCAGAAGCAGAGGCTTTGATCAAAGACAACTAAGTTGAAAAGACATAGATCAACAATCAATCAAGGCTTGATTTGTCGGACACCAGCTCATGTCCAGAGTGACGTTTGAGCCAAGGGAAGAATTTTAAATAGGACTGATGATCACGAGCATTCACAAACAAATCGAATCAAATGCTTGAAATTATGATGACAAAGCATGCAAATGAGTATTTCTAGACATATGGAAGTAACCATAATGCAAGCATATAAGTATCTGTAGAGCAACAGTTGAAGAGGATTGTCAGAAGATCGGATAGTACTTCAAACTATCTTGTGAATCAATTGACCAACTAGCTAGGAATGAACAAATCTTCAAAAAGTGTGAGGAATTATTCATGGGGGGTATTCCTGCGGCAAGGAACTGCAGGGCAGTAAGCATAAAGGACTCTCGGAACATTAGAGAGTATTTCAGAACATCTTGTAATAACAAGGGCAATTGGGGATGAAGGTATGAGAGACAAGTGTATGGAGTTATCCATAAGGATATATCAGAGGTAGTGAATTGCAAAAGCGACGAGCACGAAAGTCTTGGGAGAACATTGAGAGTATCTTCGGAATCCTTCAATGCACCAAGCAATCATCTGGAGTGAAGGGATCTCCCGGAGAAAGTATTTACGAGATCCTAGAGTTAGAGTTAATAAAATCATTTAACCCGAATAGAAGAGAGATTAGAGTCCCAGAGTATAGACGAGGAGTAAAATATCCTAATACCACCCAATGGCGATATGGGCCCGTAAGCCGCACAGCCATGTTAGTGATACGTCTCCAACGTATCTCTAATTTTTGATTGCTCCATGCTACTTTATCTACTGTTTTAGGCAATATTGGGCTTTATTATCCACTTTTATATTATTTTTGGGACTAACCTATTAACCGGAGGCCCAGCCCAGATTTGCTGTTTTATGCCTATTTCAGTGTTTCGAGGAAAAGGAATATCAGACGGAGTCAAAACGGAACGAAATCAACTGGAGAAGTTAATTTTGGAAGAAAACCAACCTGATGGGCTTGGAGTGCATGCTAGGGGAGCCCCGGGCTGTCCACTAGGGTGGAGGGCGCCCCCCCTGGGCGCGCCCCCTACCTCATGAGCAACTCGGAGGTCCACCGACATACCCCCTGCACCCATATATACCTACGTACCCTAAAACTTCCAGAACAGAAGATAGATCGGGAGTTCCGCCGCCGCAAGCCTCTGTAGCCACCAAAAACCAATCGGGACCCTGTTTCGTCACCCTGTCGGAGGGGGATCCCATCACCGGAGGCCATCTTCATCATCCCGACGCTATCCATGACGAGGAGGGAGTAGTTCACCCTCGGGGCTGAGGGTATGTACCAGTAGCTATGTGTTTGATCTCTCTCTCTCTCGTGTTCTCTCTCGTGTTCCATCTATGGCATGATCTTGATGTATCCCGAGCTTTGCTATTGTAGTTGGATCTTATGATGTTTATCCCCCTCTACTCTCTTGTGATGAATTGAGTTTCCCCTTTTGAAGTTATCTTATCGGATTGAGTCTTTTATGAACACTTGATGTATGTCTTGCCGTGATTATCTGTGGTGACAATGGGATATCATGTGCCACTTGATGTATGTTTTGGTGATCAACTTGCGGGTTTCGTGACACTTGGGAACATATGCATAGGGGTTGGCACACATTCTTGACTCTTCGGTAGAAACTTTGGGGCACTCTTTGAAGTACTTTTATGTTGGTTGGATGAATCTGAGATTGTGTGATGCATATCATATAATCATGCCCACGGATACTTGAGGTGACAATGGAGTATCTAGGTGACATTAGGGTTTTGGTTGATTTGTATCTTAAGGTGTTATTCTAGTACGAACACTTTTACAGATCGATCCGAAAGAATAGCTTTGTGGTGGTTTCATACCCGACCATAATCTCTACGTTTGTTCTCTGCTATTAGTGTCTTTGGAGTGAATCTTTGTCGCATGTTGAGGGCTTGTCATATGTTCTATCTATGTTATTATTGTTGAGAGAACTTACACTAGTCAAAGTATGAACCCTAGGCCTTGTTTCCTACCATTGCAATACCGTTTACGCTCACTTTTACCGCTCGCTACCTTGCTGTTTTTATTATTTCAGATTACAAAAACCTATATCTACCATCTATTTTGCACTTGTATCTTCATCTCTTTGCCGAACTAGTGCACCTATACAATTTACCATTGTATTGGGTGTGTTGGGGACACAAGAGACTCTTTGTTATTTGGTTGCAGGGTTGTTTGAGAGAGACCATCTTCATCCTACGCCTCCTACGGATTGATAAACCTTAGGCATCCACTTGAGGGAAATTTTCTACTGTCCTACAAACCTGTGTACTTGCAGGCCCAACAACGTCTACAAGAAGAAGGTTGTGTAGTAGACATCAAGCTCTTTTCTGGCGTCGTTGTCGGGGAGGTTAGCACTTGAAGGTATATCTTTAGATCTTGCAATCGAATCTTTTTGTTTCTTGTTTTTATCACTAGTTTAGAAAACTACAAAAAAATGGAGTTGAGTTTGTCTCATACGCTTCACCTTTTTAATATCTTTTGTGAGTATGATGGAAAGGAAAATTGTGCTCAAGTGCTAGAAGAAGAAATCTATAGAATGTTTTTATATGATGAGCATGATTGCAATGTTGTTAGTATGAATTCCTTGAATATCCATGATGCTAATGATATGCAAAGCCACAAGCTTGGGGAAGCTATGTTTGATGAATATGATATTTTTTGTCCCCCAAGCTTTGATGAGCAAATTTACTATGATGAAAGCATGCCTCCTATCTATGATGATTATTTTGATGATACATATGCTATAAAGAAAAAGTTTGCTTATGTGGAGAGTAGAAAATTTTCTATGCTTGTAGATCATGAAAAGAATGCTTTAGGTGCTGGTTATATTGTTGAATTCATTCATGATGCTACTGAAAATTATTATGAGAGAGGAACATATGCTCGTAGGAATTGCAATAATATCAAGTTTCCTCTCTATGTGCTTAAAGTTTTGAAGCTATGCTTGTTGTGCCATCCTATGCTAGTTGATTATTGTTCCCATAAGTTGTTTTCTCACAAAATCCCTATGCATAGGAAGTGGGTTAGGCTTAAATTTGCTAGTCATATGCTTCATGATGCTCCCGTTATGTTTCAATTCTTATCTTTTATGTGAGCATCATTGTCATCATCATGCCTAGCTAGAAAGGCATTAAAGAAAAGCGCTTGTTGGGAGACAACCCAATATTTATCCTTACTGTTTTTGTGTGTCCACATGATTATGATACTGTAGTAATCATGTTTTATAGCTTTTGTTTCAATAAAGTGCCAAGTAGAACCTTTGGGAAGACTTGGGTGAAGTTTATATGATCTTGCTGTGAAAAACAGAAACTTTAGCGCTCACGAGATTAGCTGCCATTTTTTTACTGGAGAGTGCTTTTAGGTTGATTCTTTTTGCAGATGATTAATAGACAAATTTCTCAGTCCAGCAATTTATTTCACAATTTTTGGGGTTCCAGAAGTATACGTTTTATACAGATTACTACAGACTGTTCTGTTTTTGACAGATTCTGTTTTCTATGTGTTATTTGCTTATTTTGATGAGTCTATGAGTAGTATCGGAGGGTATGAACCATAGATAAGTTGGAGTACAGTAGATATTACACCAATATGAATTTATAATGAGTTCATTGCAGTACCTAAGTGGTGGTTTTATTTTCTTATACTAACGGAGCTTACGAGTTTTGTTTTGAGTTTTTGTGTGGTTGAAGTTTTCAAGTTTTGGGTAAGGATTAGATGGACTATGGAATAAGGAGTGGCAAGAGCCTAATCTTGGGGAAGCCCAAGGCACCCCAAGGTAATATTCAAGGACAACCAAGCAACTAAGCTTGGGGATGCCCCGGAAGGCATCCCCTCTTTCGTCTTCGTTCATCAGTAACTTTACTTGGAGCTATGTTTTTATTCACCACATGATATGTGTTTTGCTTGGAGCGTCTTGTATTATTTGTGTCTTTGCTTGTTAGTTTACCACAATCATCCTTGCTGTACCCATCTTTTGAGAGATCCATACATGTTTTGGAATTTGTTAGAATACTCTATGTGCTTCGCTTATATCTTTTGAGCTTGCTAGTTTTGCTCATAGTGCTTCACTTATATCTTTTGAGCGTGATAAATTTTGCTCTAGTACTTCACTTAGATCTTTTAGAGCACGGTGGTGGATTTGTTTTAAAGAAACTATTTGATCTCTCATGCTTCACTTAGATCATTTTGAGAGTCTTTAATAGCATGGTAATTTGCTTAATGTTAATATACTTGGTGTTCAAGATATGTGAAACTTTCTTTTGAGTGAATTGAATACTAAGATAAGTTTGATGCTTGATAATTGTTTTGAGATATGGAGGTGATAATATCATAGTCGTGCTAGTTGGGTGATTATGAATTTGAGAAATACTTGTGTTGAAGTTTGCAAATCCCGTAGCATGCACGTATGGTTAAAGTTGTGTAACAAATTTGAAACATGAAGTGTACCTGGCTTGTGCATCCTTATGAGTGGCGGTCGGGGACGAGCGATGGTCTTTTCCTACCAATCTATCCCCCTAGGAGCATGCGCGTAGTACTTGAATTTTTGATGACTTCTAAATTTTTGCAATAAGTATATGAGTTCTTTTGACTAATGTTGAGTCCATGGATTATACGCACTCTCACCTTTCCGCCATTGCTAGCCTCTTCGGTACCGTGCACTGCCCTTTCTCACCTTGAGAGTTGGTGCAAACTTTGCCGGTGCATCCAAACCCCGTGATACGATACGCTCTATCACACATAAACCTCCTTATATCTTCCTCAAAACAGCCACCATACCTACCTATTATGGCATTTCCATAGCCATTCCGAGATATATTGCCATGCAACTTCCACCATCATCATCATGACATGCATTACTTTTGTCATATTGACATTGCATGATCTTGTAGTTGACATCGTATTTGTGGCAAAGCCACCAAGCATTATTTTTCATACATGTCACTCTTGATTCATTGCACCATCCCGGTACACCGCCGGAGGCATTCATATAGAGTCATATCTTGTTCTAAGTTTCAAGTTGTAATCCTTGTGTTGTAATTTATAGAAGTGTGATGATATCATTATTAGAGCATTGCCCAAATAAAAAAAAGAGAAAGGCCAAAAAGAAAAAAAGAAAGGCCCAAAAAATAAAAATAAATAAAAAATGGCAATGCTACTATCTCATTTTCCACAATTGTGCTTCAAAATAGCACCTTGTTCTTCATGTAGAGAGTCTCATATATTGTGCTTCAAAGTAGCACCATGCTTTTCATGTAGAGAGTCTCATGTGTTATAACTTTCATATACTAGTGGGAATTTTTCATTATAGAACTTGGCTTGTATATTCCTACGATGGGCTTCCTCAAAATGCCCTAGGTCTTCACACCCACTAGTTTTCTTTTGTTGAGCATTCATAGCTCTAGTGCATCCATTGCATGGCAATCCCTACTCCTCATGTTGACATCAATTGATGGGCATCTCCATAGCCCGTTGATTAGCCTCGTCAACGTGAGACTTTCACCTTTTTTGTCTTCTCCACACAATCCCCATCATCATATTCTATTCCACCCATAGTGCTATATCCATGCCTCATGCTCATGTACTGCGTGAAGGTTGAAAAAGTTTGAGATTATTTAAGTATGAAACAATTGCTTGGCTTGTCATCGGGGGTATAGAAGTTGGGAACATCTTTGTGTGACGAGAAAATGAAGCATAGCCTAACTATATGATTTTGTAGGGATGAACTTTCTTTTGCCATGTTATTTTGAGAAGACATGGTTGCTTTGATTAGTATGCTTGAAGTATTATTATTTTTGTGTCAATATGAACTTTTGTCTTGAATCTTTCGGATCTGAATATTCATATCACAATTAAGAAGATTTACATTGAAATTATGCCAAAGTATCACTCCGCATCAAAAAATCTTTTTTATCATTTACCTACTCGAGGACGAGCAGGAATTAAGCTTGGGGATACTTGATACGTCTCCAACGTATCTATAATTTTTGATTGCTCCATGCTACTTCATCTACTGTTTTAGGCAATATTGGGCTTTATTATCCACTTTTATATTATTTTTGGGACTAACCTATTAACCGAAGGCCCAGCCCAGATTTGCTGTTTTATGCCTATTTCAGTGTTTCGAGGAAAAGGAATATCAGATGGAGTCAAAACGGAACGAAATCAACTGGAGAAGTTAATTTTGGAAGGAAACCAACCTGATGGGCTTGGAGTGCACGCCAGGGGAGCCCCGGGCTGTCCATGAGGGTGGAGGGCGCCCCCTGGGCGCGCCCCCCTACCTCGTGAGCAACCCGGAGGTCCACCGACGTACCCCCTGCACCCATATATACCTATGTACCCTAAAACTTCCAGAACAGAAGATAGATCGGGAGTTCCGCCGCCGCAAGCCTCTGTAGCCACCAAAAACCAATCGGGACCCTGTTCCGGCACCCTGTCGGAGGGGGATCCCATCACCGGAGGCCATCTTCATCATCCCGGCGCTATCCATGACGAGGAGGGAGTAGTTCACCCTCGGGGCTGAGGGTATGTACCAATAGCTATGTGTTTGATCTCTCTCTCGTGTTCTCTCTTGTGTTCCATCTATGGCACGATCTTGATGTATCCCGAGCTTTGCTATTGTAGTTGGATCTTATGATGTTTCTCCCCCTCTACTCTCTTGTGATGAATTGAGTTTCCCCTTTTGAAGTTATCTTATCGGATTGAGTCTTTTATGAACACTTGATGTATGTCTTGCCGTGATTATCTGTGGTGACAATGGGATATCATGTGCCACTTGATGTATGTTTTGGTGATCAACTTGCGGGTTTCGTGACACTTGGGAACCTATGCATAGGGATTGGCACACGTTCTTGACTCTCCGGTAGAAACTTTGGGGCACTCTTTGAAGTACTTTTATGTTGGTTGGATGAATCTGAGATTGTGTGATGCATATCGTATAATCATGCCCACAGATACTTGAGGTGACAATGGAGTATCTAGGTGACATTAGGGTTTTGGTTGATTTGTATCTTAAGGTGTTATTCTAGTATGAACTCTTTTATAGATCGATCCGAAAAATAGCTTTGTGGTGGTTTCATACCCGACCATAATCTCTACGTTTGTTCTCTGCTATTAGTGTCTTTGGAGTGACTCTTTGTCGCATGTTGAGGGCTTGTCATATGTTCTATCTATGTTATTATTGTTGAGAGAACTTACACTAGTGAAAGTATGAGCCCTAGGCCTTGTTTCCTACCATTGCAATACCGTTTACGCTCACTTTTACCGCTCGCTACCTTGCTGTTTTTATTATTTCAGATTACAAAAACCTATATCTACCATCTATTTTGCACTTGTATCTTCATCTCTTCGCCGAACTAGTGCACCTATACAATTTACCATTGTATTGGGTGTGTTGGGGACACAAGAGACTCTTTGTTATTTGGTTGCAGGGTTGTTTGAGAGAGACCATCTTCATCCTACGCCTCCTACAGATTGATAAACCTTAGGTCATCCACTTGAGGGAAATTTGCTACTGCCCTACAAACCTGTGCACTTGCAGGCCCAACAACTTCTACAAGAAGAAGGTTGTGTAGTAGACATGAGTTAGTAAATCAGTTTTTTTTCAAAGACTAGACTCAACTTCGGCCAAGGAGTTAGAAAGGGGGATCCTACAGGCAGTCGGCTCTGATACCAACTTGTGTCGCCCCCGATTCAATCGTACACTAATCATACACGCAAATGTGTACGATCAAGACCAGGGACTCACGAAAAGATATCACAACACAACTCTAGACATAAATAAAATAATGCAAGCTTTATATTACAAGCCAGGGGCCTCGAGGGCTCGAGTACATAGCTCGATACACAAGAGTTAGCGGAAGCAACAATATCTGAGTATAGACATAAGTTAAACAAGGATGCCTTAAGAAGGCTAGCACAAAAGCAACACGATCGAAGATGCAAGGCCTCCTGCCTGGGACCTCCTAACTACTCCTGGTCATCAGCGGTCTCCAAGTAGTAGCATCCATCGGCGGTGGTATCTGGCTCCAGGGATCCACCATCTGGTTGCATCAACTGGAAAGAAGAAAGAAGGGGAAAAGGGGGTGCAAAGCAACCGTGAGTACTCATCCAAAGTACTCGCAAACATCAAATCTATATTAAGTATGCATTGGTATCAAATGGAAGGTTTGTATCTGTGGACTGAACTGCAGAATGCCAGAATAGAGGGGGGAGGCCTAGCCTATCGAAGACTAGCATCTTCAAGCAGCTCCGAGCATCTTGCAGCATGTAGAAGAATAAAGAGTAGCATTTTAATATTTAGCAAACATGTTGTAACAACAACGCCCAAAGATCCTTCCTCGACTCCCTGCGAGAAAGCAATCCCAGTGCTACATATCCATCACATATCTCAAGTATCCATTTCTAGTTATATAAGATCAAGATATAAGTCTGAATATCCATTACCGTGGACACGGTATTTGAATATATAACTTCCCTGCAGGGGTGCACCACGTTACCCAACACGCTCGATCACTCTGGCCGAACACACCTTTCTGGGGTCAATGCCCGCCCTCGGAATATCAACACGTCGCAGCCCGACCTAGGCTCGGCAGAGAGGTCCCCGCTGGTCTACATCCTAAGCACTCCGGGGTCTTGGGCCCATTGCCCGCAGCACTCAGGGTCGTTGTGAGCAGGGTGGATACTAGCACCGCCTCGGATGACCAGCATGATCCGACCGTGCCGCCTCGGATGGCCAGCATGATCTGACAAAGCTTCGGCTGATACTGCGACGTCGAGGCCCATATCTATTCTCGCGTGGTGGTTAGTGCGTAAAGGCCAGAGGCCAACTCAGAACAAATACCTAAACCTGTTAGTGCATTGGGGGCTCGCGGAAACAAGCAGAGACTCACGATAAGGTGACCCCATCGCCCTGTCTCATGGACTTACGGCAAGGGCCCAGACTGCCCGGCCGAGCCATGTGGAAAACTCGTGAGTGCTCAACGGGCCCGCCCGACTTTCACATCAACTCGCGGGTGCTCAACGGGCCCGCCCGACTTCAACAAAGGTCTCAAGTAAAGTCAAGGTAACTGTGTGTCCAGACATCAAGGGGAAAACCCGAGGAATCACCCCCGGTGGATTCCACTCAATGTAATCATCAAGGTGAATGTAAGAGGGACCACCCTCGAGGTTCACACTTGAGGTGTTGAACGACAGAGCCGTATCGGGAATGGTGAAAGAGGAAATCACCCTCGATGACCATGACCGAATAGCTACACTACAGAATTATCATCAGGAGTGCGTTATGAGGGATCACCCTCTGCACTTGATAGTAGCTCTGCAGAATCGAGCAATAAAAGGGGCGTGATGTGATGTGAGGTGTCGGGCTCTGGTCATCGATCACGTCGATCGAGGCGTCGATGATGAAGCAGGGGCAACAAGGACAAGGTGGGGGTCACTAATGGATCACTAGCCAACCTATACTAAGTAGTTTAGGATAAGCAGATAGGTAACAATAAGCAGGTACGAAAGCAGGCTATGCATCAGAATAGGAGCAAACAATAACAGTAGCAAAATCTAATGCAAGCATGAGAGTATAGAATGGGCGATATCGGGATGATCAAAGGGGGGGGGGCTTGCCTGGTTGCTCAGGCGAGAAGGAGGGGTCGTCGTCGACGTAGTCGATCACAGCGGCATCAGCAGCCGTCATGGGGTCTACCAAAGAGAAGAGGGGGGAGAAAACAGTAAATACATGCAAATATATGCATAACAAGACAATAAGCAAGGCTAGAAGTGTTCTAACGCAGCGCTAGGCGATACTGGCGAAGGGGGAAAGTTTTCCCGGTTCCGGACGTCTCTCAGATAGATGAACCGGAGGGGAAAGGTTGCATGGTTGCTATGCTAGGGATGTGTGGTGGGTGAACAGATCGCGTATTTGGATTCGTCTCGTTGTTCTCAGTAACTTTCATGTAGAAAACTTTTTCATCCGAGTTACGGTTATTTTTCTATGAATTGTTAAAGTTTTAACAATATTCTGGAATTAAATAAATTATCAGAAAAGAAAAACTACGTCAGCATGACATCACCGTGACATCAGTAGTCAACAGGACGGCTGACCAGGTCAAACTGACCAGTGGGTCCCACCTATCATAGACAATGGACTAACATAAGTTTAAAACTAACTAAACAGAGTTATTTAGGAGGTAGGCCTCACCTGTCATAGACTAATTAGTTAAACTAATTACTTTTAATTATTAAAACATTTTAATTAGAGGATTAAGCGGTGGGGCCCGCCCGTCAGTGGTTGGGGCCTGCCCTGTCAGCATAGTTGACCAGGTCAACTGGTCAACAGGGGGCCAGGGGCCCCACTTGCAATGATCCAGGGGGTGGCCCCAGGTGTGCCACGTCGGCGGTGGCCGGCGGCTGAACGCTGGCGACCGAAAACACGGCGGAGGCGCTCGGGACCTCGTCGGAAATGCGCCATAGAGGGCCGTTTCGAGCGTGGTCAGGCTCGTTCGGACGCGGGAGAAGCGGCGCATCCAACTGCGGCCTTAGCTCGGGCTGGGGCGGGCTGCATCGACGATAGCGTCGAGCGGGGCGGAAGGCCGGAATGGGTGTTGGTGGGGATTGGGCTACGGGGCTCGGCGAGAGCAGCGGACGCGCGCATTTGGCCCCCGGGACCCCCAGGAGCACGATGCGGTGCTCAGCCACATGTGACGGCGACTATGGTCACGGCGCCGCGCTCGTCAGCAGCAACGTGCTCAGGCGACGGCGGGTGAGCTAGCTAGGAGGAGCACGAGAGCGGAAGGAGCGGGGAGGAGGAGGAGAAGCTCACGGCGAGGCTGTAGTGGGACGACAGCGTGCTTGGGGATGCCTGCTGGAGTCGGAATAGTCGACGGAGTCCGGCGAGGCAGAGGAGGAAGAAGACGGCGATGTGGGCGCTTCGGTGCTCCCCAGCTCCAGGCGCTTGATGTAGGCGACGTAGACGACGCCAGCGGAGAGTATGGATAGGGAGGCGCGATGCGGGGTCGAAGGTGGTTGTGGCTATGGCGCGGCCATGGCGACGGGCGCACTCGGGATCGAGCGAGAGGAGAGGGGAGAGGTGGATCTGGGGGAGGAAGGCGCAGAGGCGGGCGAGAGGTGGCAAGTGGGCGGGACGAGATGAGGGGAGCCCGAGGCGTCGCCCTTATGCCCTCGGGGCGGCGCCGGCGAGGCTGGTCCGACGGGGACGAGCCCCTGTAGCGGCTCGGGTCAGGGGAACAGAGAGGAGGGAGGCGACCGGAGGAGATGAGCTGGACCAGTTGGGCCTGCTGGGTTGCGCCACCCAGGTGGCTAAGGCCCAGGGGACAGTGGGCCTTATCTCTTTTTTACTTTTGCATTTTCTTTTCTATTCTTTTAGCTAGAAAAATGTATTTTGTACAAAGTGGGACTTGGCCAGATAAATACCTTGCATTTACTAGCACTGCCACAAAAAGTTTGGGAGGCTTTCGAGTTTGCTTGAAATTTTTCATAAATAGAAAGACATTTAAATGATTGTTTAATCCACTGTTATATTCACAAAAGGGGATTTAAACACTTTACAAAAGTGTTAGGTCACCACCATGATTAGTTATGGAATATTTGCCACACTTTCAACATTTTATTTTGCATGTTTGACAAACTTGAATTTTGGACTTTAATTTGAATTGAATTTGAATTATGCTTCAGATAAATGAGGATTAATAAAAGTAAGAATGATGACCTGGCATCATTAGCAGGAGATTACTATAGCTTAATTATCCGGGCGTCACACCACTGGTGGTTGTTCTTTTAAGGTCACCGCGGCCACATTTGAATCCATTAATATCGGGATTTTCGCGGATTTTTCTGATCCTGCGATCACCGGCCATCTGCTTTCCACATAACCCTGATTTTCCCTACCTCCACCTTTGTCCGGTGTTTCATCCTTCGAGTGGCAGCCAATCTCTTTGCATCCCGGGTTTTGATTCTTTGTACCCAAACCATTTCTCAGATCCACCATCATCGCGATCATCTTTTCCCTAATTCTCTCCATAGTATCTCCGCTGGGGATCTGCTTGTTACCTTCTCATTTCAAATGGGATCTGGTGATCTCCTTCCTTTCAACAGCTATCCTTCTTATCTCCTTCCTTGTGCGGAGCCATGCCTCCCGCAAACCCAGCAAATCCGTAGCATGGCCCGAATCATCTCCTTTCTCGCGCGGTGGCCGGAGTCGGCACCGCTCTCGGGATCTTGCCGGCGGCAAGGTCGCATCCATCGCGATCTGAGATCGCCTCTCAGTCGCCCCGACAGGGGCACCATAATTTCCGCAGTCCATATCTGTAACGGTTCTCATATATCTGTAACCATTTTTCTCATACATAACTCTGCATGCTAATGCGCTATGTTTTAACGCACCTCCCACGTAACTTAACATTAATTCGACAAGATCAAACCTTGGCACTCCTGCAAATTCTTAATCTTCCCTAAGTTGTTTCAACTGTGGTTGATGGCGCTCTGAATATGATGTGCACTTGTTGTAACACCTGTTCTAGTCCTTGTAGCCCAATTTGGCTATTTCTGGTTTTGCACAGGTTTGTTTTTTGTTTAACATGCTATCTTGATTTGCTTTTACGGAGTAAGGAACACAAATAGATTGTGGCATAGACGCCTTTACATCTCAAGTTTGTTTATTGAGTATGGTTTTCTGTAGGTCGAACACAATGTTAATGGCACATTTATCTTTTTTGTTTCTCTCAAACGAAGCAATATATTTAACTTTGTAGGACAACAAAACATTGTAACTACGACGTGGGAAAAAACTTTCGGATTTTTTCATGATTTTTAAGTGCTTAAAATATATTTTTAAATCAATAAAAATCCCATTTTGTATATTTATGCCAGACGAAAAAATCTGAAAGTTTTTTCACACATTAAAGTTCTTTTTTTTATCTGCAAACTTAGACCATATGTTGTTTCGTTTAAGAGAAAAAAAAGAAAAAAAAACATATAGAAAGTTAGTTGGAGAGCACAGATATCAAAGCAATGTTGGAGGGGTGAGGATGAGAGGTTTCATGTAGTCGGACCTCCACAAGAACTTTCTGCTGTTTGTATGGTTATTGTAGCAAGGAGAACTTAATGATTCTTCTATGACTTCCTTTTGGTTGCAAATGAATGGGGATGCTAGTTTTCTTGAAATAGCATAATCATAATTGTTCATTGCAATTTCTCGAGGTTTCTTGATTCAAATACCCTAAGAACACAGTTAGCTTACAACATTGTGTTCTTCCTGCTAGTAACCGAGGTCCTTTTTTTGATTAAAATTTTTGTAGGTACATATAAAATTTTATTCTGGCCGCATCTGATTGACAATACCTATTTAAATGTGGATACATGTAGATGTATCTGACATTTTGTGCTTCACATGTTCTTGGCAGGATTTATGACCAGGTGCCAGAGCCTCGATGGGTGATCTTCATGGGCAGCTATGCCAATGGCGGTGTATACTACCACTACTCATACTCTGTTGTGCGTGGGTGTGACCGGATCGTCGTTGTGGACATCTACGTCCATGGATGCCCTCCAACTACTGAAGCCCTAATGTATGGTGTTCTCCAGTTGCAAAAGAATATCAATAGGCGCAACGATTTTCTTCACTGGTGGGAGAAGTGAATCAACATTTTGGATCATCGGGTTCATATCGTTCTTCTACTTACCACTGGGACTCTCTATTCTTTCTTTATTTCCTTTTCTGTTTGGTGGAATAAGTGAAGCATGTGCTTCCTGGTCAACAAACATGCCATGGTAATTCGTAAGTAATGGTGCTTTCCTACCATCTCTCACAGGCCATGAATAAGCTATGTACTGGTGGTTTAACAATTGAAGCTTATGGCGTACCCCAGTTTGTACTTGTATTATATATCTGTGTAGCACACGTGATGGAATTGATATGACTCTTATGGTATTATGACGCGTACACAGTTTTTTTGTGTGAAATGCACGTACACTATTGGAGTTGTGTGTATCGGAAGACCGCTGACTGAGAGTTGTGACTGCGTACCTCTCCGAGACTGCTTTGAAAACCACATGCGTATATCAATGAAGCGCGATAGAGAAGTAGTATTAATCAAATTTTGTGTACTTGAGTGGGCAGCTGCGTACGTATGGTCCCAGTATGTGTTTAAGATATATTAGGTGAGGAACCCTGCAGGATAGCGGCTATTATGTTATAGCATGTAGCATTGATTTGCTCGTATCGTCCTAGTATGTGTTTATGATTTATTTTGGTGAGTTATCCCCTAGACGATAGCAGATATCATGTAGTAGTACCATGTAATATTAATTTGCTCGGAAGCTTATGCTATATATATGAGGATGTGGCCTTGCTCCCCGTTGTCACTTCGCTACCTATCCATGGAAGGGAAAGTAGCAAGCCAAATAATACAAGTTTAGAGTGTTGTCGATAGGAGTGAGAGAAATCAGAAACACATGTTGTTTGAATTTGGTGTATATGCTAAGAATTACCATGCCTTTATGTACGGGATTTGGCGGTACAGGGTCTGAACATTAGATGTGACCATGCCATCCAGCAACACGTAGTTCATTTACCCCCTGGAAAATGATATGGGCACTATAGGCCCTTATAATCCCAGCAATATCCGTTGGTACGTCATCATCCCATTGAAGAATTACATCCGATGGAACATTTAATCCCAGTTGTGCTAGAGTATGAGCAGCATAATTGACATCTCGCTTACAATGGGAAACCACAGCCTAGCCTGCACTTTTATATCCTCAATCACCCGGGCCTCCATGGAGTAGTCTGCCTATCATTTGTTGAGGGCTTGCTCCACCAAAAGTGCACATGCATCAGTGATTAGCAACACATAGTTCATTGATTGTGAATGGGGAGTGGTATGAATCAAATCTAATGGAATGTATGGATATTGGAAAATTCATGCAACTAACATCCTGTTGTCAACACTACTATGCACCCATGGAATCAATAATTCATAGGATAACTTTGATACAAGGATTCAGAGAGTTGGGAGGGGATAACAATATCTCTCCTATCTAAATAAAGAGTATTGTTCCCTATTCTGCTCATCTTTGGTCAAGCCCTTCCCACGTTACGTGTCGAGGTCCGCGAAAGCCATGGCGTATTACTCAGACAAGTAGTCTGTCGCCAACGTCACCTTCTCTGCCACGTCCCAACCCCACCATTCCTCATCATCGGCGACATTCTATTTCTTCTCGCTATTGTGGTTGCCAGAATCAACGCCCTACTTGCTGGCTCCTTCATCTGGGAGCGCTGAAGGCTGATGCGGGCAAGGGATGCACGACATATTTCTTCTTTCGGGAAATCAGCCGGTGAAGATCTATCATGGTAACTTATGTGACCACCCTTGGCAAATCAATCAGGACAACAACCGGCATCTTTACATCCATCGCATGGCAGAGAATCAATGCAATTAAAAATAAGAGTTAGTTGATATGCAAATGAAGAGGCAATGCATTATATACATGAGTTGATCTTTTGATTGCATCTAGGACAAGGTGCACTTGGATAGATCAACAGGGAGTACTGCAGCTTAGGTTGTCACACAATGGAACGCTAGAAATCATTGCGGTAGCCGGAAAGCTAAACCAGTTACGCTAGGAGTACTGCAGGTTAGATTGGCACACGCCATTTGAAAAACATAGCAGGAGCAAGGAAGCCAAGCATGATGGAGCCCGATGACTGAAAAGAGTTACATATGCTAGCGATTAACTCCCTTAATTTGCAGGTCCAGATTAACTCCCCTAATTGGCAGGTCCATGCAGCCAACGCCAAGTCATCCCTAAACTCTTCAACGTCATGCCACTGTAGGATGGAACCCATACATCAGTGAATCATAAATGGATCAATGGGACAAACCTAAAAGTTCAGATTTCCTGCATTAGAATTTGTTCTTTCAAAGGGGAGCTCATCATCGAGGATGCCCCATTCACTTCAAAGGTTGTTGCGCGGTTTTTGTCTTCCGCGTTTGCAAATAATTGTCGTCTCTGCGCCTAAACTAGAGGCCTTGCGCGAAATTTGTGATACACCTGATGAATCTAAAATCGTGTTTGGCTCCATAGTTATTCAGGTACTGTATATTATCATCTACTCTTTTTATACCATAAGTTGCATTCATTTGAGCGTAGAAGTTTTATATCATCTACACTTTTTGTACTAATATTATGTTTTGTGCTCGGTGAAGGGATTGTCCATAGATAGCCTATCAACGGTGATGAATTCTCTCAAGATCTTATATATCATGATGAAATGTTTTGATCTGGACAAGGTTATTGGCTTGATGCGATGGTTTCCATGCCTAGAAAATTTGTATATAACAGTGAGGACTTCAGGCACATTGGAAGCCAATATATGTGCACTAGAATTAACCGTTAAGTCGCTCTTTCTACATACTCTTTTTAGACCTTGATTGTTTTTAATCTGCATGTCTATTTAGGAAACATCAGGTAAAATAAGCCTAACAAATCTGTGACGTCGTAAGCACCAGGATTTTCTCAGTTCTCATGGCGTTGAAAGATACGCCCATGACAAATGCTTCATGTCAAAAGTTGGCTCTCCATTAAATCCCGTCAAATGCCATGCAGCATTATTCTCGTCCATAACAAACCTATCGATGAACTTGGGAGAGGAGTAATTTAGTACTAGTTCATTTGCAAGGTTGTAAACGGTACAAGGCCTCCTGACCGGCCATCACCCTCATTTATATGAATAAGATTGAAACCTAGCTTAACCCTTAACTCATTTGCCTTAGCAGTATCCAATTGAGACTCAGACAAAAAAAACACATCCGCTTTCACACACCCTTGAAGATCCAAGAGCTCGCAAGCTGCCTCCGTTGAGAGTATGTCGCGGCAATTCCAGCTCATGATCTTCATTGCTTCTTCCCCAAACGAATAACCTCTAGGAAACAAAACAATCCACCAGCAAAAGGATTATCACATCATATCACCTCACAAGTTCACCACCTCCAATCCGCGATGGACCAAATTATCCTATGTAGCATCAAAGACTTTCACGCCATACTCCTCCGAACAAGACGGAGGAAAAAAATGAATATGATGATGGCCAGGAAAATCGCAGAAGACAAGGATATATTCCTAAAGGGCGCCGCTTTGGAACAGAAAATGTTGGCTTCAGCGCCGCCCCCAGACCGGCAAACCTAGTTGCCTGGTATTCGCTTCGATTGAAGAAAAAAAATGCTTCGTATGTCTGTCACATTACACCTTTTCTTCTGAGCGAGCCAATTGGTCGAAAAATAGGGACTCACACTACAGGCACAACAGTCAAAGCTAGCGGACGAGGGAGAGGGTGAAATCACTAATTAAGGAGTACTCGTTGCAAAGAACACTCCACTTTCCCAGATCGTGACAAGTGGCGCACATGCAGTGCGCCACTTATCGCAACCTGAGAGTTTTTCCTTTTTTTCGTAGATCCGTTTATTCAAAACGTTTTATCTTTTAAACTGTGCGTCCAAATCTCGAATCGTTTTCACCATTGGATACCTCGCATCGAGATCTTTAAAACTAGATCCCATGTTGATAGGTTTTGACGAAACAAATTTCACGAAAAAACCGGACGAAAAAACCCGGGCGAAAAAACCGAACCGGGGGCACGGTTTTTTTTCCTTTCTGAAAGAGGCATGCCCGTGCCTCTCGCGAAATCAGAATCATGCCTCTCGTGGAAGCAAAATCATGACTCTCGTGGAAGGAAAAAAACAGAAACCACATTTTTTTCCGTTTCCGATATGCACGACCGTGACTCTTGCGAAAGCACAACCGTGCCTCTCGCGAAAGCAAAATCGTGACTCTCGTGAAAGAAAAAAAACAGAAAAGGCATATTTTTTTTCCTTGCTGAGAGGCACGGCCGTGACTCCCGCGAAAGCACAACTGTGCCTCTCGTGGAAGCAAAACCGTAACTTTCGCGAAAGAAAAAAAACAGAAAACGCGTTTTGTTTTTCCTTTTCTGAGAGGCACGACCGTAACTCTCGCAAAAGACAACCGTGTCTCTCGCGGAAGCAAAACCGTGACTCTCGCGAAAGAAAAAAAAAACCACGTTTTTTTTTCGTTTCTGAAAGGCACGACCGTGACTCTCGCTAAAGCACAACCGTGCCTCTCGCAGGAAAAAACCCGTGACTTTCGTGTACGAAAAAAATAGAAAACACTTTTTTTGCGTAATTTTTTTTCGATTTTTTTAATCGAAAAGCTAAGGAAGACCGGGGGAAAACCAAAACGTCGAAAAAACCCGTTTAAAAAGCCGAAAACGCGTGCTGAAAAATAAAAAAATCCGGAGGGAGCGTCTAGAGCGCGACCGTGATGAATGGCAGAGAGCGCGCCAAGTGGCGCTGATCGTTGCGAGGCTCCCAAAGGTCGAGGGTTGAGCGAAGGAAAAATTAACGGGCCTCAGCCCAGGTGAATCGGTAGTGAGCACCACTTCCCCTAACTAACGCACAAGGCCCTGGTTAGGAGGTCTCGCCTCAAGGAAAATCGCATTTGTATCATAACTGGGCCGACCCATTTTGTTATGCTATATGTTGCTCTTTGCTGGCAAGGGGTGTCGGTTTGTACTGGTTTAGTCCTATTTTCGTTTATTTTTTGGTTTTCTATGTTTCTTGAATGGTTTTCTTAGGATTGATGCCCTACTTTGTTTTTAATCGCTTTTCTTCTGTTCTTTCATATTTTTACTGTTTTTCTCTTTATTTTGTCTACGTTCTTCTTTGTCTTTTTCTAGACTTTCACTGTTTTTACTTTTCATTCTTTCTTGTCTTGGTTTTCTTTGTTTCCTTCTCGGGTTTCATCGTTTCATTCTTTTGCATTAGTTTATTTCCTTTGTCTTCTTCATTTTTCTTTCTTTTTCCTCGTTTATTTGATGAATTTAATTGGTTTCCTTTTTCTTCAACACGTGTCTACGTTTTTTCAGTACACAATATAAATTTTTAGTGTACACGTGAAACATTTATTTGATACACATTGAGCATTTTTCAAGTACACGATGTACATTTTTTAATTAGCACATGCTTTGAACAATTTTTTAATACAGGGCCAACATTTTTTTCAAAGAAACATTTTTAAAATAGGTGAACATTGTTACACTGATAAACATTTCTTCAGGTTTCCAGTACAGAAAACAATAGTGTACACGTTAAAGTTTCTTTCATACATGCTAAACATTTTTTTAATACAAGATGTACAATTTTCTTTCATTACATCTTTTGTACAATTTTTTTAATACAAGGTAAAATAATTTCAAATACACATTCAACATTTTTATGGCAAAGATTTTTTTAAACTACATGAACATTTTATTAAATGTCACAAACATTTTTCTGAAATGCGAGAATATTTATTTAAAATGCCACTTACATTCTTTTAAAGGTAGAAACATTTTCTATAATACATCACTATATTTTCAAAATACAGGATGACAATTTTTTTTGGTCTACAAGTTTTGAACATTTTCTTGAACAAGTGTTCAACATTTTACGAAAACATATTGGATATTTTTCATAATGATATGAAATCTGTTTCAAAAATTTTGTGGACACATTTTCAATTGTATAACCATTTTTTAAAATGACAAAATGTATTCGTGAAACCATAGACTTTTCTCAAATATCACATTCATTGTGTTGATTTGTATGACATATTTTAAAAAAAATTAAGCTACGTTTTCTTATATTTGTATAATTATTTTGTTAAAACATGATAGCCCTATTTTTCAAGTACGTGAACATTTAGTAGAATAGTACAAAATAATTCTAAAATTTTGTGAGAATTTTTGTAAACATGCGAGCAATTTATTATAGAGCGTGAACATTTTCTAAATGTCACAAACATTTTTCTTGAAAACTATCAATAATTTTTTGTGTTACGGACATTATTCTTGAATGATGCGAGCAATATAAAAAACTTATGTAAAGTCGCATGCAAAATTGTATACTTCAAAATGTCGGAATACAATAGAAAGCAAGAAACACAAAAAATGCTTCAAAGGAGGCACGCCTCGTGATGTTGGGCTTGTCCCATTATGTGAGACGCTAATGGCATATATTATTCACGAATTTGAAAGATAACAATGATTGAAAAAATATACCAAAGTTTTTAAAGACTATTTACAGGTTTTAAAAATTAGTCATGGATTCAATAAATGTTCGTCAAAAAAGAAAATATAATATACAATTTAAAAATGTTCATGAATTCATAAAATATTTTAAAATCTGACCAATATTGACGAATTAGAACAAATGTTTTTAAGAATGAGAAGAAATTTATAATATTAGAAAATAATGAGGAATAAAATAACATATAATAAAAATGAAATAGTAGTCCAACAAAAAACTAGCAGATAAATCACATTGAAAACATAATAAACTGATTCAGGGAAGGTTCTAGAACCAAATGGGTGTGAGAAAAAACATGTGATCCCGTAAAATGGGGAGGCCGAACATCGTCGGTGTTTTACTACTACCCACTGGTTCGGCCCATATGCTTGCACGCACCGGGAGTTGCTTTAGCGAGTTGGAAGCTCGACTAGCTGAACGCGAGACATCGGCGCAGCCTAACCACACGGCCAATCCTATTTGGCATGCGGGTCGCTGGTTAGCGACCACCCGCTAAGTGATCAACATTTTTTTAATCAGTGATCAACATTTTTTGTATACACGTTCAACTTTTAGGAAACCAACTCCTAGCCGTTCGCTCCCACACGTGTATACACTACTTTAGATGGGCCGGCCCAAGCTCTTGTGCTAGGGAGCAATTCGCCCACAACGGTCGCTAGGTGCGCTATATATGAAATCACTCTATACTCCTTACAAATTTCACTCCCACCTTCTCTGGCACTGAGTAGTGGAGTACGACATGTGAGCCACTTGATGCAACCTCGAAGTTTTTTTCTCTCTTCTTTCATAGGTTCATTGTTACAAAATGTTTTATCTCTTGAATTGTCCATCCAAATCACTAATCCTTTTTGCGGTTGGATTTTTTACGTCGAGATATTTGACACTAGATCCGATGTTAATATGTTTCAATGAAAAACAAATGAATAAACCAAAAAAGGAAAGTAAAAGAACAAAAACCGTAAAAAGCAAAATCGGAAAATTTTGAAATCGAAAAGAAGAACCGAGAAGTACAATTGTGCCTTCACTTTTTTTGGAAGTATGCTTTACCCTTTTCATAAAGCATGGTTGTGCTTTTCGTGGAAGTACAAAGTGTACTTTCCATTTTTGAAAAACATAGTTGTGCTTCTCGTGGATGCACAAACTTTGCTTTTTCCCGTTTTCGGGGAAATATAGGCTGGCCTTCTCGTGAAAGCACATACTTTTCTTTTCTTTTTCTAGGAAGCATAGATGTGCTTCTTACAGAGGCATTGTTTCCTGAAAAAAAAATCTCATTAAAACTTGGGAAAAATCAAGCAAAAACAGAAAAACCAAATAAATAAATAAAACTCAAAACATGTGAAAATCCATAAACTCTCGAGGGTGCACCCAACGCACAGTACATGACGGCGGCTGGACACAGCACTTCACGCGCTTCCGGGCCAAGAAAACGAACTCTGCGGGAGCCCTCCAAGAGATACCCCTTAATTAGTTTCTCCCTCATACATATTACTCACGCACACATCCTGCTCGCTAGTTGCGTTAAATAGTCTCTAGAACGCACAGGGGATCCCGACTGGGCTGGCCCAGTGGCGAGAAAATATTAAGTTTTTTTGCGGGGTAAAGAGACGAAATAACTAATTAAGGAGTACTCCTTGTGGAGATCACTTCAACTTCCCCAGGTTGCGACAAGTGGCGTGCTGCATGTGCGCCACTTGGGAGTTTTCCCTTTTTTTGTAGATCCGTTTATTTAAAACGTTTTATCTTTTAAACCGTGCGTCCAAATCTCGAACCGCTTTCACTGCTGGATTCCTCGTGTCGATATCTTCAAAACCAGATCCCATGTTGATAGGTTTTGATGAACTTTTTTTCACGAAAAAACCAGACGAAAAACCCAAACCGGGAACACGGATTTTTTTTCCTTTCCGAAAGAGGCATGCCCGTTCCTCTGACAAAATCACAACTGTGCCTCTCATGGAAGCAAAACCGAACCTCTCGCGAAAAAAAAACACAAATCGCGTTTTTTTCCATTCCGAAAGAGGCACGCCCGTGCCTCTCAGGAAAGCACAACCGTGCCTCTTGCGGAAGCAAAATCATGCCTCTCGCGAAAGAAAAAAACAGAAAACGCATTTTTTTTCTTTTTCCGAAAGAGGCACGCCCGTGCCTCTCGCAGAAGCAAAATCGTGCCTCTCGCGAAATAAAAAAAAAACAAAAAACGTGTTTTTTTCCTTTCCAAAAGAGGCACGCCCGTGCGTCTCGCGAAAGCACAACCGTGCCTCTCGCGGAAGCAAAACCGTGCCTCTCGCAAAAGAAAATAAAACCGAAAGCACGTTTTTTCCGTTTCCAAGAGGCACGGCCGTGCCTCTCGCGAAAACAAAACCGTGACTCTCGCGAAAAAATGCATTTTTTGCGCAAAAAAATAGTTTTTCAAAAAAAAATTTGGTCGAAAAGCTAGGAAAGACCGGTAGAAAACCAAAACATAAAAAAACCCAGAAAAAAAACCGTTTAAAAAGCCGAAAACGCGTGCGTAAAAGTAAAAAAACAAAATCTGGAGGGAGCGCCCAGAGCGCGACACGTGGCGAATGGCTGTGAGCGCGCCAAGTGGCGTTGATTGTTGCGAGGCTCTCGAAGGAGCGCTCGTTAATTAATTGCTCCCGTAAAGAGAAAATATTAAGTGAGCGAAACTGTAGCTACCTTGTACTAGTAGTTTTCTGTTTTTTTGGGCTGAGCTCGCCAGTTTTCATTTAAAATTTGGAAAAAGTTATGTCTAAAAACAATTAGTTACAGAAAAACAAACACTTTCGAAAGGCAGTATTTTTTTTAATATGATAATTTTTATAAACACAAACATTTGTTGGAAACATGAACATTTCTCAAAAACATGAAAAGGAATTAGAAAGAGAACATTATTTGAAAACAAAACATTTTGTGAAAAAATAATGTTTTTTGAAAACATGAACATTTTCAATAAGGAAAATATTTTTTGAAAAAGTGAACATTAAAAAAACATTTTCAGAATAAAATGAACATTTTTTAGTAGCATGGACGTTTTTTAAAGAGAGCATTTTTTGAAAATCAGTAACACTTTTGTAATTTTTTATGATATATGAATATATTATTTCAAAAATCAAACATTTTATGAAGTTCCAACAGTTTTTATAAATTCCAAACAATCTTGGAAAATTTCAAACAAGAAAGAAAAAAAAAACCAAGACCTTCTAGTAGGTTCGAAGCTGCCATCTCAGCTTGGATTGGTCAGCCCAACTCACCTTTGCTCGTTTGCTCCCTGTGCGAAGCAACGATGTTTTGACGCAGTGATTTTTTTGACCCCCTGACCGTAGAACAATTGTTCTACGGTATATTTTCAATTTAAATTAAAAAAATATTTACAAGTACAAGTATCGAAAAAGCCTCAGCCAATACCAGTGGGTTCAAACATTAATAAATTACAGGTGATTATCAAACCAGAGTCTAAGCTTATTCGCCTTGGTTGCCTTTGCTCTAACCAAGAGCACCTTGAGACCTTCTCGCATGTAGTATTTCCAGCACATAGGGTGAGCAACTGCCTGGTTGAAAATCTTGTCATTTCGTACGGACCAAATACTCCAAGTTCCCGTAATGACGATGTCCAGACCAATCTCTTTTGGGAGGACAGATAAGGCCAGACAGATTTCATCAAAATTTGAGATACCTCTATTCTTAGTAGGCATAATAATGTTCCAATAATGCATGGCAAATGGGCAATCCCAGAACAAGTGGTGGGATGTTTCTTTAGTCCTGTCATTGCATAGAGCACAATCATACGAGCTGAGGACCATTGATTTTCTTTTCAAAAGATTCCTTGTATTAACCCTGTCATACAGAAGTAGCCAGAAAAAGATTTTGTGCCTGAGTAAATTGGAAGATTTCCAGAGGATCCTGAAGAGGAAGTGGGTATTGGTTGGCCCCATCAGACACTTATACATCTTGATAGAAGAGAAATTTGAGGTTGTCGAACTGCAGGACCAGGCGTCATTGTGTACCATTGTATCATGACTGAATAGAAGAGTTTGCAGCTCCAGGTACTGGTGATGTGCAGCAGAGGTTAATGGCCGGTGAAAGAGGTCTTCTGTGTTTTCAGTTTGAAGTGCTTTCTGTAGTGTGATATCCATTTGAATAGCAAAGGAGAAGAGTTCTGGGTATTTCTGTAGTTTTGACGCAGTGATCATCAAATAGGAATTGTCGCTCGCTTATTGCCGTTCCAACCAAAACCCAAAGACCAAGAACAAAGGTGACTGATGATGCAAAAATGTAACGACGGCTAACCGTCCTATTGTGGAGTCGCCTAACCGTCCACCCACCCGACACCGTTGCTTGCTTCTTCAATTGGTGGTCAGGAGCCACAGACACGACTCCTCCTCTCCTACATAAAGGACTGAATTCCCTGATCACACTAGTAGAAAAAGGACCTAATATGTGAAACATTAGTACCGGTTCGCATATGAGCCGGCACTAATGCTCTCATTAGTCCCGGTTCAAATGACTTTGGTGGGAGGTGGCCTTTAGTACCGGTTCTTTGGGAATCTTTAGTACCAGTTCGTGCCATGAACCGGTACTAAATATGCTGGTGCGCGGCCAGCACCTTTAGTACCGGTTCGTGGCACGAACCGGTACTAAATAGGTTGTGGCAGGCGCTATTTTTAGTCCCACCTCGCTCCCCTAACAAGAATTTGACCACCTTAAGTATGTTACTTCTCAAACCATCCCAAGCATTTGGTCTTCATTGAACTCTATGTGTAGGATCTGTGGCTGCAATAGGAGTCTTCGCCGGTTTTTAAATCGGTGGTAGATTCCTATTGACGATTTAGATTCTATACAAAAAGATCGTTGATGATCAATGCATTTTTTATATGTACTTCTGTGTAGCAGTAGCGCGTTTTGGCTGAAAGGCGGTACTGATCAATATATTTTTTTCTGCGTTCAGATGCACAATTTAAATATGTTATTTTTCGAACTATCACAAGCATTTGGTCTTCATTGAACTCTATATATAAAAAAGAGGAAGAAGAAGCAGACGAAGAGGAAGAAGAGGGGGAAGAAGAAGAAGAGGAGGAGGAGGAAGAAGAAGAAGA
>NC_041381.1:691405910-691406946 GCF_002162155.2 Triticum dicoccoides
AAAAATATAAAGCAGAAAAGAAATAACTATATAAAAAAATTACTCAAAAATAAATAGAAGAAAATAAATACTATTCAGAAATAAATAGAAGAAAAAAATAAAGCAGAAAAGGAATAACTATATAAAAAAATTACTAAAAAATAAATAGAAGAAAAAAATGATGCAGAAAAGAAAAAAAATTATATAAAGCAAAAATATTCACAAAGAAACTAAATACATCAAAAAAACTACTCAGAAATAAATAGAAGAAAAAATAAAGCAGAAAAGAAATAACTATATAAAAAATTACTCAAAAATAAATAAAAGAAAATAAATAATGCAGAAAAGAAAAAAAATTATAAAAAAATGTTGGGGCGCTGCCTGGTGGGCCTGCCAGACCTTGGGTGTGCAAATACATGCCCAGTAGGGCCAGCAGGCTCACAGGGCAGCGCACCCTAGTTAGACCCAGAAGCCTGCTATATAGGGGAGTTCGAAAGGGCAGCCGCGACTGGGTTTATAAACCAGTGCGGCTGCCCTTCGCTCGGCGAGGTGGGACTAAACGTAGCGCACTGCGGGTGGCAGCGCACGGGCATTAGTACCGGTTGGTGGCTCCAACCGGTACTAATGTGTTGCCCTTTAGTACTGGTTGGAGCCACCAACCGGTACTAAAGGGCCTCGTTTCCCGCCGCTTGGGCTGGCCAAAATTGGCCTTTAGTACCGGTTTGTGGCTCCAGTCGGTACTAAAGGCCCCTCCTATATATATGGCACTTACGAAAATTCAGTTATCGTCGCCACTAATTCGTTCCACTTCTCGCGTGCGCGAGTCTCGATCTCGACGACACCGACGCCGCCGCGCCACCGTGCCGTCGCCCTCGCCGCCCCCGCCGCCCATCGTCGTCGTCGCCGCGCTCCCCCGTCGCTCGTCGTCGTCGCCGCCCCCGCCGCGCCCGTCTCGTCGCCGCCCCGGCCGCCGCCGGCCCGTCTCATCACCGTCCCCGGCCGCTGCCGCCCGTCTCGTCGCCGTCCCCGGTCCCCGCCGCCCGTCGTCGCCGCCCCC
>NC_041381.1:691407173-691407820 GCF_002162155.2 Triticum dicoccoides
TAATATAATAACTAGTTTATTTTTAGTAAATGCTTAGTTGAACTAGTTGAATTAATATATAGAACTAGTTTATTTTTAGTATATGTTTAGTTTGAACTAGTTGAATTAATATAACTAGTTTATTTTTAGTAAATGTTTAGTTGAACTAGTTGAATTAATATATTGAACTAGTTTATTTTTAGTATATGCTTAGTTTTAACTAGTTGAATTAATATAATTAGTTTATTTTTAGTAAATGTTTAGTTGAACTAGTTGAATATATATATATATATAGAACAAATGTTTCCTACAAGCAGTGGTAGTTACCACCACTTGCATTTTGTATGTTGTATGTAGTATCTGTCAAAATTGAGAGTATGTACGTGTAATATGTAGTATATAACAATGATTAGATCGTATATATAATAATTTTTAGGTAGTATATACCATGTTTTGAGTATGCTCTTTTCTACGTACAAATATGTACGTATTTCACAAATATAACAAAAACTATGGGTTCATATACAATTTTTTCATGTAACTTGCTTTGAAATATCTTAGATATAGTATATGAATATATTTAAAATAATAAAGTAGTCTATATAGTACCACATGTTAGTATATGAGACATATGAGGTAACTACCATCGGGTGGTAGGATGGATTTTC
>NC_041381.1:691408122-691444905 GCF_002162155.2 Triticum dicoccoides
ATAACTAGTTTATTTTTAGTAAATGCTTTGAACTAATTGAATTAATATAACTAGTTTATTTTTAGTAAATGCTTAGTTGAATTAATAGAAGTAGTTGAATTAATTGAATTAGTAAGTGTTTAATGTTTCGCCTAATATGAACATAGGAAATGTCGTCCGACAACGGAAAAAATTTCATTATGTGCGAATACTGTGAAGACCAGCGCGGCCAGTGCGACAAAAATTTCCTTGTTGATGGTAGGCGATTCAGCATCAAGCTGGATGAGACTTTCGAATTCGATACAGTAAGTCACAACGACAAGTCTGTTTTCGTAATTAAGCATGACTTATATATGCTTCATTTGCCTGACTTATAATTTTTAATTTTCACTATTCTACTAGCGCATCCCCTGCCATGCAAGAATTTTTGTCTTGGATAAGATAGGTTTCAAAGATATGGAAACTATGGAGGTAAAGAGAGCTTACCTGAAAACTGAGCATGATGGTTATACTTTCAATGTCAAAGTATACAATGCACACACGTACACCTATTTTGAATGCAAAACTTAGCAAACACTATGCAAGGCTTATGCATTTGAGCCTGGTATGGTTATCACCTTTGATATTCGTCCGGAAGATGATATTGAAGGTAATAGAGACATATGGGTCGATGTGCAGACGCCTCCATTTCTACCATTATGTGAGTTCTTCTCAACTATATTTTTGTCTTTGATATTGCTTATTCAAAAATAACTGACAACTAATTTCTATTGACAACTTATCTCCATTCAACCAAACATGTCCGGCGCTTGGTAGACAGGACCTACTACCGTCCCGGAGCTGAACTAAACTGCGAGGAGATAAGTCATTACGTTTCATGGCTTGAGGATCTTCATACTGTCAAGACAAATTTTCTTCCTGCACTTAGAAATGTTAGTACTCAAAACGTGCGACCAATAGTGATGGTATTGAACTACGGTCACATCTATTTAGGAATGATGGTAAGATATTTACTATTTGTCCTCAGTGCATATTTTGCATAAATAATTTTTTTTGCTAAATTTTCATTGCTAAGTATATTAATTAAGTACTATACAATGTTCTTCAACAGGGACTCCCGATGACAGTTGTGCCTCAGGGGATCGAGACTAAAGGTCAAATGTCAATTGTTAGCTTACGACCAAGATATCCTGCATTGCACATGAATGCATTCAGGATTTCTAGAAGCGATGAATGCTTAATAGTGAAATATTGGAGAAAAATTGTTAATGATCGCAGAGAAGTACTAGGGGGTAGCAATGAGAAGCGCAGCCCACGATTAGGAAACAGGTTCATCGGCATACTCCAGTATGATCAACCAGGAGAGCTATACATGTTCTATGCTATTTTACCAGAGAGAGAGAGTAGCTAGCAGGAGTGATTTAGCTAGTTCTTCATGATGCTCTTAATTAGTACTTGTCCTTTCATGTCCGTGTTCTTCGTTCTGAACTTAAGTGATTTGCTTTTGTGGTGTTATATATGAACGCTTATAATTGAACTCGATCGATGATATTTTTGCTTCTGGTACAAGTGAAAGTTTCTTCTTTAAGCTAGTAGTGCTGGTGGTGATTAGATAGCTAGTTAATTATTATATCATTTAAAGAAAGAAACCGCAGATTAGTTTCAGCTGGTTGGATCCTACCTAAGTGATCAAGTATATGCCATATCCGTATATATTATAGTTGATCAAGCATAATATGGATATGGCATATACTCTAGCTAGCTAGTAGAGATATCCAATAATGCATCCAGTCGAAACTAATCCGCGGTACTTTCACCTAATGATTTAACAACTCATTATAATGTAAAACAATCACTAAATTAAATTGAAAACACAAATAAGAAAAATTTAAAAAAACACCCAAACATTTAGTACCGGTTGGTGTTACCAACCGGTACTAATGCCCTCCACGCAAACGGGCCTGACTCGTGCCACGTGGTGGCACTTTAGCGCCGGTTCGTGACAAACCGGTACTAAAGGGAGGGGACTGTCGATGTCAAAACCGGCGGATCTCGGGTAGGGGGTCCCGAACTGTGCGTCTAGTCGGATGGTAACAGGAGACGAGGGACACAATGTTTTTACCTAGGTTTGGGCCCTCTTGGTGGAGGTAAAACCCTACTCCTGCTTGATTAATATTGATGGTATGGGTATTACAAGAGTTGATCTACCACGAGATCAGAGAGGCTAAACCCTAGAAGCTAGCCTATGGTATGATTGTTGTTCGTCCTACGGACTAAAACTCTCCGGTTTATATAGACACGGAGAGGGCTAGGGTTACACAGAGTCGGTTACAATGGGAGGAGATCCTCATATCGTATCGCCAAGCTTGCCTTCCACGCCAAGGAAAGTCCCTATCCGGACACGGGACGGAGTCTTCAATCTTGTATCTTCATAGTCCGGGAGTTCGGCCAAAGGTCATAGTCCGGCCATCCGGACACCCCCTAATCCAGGACTCCCTCAGTAGCCCCTGAACCAGGCTTCAATGACGACGAGTCCGGCGCGCAAGTTGTCTTCGGCATTGCAAGGCGGGTTCCTCCTCCGAATACTACATAGAAGATGTTGAACACCAGGATAGTGTCCGGCTCTGCAAAATAATTTCCACATGCCACCGTAGAGAGAATAATATTTACACAAATCTAATCTGCTGACGTATTCCGCGGCGTGACATCATGCCACGGCCTAGCCTTTATTCAATTTGCCGTTCCACCTCAGCGCGCTTAGCGAGGCGGTTTCCTTGGCACGTCTTGTCAAAGCAGAGATTGTGTCCCCTTATTCCGGGATTCTCATCAATACGGGCGTGGGTAACCCAACCGCGCCATTAATCGCAGCGCTTGGGAGATAAGCGAGTTTTATTAGGCCGGTGGGGGCTCGTAGTTTTGGCCGCCCATATAAGGGGATAAGCATCTACCCTTTCCATTCACGCCTTCTTCCTTCTTTGCTTATTCGTCCTTGCGCACTCGAGCTCCAACGCCCAAGCCCGCACATCTCGCCTCGACCTACTCCAACCATGTCTGGAGCGGGAGGCAAGTGGATGGCCTCCTCCGTCGCGGAGGGGCACATCAAAAGGTTGCGGAAAGCCGGATACCTGCACAACAACATTGCGCACCGGCTTCCAGACGAGGGGCAGCTCATCCCCACCCCTGGGCCCCATGAGAGGGTCATATTTCTTCCCCATTTCCTCCATGGACTGGGCTTTCCTCTTCACCCGTTCGTCCGAGGGATCATGTTATATTACGGCCTGGACTCCCACGATCTGGCCCCGAACTTCATCCTCAACATCTCGGTGTTTATCATCGTGTGCGAGGCCTTCCTCTGAATCGAGCCCCACTTTGGCCTATGGCTGAAGATTTTCAGCGTCAAGCCGATGGTCGTGGGCGGACGCCAAGCGGAGTGCGGAGGTGCCATGGTGGGCAAGATGCCCAACGTCACATGGCTCGAGGGCGCCTTCGTAGAGACCATCAAAGGGTGGCAATCGGGGTGGTTCTACATCACCGAGCCGCGTGACCCTGAATGGGCAGCGGCCCCCGAATTCCAATCTGGCATTCCCACACGGCTCACGTCTTGGAAAGAGACGGGCCTGTTGTGGGGTAATTCGGCAGAAGTGACCACACTTCAAACCTGCATCAAAGACCTGATTAGCAGGAAGGTTAAACTTGTCACCGTAGTCCAGGTCATGCTCTTCCGCCGGATTCTCCCGTGTCAACGACGGGCTTTCAACTTGTGGGAGTTCGACCCAGCCCAGCACCAGACTCTGTCCCGGCTTTTCGACACAAAGCACGAGGATGCATGGAAGGTGCTATTCAAGAGCTCCGAGGTCCCGCCTCCTGTCACCGAGGATCGCGGATTCTGCGCCAAGCGCCAAGCCAGCGCGGTGAGCTAATTTTCCCATTACGGGGTATCTGTTTTCCATAGATTTGATTTTATGCGGGATCTAAACCCCCATCCCTTTGCCAGGACTGGCAGAAGAGGGCCGGACTGATCAGCTGTCCGGCTCCTTTGCCCGAAGACCCAGCGGATGCTCGTTTAACGAAGCTGCTGGTTCCGGCACCTCACATGGTGCCGGAGAAGAAGGCCAAGAAGAAGGCCGCGGGGACTCGAAAGAGCTCCCGGCGCCTGGTGGTGTCGGATTCATTACCCGACGACCCTGACGTACCCTCCGCCTCGGAAGACGAGGAGGAGGAAGAAGAAGAAGAAGCCTCTCCCCCTCCAACGGGGGGAGGAAAGAAAAGGAAGGCTTCCCCAACTGGGGAGGCCGAGGGGGCCAAGAAGGGGAAGACCCTTCTGCCGGACTATGCCTCCGATGCCGAAGACGGCGGGGAGGAATGGCCATCCAGGGTCAAGCCCCTGGCAAAATCGTAAGTGTCCGGCTACCCGAATGACTCATGGCGCCCCTCTATTATTTGATAGCTTCTGATGCTGAATTTTAATTATGCAGTCCACCCAGAGTTCAGCTCGGCGATTCATCGAGCGGCTCTCTGAATTCGTCGGATGTGAATAGCGCTTCACTTCCGACGGCTTCCTCCCCGCTCCCTGTGGACGACGCCGAGGCAGAGTCCCAAAAGGGGCCGAACCAGGAGGAGGTGGTCCTGGAGGCGCCCCAAGGCGACCTCCTGGACTCCAGGCCCAAAGGGGGCGAAGCCCCGGAGGGATCTAAGTCCGGCCCAGGGCCAGACACTGCTCCAGAACCACCAACGGTTCTAGAGTCCGACAGGCGGCGCCTTCATAAGAAGGGCGAGCCTACGCCGCCGGCGACCTCCGTCCACCCGGAGGCACCGGACAATTTGCTGGAGGCGCTTGACGGCGCCTCCATCAACGAGGAACACCGCACTGTTATGAGTGCGGTGATTCGAAAGATTCAGTCCGCCAAGAGCGGGCTGACAGAAGCCTGCACAAGTCTGTTAACAGGCTTTGAGGTATGTGTTTAAAACATATAAAAATGTTACCGCATAGACAGCATCCCCTGATGCTCGGTTCGACGCTCGGAAAAGAAAAGCCGAGCTGAGGATCTAAAAAGATATACGCATGACTCTAATAAAAATATGTCGATATGGGAATGCAGGCTGCGTGCTAACCTCTGCCGCACTGACTGCGGAGGTCAATGCATTGAAGGGAAGCCTCGAGCGGTTCGAGAGCGAGCTCGGCCGTGCCAAGAAGCAGCTCGAGGACAAGGAGGGTATGTAATACCGTATGTAAATGTATATAAAAATACTTGGTTGCAAATAATGACAGGACCAACTTAAATGTTGTAGGGGCCACGGCCGAGGTGGCGGCCCTGAAGGAGGCGGTCTCCAAGGCCGAAAACAGTGCGGCCCTGGAGCGCGCCGAGCGAGAGAAGCAGGAGGCGCGGGTGGTGGAGGTGCGGCAAGAGCTCCAGGCTCTCGTGAAAAAACACGAGAGTTTGGAGCGCGACTCGAAGACTCGAGAGTCCGAGCTCGCCTTGTCTCTTGAGAGTGCCAAAACCGCTAAGGCCAAAGCCCAGAAGGCCCTCCAGGAGATCGAGGCGATGAAGAAAATAGCGGCGGGTAAGGCATTCTTTATGCAAAGCAAGGATATAAAAGTAAATTATCTGTTACTTATCCGGATCCAGAGCTCTCCAGGAGCGTTCGCCGATCTGCCTCGTAGTGTGTCTGATGCCGCCGCGTACTACCGAGCCAAAGAGGGGAGCTCAACGGAAAAGGTGTTCTGGTCTCAATATGCTGAGGCCAAACATCCGGTGCCCCTGAGCGACCAGATGAAGCAGCTGGTCGAGCTCCACAAGGTGGCCGAACAGGCCATGAAGGGCCTCATAGCTCGGCTGTGGCCTGGAGAAGCCATGCCTGGGAGCTACTTCGGTCTGGTGCGGCGACTGGTGGACGCGTGTCCGTGGATTGAAGTTGTCAAGCGCTCCGTCTGTATCGAAGGTCCCCGTCGGGCTCTTGCCCGTGCTAAAGTGCACTGTGGCAAGCTGGACGCTGAGAAGCTTTTGACGGACACGCCACCGCCGGGCAAGGAGTATCGCACGCCCGAGATGTATTATAAGGGTGTCCTGAAGGGTGCTCACCGTATAGCGGACGAGTGCACTAAAGATGTAATTTTTGAGTAGTCTCACATCTGTTATCATGTACACTGAAAACTTTATTCATATGCATTAAGCAACGCTTATTAATTTAAAATATTACCTTCTGTGCGGCCGTTTATCAAATCTGAGAGATGCAAGTCGTCGGCTTCGACCCCCATGCCACGAGTGCTGGGGTGCTCGGGATAAACCTGAGCGCTCTTGTTCCCATTCTTGGGTCCATCTAGGGAGGCGCTCAGCACAACGAACCAGGCCGTCGGACTTATAATGCTTTATCACTCTCACTTAGCCATAGAATTCTATAATTTTAAATTTCGGTGAAGCCCCTAGTATTCGGAAGACCGAGTTCGGGGCGCTATCCACACCTAGGCCGGATAAGTCCGGTTCTTCGCTCTAAGCGGCATAAGTCTTTAAGGACTCGGAAAAAAACCTCGCGAACAGCGACCGGTCTCTCGCACTATCATGACGGTCAGTTTTAGCTTTCTCTACTGAGGTGTTAACCCAGCTCAACTGGGGCACAATCGCAGTAGTTCTCCCAGTGCTACCTTAGCCAACATTGCGGAACATAAGGTACCAAAACATGGGAGCCGGGCAAACCCAACTATTGACCAAAGACATGATTCGGAGCCGATGCATATAGTGCTATAAGTTCGGGGTGCCGCACTCGTGAGAGTGTTCGGTCTTCTCACACCATGTTATGGGGTGCTTAAGCCCCTAGTGTATTGTCCGTACCAAAGTGTACGGTTGCAGAATGTCATGACTGAACATATTTGTATAAAAATAGGTGAATACAATAATAGATAAGAGCTATGTATTGTTTATTAAAAAAGAGCTGCTATGAAAGCAGAACGATACAAATAGTGCGATAAGCAAGGGATGAGATTATTTGACATGTCCCCCTCTAGGGGCAAGCTGCGTAAATTTAAGCAAAACGAGTATTTAGCTCGTTATAGAGACCACCTGGACATATAACGCAGCTTGTTCGCGCCCTGGCTGTTGCATCGTGTGTTCGGCGAGTTTATTGCCGGACAGGCCTTTCAAATAGTTGGGTCCTGAAAGTAAAAAAAGAAAACGGCGGAATAGGGAGCCCCTAAGTGCGGTTGAGCCGCATTCTGCGCGTGCCGTAGTTGTGCCCCTCCCCTTATGCCCATGGTATTTTCAAAGTGTAATTATGTACGCGTGATACCGATATCACCGTCTGGCGAGGGCTGGGGTTGGGGCCGCACTGCTATGCTCGCTCGGAACGTGCCAGTCGGCTTTGTTGGAGGTTGCTTCGGGCGCGCTTGACGTTGTCCGGACGTTTAACACCCGGATTGGGGAGATGCCTTGAGAGGCTGCTCTGTACGTCTGCTGCCATGGACGCTGTGTGCTCCTCCGTTCGGAGAGAGCGTTCAGTGTTTCCCTTTACTGTAATGACTCCGCGAGGACCTGGCATCTTGAGCTTGAGATATGCGTAGTGCGGCACCGCATTGAATTTTGTAAATGCGGTTCGTCCGAGCAGGGCGTGATAGCCACTGCGGAATGGGACTATGTCGAAGATTAACTCTTCGCTTCGGAAATTATCCGGGGATCCAAAGACCACTTCGAGTGTAACCGAGCCTGTACAGCTGGCTTCTACACCTGGTATGACGCCTTTAAAGGTTGTCTTTGTGGGTTTAATCCGTGAGGGATCTATACCCATTTTTCGCATTGTATCCTGATAAAGCAGGTTCAGGCTGCTGCCGCCGTCCATGAGGACTCTAGTGAGGTGAAATCCGTCAATGATTGGGTCTAGGACCAATGCGGCGAATCCGCCGTGACGGATGCTAGTGGGGTGGTCCCGTCGATCGAAGGTGATCGGGCAGGAGGACCATGGGTTGAACTTTGGGGCGACTGGCTCCAATGCATAGACGTCCTTGAGGGCACGCTTCCGCTCCCTTTTGGGGATGTGGGTTGCGTATATCATGTTCACCGTCCGCACTTGCGGGGGGAAGCCCTTCTGTCCTCTGTTGTTCGGCGGCCGAGGCTCCTCCTCGTCATCGCTACGTAGCCCCTTGTCTCTGGTTTTGGCACTTAACTTGCCTGCCTGCTTGAACACCCAACAGTCCCTGTTGGTGTGGTTGGCTGGTTGTTCGGGGGTGCCGTGTATCTGGCACAAGCGATCGAGTATCCGGTCTAAGTTGGATGGGCCCGGAGGGTTTCTTTTGAATGACTTCTTCCGCTGACCGGGTTTAGAGCCTCTGAATCCGGCATTGACTGCCGTATCCTCAATAGTGTCACTGTTAATGCGGCGCTTGTGCTTGTTGTGACGTGACCTGCTATTGTTGTCCTTGGTATCCGAATTACCAGGGCTTTTGGCTATGTTATTGCTACGAGCTAGCCAGCTGTCTTCGCCCGCGCAGAAGCGGGTCATGAGTGTCGTAAGGGCTGCCATAGATTTCGGCTTTTCCTGTCCTAGGTGCCGGGCAAGCCATTCGTCTCGGATGTTGTGCCTGAAGGCAGCAAGGGCCTCGGCGTCCAGACAGTCGACTATTTGATTTTCTTGGTTAGGAACCGTGTCCAGAATTGTCTGGCCGATTCCTCTGGCTGCTGGATTATGTGGCTTAGGTCATCGGCGTCTGGTGGTCGCACGTAAGTGCCCTGGAAGTTGTCAAGGAATGCGGATTCCAGGTCCTCCCAGCAACTAATTGACTCTGCTAGCAGGCTGTTAAGCCAATGTCGAGCTGGTCCTTTAAGCTTGAGCGGGAGGTATTTGATGGCGTGTAGATCATCACCACGGGACATGTGGATATGAAGGAGGTAATCCTCGATCCATACCGCGGGATCAGTTGTGCCGTCATATGATTCAATGTTTACGGGCTTGAAACCCTCGGGGATTTGATGATCCATTACTTCGTCTGTGAAGCATAGTGGGTGTGCGGCGCCCCTGTACAGGGCTATATCACGGCGTAGCTCAGATTAGCTTGGTCTGTTGTATTCGGCCTGGCCGTATTTATCATATGCGGTGTGACGGTTATCATCACGTGATGTGGGGCGCCCACGCGATCCATAGATCGATCTTGATTGCCTTGCCTTGTCCTCCAGTATATCTCGCAGGTTTGTTGCGTCTCCCCGTACTCTGTTATGTTTTGAGCGGTGCCGGGGTGCGGCATGGGTCGAGGGCCCGAAGGTCTCTCTGTCGCGGCCACGGGGTGGCCGATCGGGCGCATCGTACGCTGGTAATGTAGGTCTAGTTGCTTCCTCCTCAAGTTGGAGTAGCAGCCTGCGCTTTGGGTAGCTCTTGGAGGGCGTTCGAGTTTATACTCTTCGGTCGCCAGGACTTCGGTCCATCTATCGGCTAGCAAGTCTTGGTCAGCTCTAAGCTGCTGCTGTTTTTTCTTGAGGCTGCGTGCCGTGGCCAGAAGCCTGCGTTTGAAACGCTCTTGTTCGACGAGATCCTCTGGCACGACGAATTCGTCATCGTCGAGGCTTGCCTCGTCTTCGGAGGGAGGCATATAGTTGTCGTCCTTAACCTCTCTGTCGGCCGCTCTCTCATGAGGGCTGGCTCCTTCGTCCTCCTGCACTGAATCCTGCTGGAGGGGGTTATCTTCGGTACTATCCGGCGTGTTGTTATCTCCGGTGCCGGATTCGCCGTTCTTGCTTTGGCGGGATTTAGAGCGGCGCCGCTGACGTCGGTGCTTTGCTTCTTGGAGGGGTCATCCTCCATTTGTTCCTCGCCATCCCCTGCTTTGGGGGTGTCCACCATGTATATGTCATATGACGAGGTGGCTTTCCAGTTCCCTATAGGTGCTGGTTCTTGGTCGTCTCCTTCATCGGCGTCCATACCGTCGATGTCTTCAGAGTCAAAGTCGAGCATGTCGGTTAAATCATCGACAGTGGCTACAAAGTGGGTGGTGGGTGGGTTTCGAATTTCTTCGTCCTCCGTATCCCAACCCTGCTAACCATAGTCCGGCCAGGGCTCTCCTGACAAAGAGAGAGACTTTAGGGAGTTCAGGATATCGCCAAAGGGCGAGTGCTGAAAGACGTCCGCGGTGGTGAACTCCATGATCGGAGCCCAATCGGGTTCGATCGGAAGGGGTGCGGAAGATTCGGAGTCCGGGGCGGAGTCCGGCACCTTGGGGTCACGGGCCTTGTAAAGGACTAGACTGGTATTCGGCTCTATCATCGTAGAGATCGCGTCTCCTGGGGCGGCGTCCAACCGTACGTCCCTGGTTAGCGCGGTCGGCTCCGAACTAACGGTCGGAGCAGACTCCTGAGCGGCACTCCGAGCGCTGTCCGGCGGCAGAGCTAGATCATGCCTATCGAGACAGTGCGGCGCGCTCGGCCGTGGCTGGAATCCGTCGAAGATCAAGTCCCCGCGAATGTCGGCCGTGTAGTTTAAGCTTCCAAATCTGACCTGATGGCCAGGGGCGTAGCTTTCGATCTGCTCCAAATGGCCAAACGAGTTGGCCCGCAGTGCAAAGCCGCCGAATACGAAGATCTGTCCGGGGAGAAAAGTCTCGCCCTGGACCGCGTCGTGGTCGATGATCGAAGAAGCCATCGGGCCTAAAGGCGACGACACAGAGGAACTCTCAATGAAAGCACCAATGTCGGTGTCAAAACCGGCGGATCTCGGGTAGGGAGTCCCGAACTGTGCGTCTAGGCGGATGGTAACAGGAGATGAGGGACACGATGTTTTTACCCAGGTTCGGGCCCTCTCGGTGGAGGTAAAACCCTACTCCTGCTTGATTAATATTGATGGTATGGGTTTTACAAGAGTTGATCTACCACGAGATCAGAGAGGCTAAACCCTAGAAGCTAGCCTATGGTATGATTGTTGTTCGTCCTACGGACTAAAACTCTCCGGTTTATATAGACACCGGAGAGGGCTAGAGTTACACAGAGTCGGTTACAATGGGAGGAGATCTTCATATCGTATCGCCAAGCTTGCCTTCCACACCAAGGAAAGTCTCTATCCGGACACAGAACGGAGTCTTCAATCTTATATCTTCATAGTCCGGGAGTCCGGCCAAAGGTCATAGTCCGGCCAAAGGTCATAGTCCGGCCATCCGGACACCCCCTAATCCAGGACTCCCTCAGGGACCTTTAGTCCCCACTCTTTAGTACCGGTTGACGAACCGACACTAAAGCCCGTCACGAACCGGCACTAAAGGCCGGTTCTGTACTAGTGTCATCCTCATTGTGTGGTCTACTTGGAAACACCCCAATGCTTGCATCGTCGATGAGGAGCGCCCCTCTACCGCCAGGCTCGTCCAAAACATCAGGGATGAAGCGCGCCAATGGGCTCGTGCAGGAGCCATAGGGTGAGACATGTTAATTCTTGTAAAAAAATTCAGTTTTGGTTGGAACATGCCCTACTTATTTTTCCCAACACGTTGGTTCCCGGAGCTGGCTGCCTCGCGTGCAGGCAGATGGGCGCGCACGATTAGAGAAAGTATAGACGAGGACTTTGCGCCCGCTTGCAGCCCGCCGCGAGCGATAGAGCCGGCGCTGTCGATCCACTCTCGATCCCTTGCATCTTCCTCGCCTCCCGCACTTCTGGTTCCTCCTTCGCGCGCGAAATCAGCGCTTCCCTCGCTCCAAATCACCTCCTGTGCGCCAAATGGAAGCCAGCAAAGCTTCCCAAATCGCCACCTCTCCCCAACCCTAGAACAGCCGCCGGAGCCACATCAAGGATATGGGTCAGCAGTCCAAACGGACTCGCGCGCCGGCACCTCTCGAGGCCCCTCCGTCGGCGCCTCTACTCGTGCCACCGCCGGCGCATCTGCTGGTCCACGAAATTTTTACTCTTTGATATATGGAGCTGCTGTTCTTTTGTATATGGAGCTGCTGTTCTTCTGTATTACAAACTATGAAGTGAACTCGGGACTTCAACAAAGGAAAAATGCCAGGATTTTTTTACTTTGTTGGGATTTTAGTTTTCTCGTTTTAGTCATAAAGGAAAACTCTGTTGGGATTTTAGTTTGCCCTAAAAAAAATTAGGACAGTTAAACTAGCGGGCATCTTAGGCTAGTACAGATTTGCATAAACTTCATGACCATAAATTCTCTGGAATGCATAACTTAGTACAGATTTCAGTTATTACAAATAGATATTATTCAGATTTTACAAATTTTTGACTATATAGTATATACTCGCCTGTAGTTTTGACACTTATGATGCTTTATGACATATGTTTGTTGCCTAAATTTCAGCATGTCTTTCGATATCCTAATGGCATGGATGGCGTGTAATACGTATGCTCTTTGAAATGGCCACAAAGATGGGACGAGACTTGATTGTTCCCTTTCCATGCTCCCATCCGTGCTCCCACCTCATCCAACGGCTGTCTTTTTTCTTTTTTTCTTTCTAATCTAATCATCTCCCTCCTGATTTTAAGGGGGTGGGGCCGGACCTTATTTTGTTCCAATCAAATCAAGACACGTATGCGGGAGCACGGATGGACACACGGGAGGGGAGCAGGCAAGTCTCATCCACAAAGATGCGGTTTACTGTAGATCACAGCAGATCATATGCACTTTCAAGCATTAATTACATCATATTCAATGGAGCCCACCTAATAGCCAGCCAAAACGCCATACTACTATATGAGGGAAGGCTGTAAGGTGACGTGGCATTGCTATATAGCCAGCAGTCGGCTGTGCTATTAGCTTTGCTCTTAGTCGTGTCACGCTGCCAAAAAAAGAAGCTCTAGCTAGCAAAGCATGCAATGGCTACGTACGCTGCCGATGCTTCGTTCCATCGTGTCCCCTCCCCAACTGAAACTACTACTAGCTAGGTCAATGTAACTGCACCACCGCACAGGCACAGGGTCACAGACTCGGGGACTCAGAGGCCCCGCTAGCTAGCTCCCGCTCGACTTGGTCTCTCAGCTACAGTGCGTGCGTAGTCACCGTTCTGTCTATTCACCGCCATCGCGGTTTCCATCGGCTGCTCGCTCAAAATACCTACTGCTTGTTGAGTGCTCAGCGTACGACATTTCTGTTAAAATAGACCGAGGTACGCGTTCGGCCCAGTGAGAAATAAGCAATCCTAGCACGATGATAACATTGAGATTCGTTGCGGTGGGGGCAGAGGTGGTGTGGGTTTGTGACCCAGGATACTCGACGGGATTGACCACAGTGATGGCGACAAGGCATGCGATAAGCATAAGACATGCCTTTTGACAGACCGGGCAGTGATGATCAGACATCTGATGAGACAACTGCGAATTTAAGGGGGTGTTTGGTTCAGAAGTCCTAGGACTTTTTCTAGTCCCAGGACTAATCAAAAAAGACTCTTCAGTAGAGTCTTTTTCTAGTCCTTGTAGAAAAAGTCCCTCCCGTTTGTTTTCTAGGAACTTTTTAGGGACTTTTTCTAGTCTCTGTGAACCAAACACCACCTAACTCGACATGATTATAAGGCAACGGTAAAATTCTGTCAAGTTTGAGACAACCAATCAAGAAAGATCAATGATGTCCCTTGTGGATAACCAGCCAACATCGGCGGACGAGCGGTGATTCATTCTCTTGAAGGTGTTGTGTTGGAACGTTGCGTTCTTTGTGTGTTATATGTCGTCGTAGGTTTGGAGATGTGATTTGTGCATGCTGTCAGGAGGTTTGTTCTAGGTGTGTGACTTTGAGATTTTTTTTATATTTCCACTTCATAAGATGATTTCATCAGCACTTAATGCAGGGGCCGAGGGTTCCCTTTTTCAAAAGAAGAAGCAGAAAGAGTGGTAATGTTGACTTCAAATAACTCTTATATGTGTCGTTCAATACTTGAGTTGTTCAGTTTACACAGATCAAGGAAGAGCTTGCCAGTCACGATGACTCACTGATCTATGTGTGATCGTGTTGAGGGATACTTTGGTCTCCTCATATTTTTCCACGGGACTTTTGGAGATTAGGATCCTATATGATCAAAGTGGAGATTAGAGAGTGTTAGGAATTCATTATATTCAATTGATTGGATAATCATTTTTTTTGTAACTAACACATGGTTGGTATATGCTAATCCGTGCATCCCTCTCTCCTGTCTGTTATAATCGCCGCATCTTTTCGGATGCATCCCCTAGGGGGTATATATTGTAGCACATCACTCATCAGTAGTAGACATACAATTGTTATTCGTTACACTTGGTTCTTCATAATTTTCATCTTAATCCCCCACACCAAACTATCCGCCGTAACCTATTTGCTCGTATATATGGCATTATTGAGTATGTTTGCATCTCTCATCTTATGGGAACCTCTTTTTTGCCAGGCCTACAAGTCGGCCCAATTTTCGATTAATTTTACACCCCCACTCTTCCTACCATTTCAATTTCTTTTCTCGACACACGGTGTGTGCAGCAAAACTACCGATAGAGAGCCTGGAGCAACTTTAACAGAGTTGCCATATATGCCCAATCACCATAGTAACCATTATTAGTGATTTTGGCTATAAAAATGGGGCACTCTAACAGAGCAGCCATCCTGTTAAGGTTCACTATAATTTTTGGAGCACCCTCCATATTTGGCCACTCAGTCGCCATATATGGAGTCTTGGGGCTGCGTTTTGAAGCACTCCATATGGCAGTTATGTATAATTCTGTGTGGCGCGAAGAAAACTTCAGGTGAACCCCCACCTCATGTGGAAAAAAAAAATCTATGGAGACCAGCTCCAAACCAAGTCTTGTGCATACTAGATGCCGATGAATGACGCGTGTACATACATAGCATCTGACGCCGTCTAGCTTGGTGCCCCACAGTCGAGCGCACATCCTCCATGGGACCATGACGGCTCGCCTCATCTGAAAAATAATGAAATATGGAATGACATATACTTCAAAACTATGATGTGTAGAACATCAGACTTCAGAGTCGAGATTACAAAGATTCAATAAAATCAAAAAAATGAAAAATAGAATTCAAAAAATTCTATTTTTGGTGGCAAACATTAAGGAATGTTTCGAGTGCTTGCAAATTTTCATCGTGGAATCACATTCATGAAAGTTGTGGCAAAAAAAAATCAGCGCTCCAAAATGCTTTCAAAAGTAATATCTTTGGAGCATTGATTTTTTTTATTTTTTTGCCATGACTTCCATGATGAAACTTTCAAGCACTCGAAACATTTTGTAATGTTTGCCACAAAAAAACAGATTTAAAAAAAATAATGTTTCAATCTTTTTTATTTTACTGCTCTACCTGGATCATTTGAGTCCAGGCAAAGAAACTCCATGTCCAATTGCAGACATCTATATTCAATGAAAAAATCTCAATTTTTTCCACAAAATATGTATTTTAGACTAAAAAGTAACACATTGTGCATTACTAATCTGTTGACATCGTCTACAAATAGCTTATGGACACATCACCCATTCACACTTGATCATGTCAATCGTCCCATACCTATACAACTCCACTCCCCCTGCACCAGCAAAGTTAGAATCATCAGGTTGTCTCAATTTTCAACGGTAAAGTTATGATCTCCACCTTCACTTTGCTCCCAAGATAACTTTCAATTTTTGAAGGTGAAATGCCAACCCGGTGCAGTGGCATGGTGCAATGGTCATCATGTGTGATCAATGAAATATGAATTAGCTGACCATGTTTTTTATTGAAAAAAACCTCATTTTAAATTTCGAGTTAGTATCAAGATTACCTAGTTGATACTTTGATAAAGCATTATGAACAAACTCATAAATGTTCTGAAAATTGAAGTAGCAGACAATGCACGGATGAGAACTAGGACGTTCTGGTTGCTCAGTATGAAGTTGATGACGCGAGATCCCCGACCACGACAATCCTCCCTGACATGCCCAACGCCTCTCGGTGGCGGACGAGAGAAGCGGCGGAGGGATCATGAGGAAGGTAGAGGCGGGAAAAACGAGGAAGGCGGAGGGGGCGGGCAAGAGGCGGCACCATCGGGACCAAGATCGGCAACAACGGCGGTAGCCACAGTAGGCGAGAGAGGCGAAGGAGATTTGGAGCCGAGTGTCATGCATCTTTGTCGCGCTGAGCAAGATGAAGAGGAGCACGCCTAGAGCCGACTCCCTCATGTGTTATGTGGCGGGGCTCGGACCACATGCTAGGGAGCTAATTTGTAGGCGAGTGACGCTGGAGGGTCAGGAGGAGTCCGGAGTGAGCGAGCGTTCGATCATAGTGTTGTCCACGTGTCGATCATCGGACCCGGGTTGCAAAAACGCTGGTTTGCAATCATATCCACACAAAAAATTCATCTCATGTGGGATGGCGAGGAGGTTGGAAAACTAAATGTCTCATTGATGAGTGAGTCCCACGATTACAGAGGCACCAAATATGAGGTGTCTTAATTTGCGGGTCGTTTGTCCAATCTCCATATCCATATATAGTGCATTTCATATGGCCGATCACAGATACGATGACTCAAGGTCGCTCTTAGTTGACTTGAACCGTCGAATGTCTCAGGCTGGTTGTAATGGCAAGTAGAAGTATCATATAGTAGTATCATGTATATGATACTAGTGTATGATACTACATTCGTAGTGCATAGTAATAGATGACTTCATTTATTAGCATGCATGAAACATAATATCACAACATTTACTATGATACGGTATCAACAGTGGGAGTAAGTTTAGCAGTAACATCGAGTCCATCTCAGTAAATTTGCTTGTGTGGCAGTGAGTTAATGAGAAGAGAGATAGTTATAGTAACTTATCTAGTTACTGTAACATCACATGTCCCAATGCAATATGAGTCTATAACCTAATAAATAAACTTTGCATGTTACTACACTTATCCTCCGTTTCTTTTTAGTCTGCATATAAGGTTTGGTCAAAGTCAAGCTTTTCATAGTTTGACTAACTTTATATTAAAAAATATCAACATTCACAACATGAAATCAACATTTTCAGATGACCATGAAATGTATTTTCATATTATATAGTTTAAGTATTGTAGATGTTTATATTTTTTAATAGAAATTTGGTCAATTTTTGTGTAGTTTGACTTTGACCAAAACTTATACGCGGAGTAAAAAGAAACAGAGGGAGTATTACTACCCACTATGAAGATAGTAACATAGTCTAGGGATATGTGTATGTTACTAGTGTATGTTACTACCCATTGTGGCTAGGGATATGTGATATAATACTCAACCCTCTTTTTTTTTATTTAATTCTATGCCACCTCATCAAATTTGTCTAGTTAGCATGCATGATACTACATATGATACTTCCATTACGACCAGCCTCATGCTCATATATGCTCGAGTCCTGTACTGTTGATTAACAACTCGAAAATTGCAATGTGATCCATCAGACATTTTTCCGTGGTACCCGCGTGCCCTGGTCGTGCATTTGGTGATGGATCGTACGCGACAGTGAGAGCTACCGATAATATGCAAGCGCTCCCCTACCCAAACAGTTGATGTTCTGTCCCTCGCCATACATCGCTGTTTCGTTCGATGAGAATGTACAAGCTACCGAGTGTGAGTGCATGGTAGTACTTCTTCAGCTCTTCTCAACTGCTGTCTGACGATCGAACCTAGCTTTCTCTCTCTCTCTCCACCGTCACCACGGGCGTTTGTCCCCTGCCGACCTCCGGCGAGACTCCGGCTAGTAAAAACGTCGGCTGTCAGCCGGAGCCTGGAGTAATGAATGCGCCTTGGACGCCTGGTCAACCTGCTAACTACTTTTCTCACTTGATTAGATGTACCACGCACGCACCAGAAGGCTGAAGGCCGGCCGCCATTTCCTCGTCGTTTCAATCGCCTCTTTTCCCCAGCGACCCTCCGGAAACGAAACAACAAAGTGATCACCAGGCTACCACCACCTCCATTCGCCCTTCTCCTTTTTGCCCCGGAAACAACTCTCCCCAATGGGATGGCTCGCCCCCGGTCTCGCTCTCGCGGCGACCGCCGTCCCGTCCCAGTAGCCCACCAGCCCTCCACGGCGGCCGCCACTCCGGCGCCTCTGGCCACCCACCCTTGCTCGCCCCGGTGCCCTCCCCATGGCCTTGCTGCGCCTGTCCTGCTGTGGGCCTTCCCGCCTTCCCCGTCCAAGGCGCCGGACCTAGATCTGGATCGGGCGCTTGCCACCCCTCCGCCTCCGCCGCCGGGCAGGCCGGCGCGGGATCCGCGGGAGGTGTCGGTCGTTCCGAAAACGCCTCCTGAGCTGCTACTCGCCGCGTCTCGCCCTGCCATTACTGCCCACGCGTCCGCCTTCAATGCCGCGTCTGGTGGGTAGGGGACGCACTTTATCTCAGGCAGCTGGGCGGATCGGGTCCGCGGCGGGGGCGGGCATGCCCACGACGCGCATTCACCGCGCATGGTGGCCGCGGGGCTCGAGAGGAAGGGCGCAGGCGGATGGGTGACCGTCGCGTCCCGTCGGCCGCGCCGCCCGGAGTTCCCTGCTGCGCCATTGATGCTGCGCCAACCCGTCCCTGACTGGATTAAAGGCTTGTGCTTTCGCTGCCTCTTACCTCGCCATCGACAAGCGGGCTGCCGCAACCAAATTACTTGTCGCCGCTGCTTCCAGCCTGGTCACCGCGCGAGGAGCTGCTCCAACAAACCTGCCCCGCACCTCCGGCCAGGCAACTCGGGTGCGCGACCCTGCCGCCCCCGTCCTGCACCTGTGGCACCCGCGGCGCCGGCCCGCACTCCTTCGTCCTCGCCTTCGCCCCTCGCGTCCCAGCCCCTTCGCCAAGTTCCGCCCCGCCCCATGGCATGGACTGGCGACCACTCGCAGCGGCCGGCTGAGGTCTTCACTGTGATTCATGCGACGCCGGCCATGCATCAGGAGGCTGTGCTCCTCGGCTCCAACGCCGTCGTTGCATGGCTCGACCGCGACATCAGGGCCAGTCCGCAAGACATCGCCGCCGCCATCGTCCAGGAGATGGGCATGTTAGCGGAGGACGTCTCCGTCGTCAGACACTTCCCCGAGGCCTACCTGGTGCGGTTCTCCCACCAGCATCACTGTGCGGACGCGGCCGGGCGCCGTGACCTGAAGTTCCGCGACACTAGGCTGCAGATGCGCTCTTGGCGCCTCGAGGCGCACTCGAAGAACGTGGACCTCGTCCACCACGTCCGGCTCTGTCTGGACGGACTCCCGCTGCAGGCGTGGGATGAGTTCGCCGTAGCACAGGCCATCGGCCCCGGATGCTCCATCGACTAAATTGAAGCTGCGTCCAAGCTCAAGACTGACATCGAGGTGCTTGGGGTGTGGGCGTGGACGGCGTCACCGGCAAACGTCCCGCGAGTAAACTGGGTGACTCTGCCAGCGCGCGCTGGTGGTCAGTCGGCCTTTGGTCGACGCGGACTGGAGCGGCGGGTAATCATCCATCTCTCCATCCATGAAGACCCCACGCAGGGCCCAAGGATTGTATCCAAGGGGTACACTTTCCAGAAGGGTGTCGTTGACGGCGAGAGGCAGGCCCGCGATCCACACGAGCGTATCTCTCACCCCGTTGACAACAACAGGCGCGACAGAGACGACGACCCAGGGCGTGGACGGGATGACAGGGACCGACGCGGAAGAGACAACCCGCGGCACCGGGAGGGCTGGGGAGACCGCTTCCGACGCAGTCTCTCCCGTCAGCCGAGGGATGCATCACACGACCAGGGACGCGCTGATGGGCGCGATGGCCGCAGGGACGCTGGCGGCCGTGATGGTCGTCGCCGCTCGGCCGAGCCGGCTGGGCTGGCCACGGCGACAGCGGTTCTTCTCGGCTCCGGCTCTGCAAGCGGGGAGGAGGCCCGTGTCCTCGAGTCGCTGCCGGTGCAGGCCCCGCCGTTGGCTTCTAGGCGTGGCCGCAGCCCGGCGTGCCACCCCTCGCCTCGCTCTGCTCGCCAGCGCTCTCAGGAAAGCCTCACGCCGCCAGTTTCGCCTCCTCTGTCTCCCACAACTGTGCTACCTCCATCGCCACGTTCCAACAGAGGTGAGGCCCGGCCTTCTCCGCCATCGCTGGTTGCCCCAAGCCAGGAGCTGCTCCACCTCTGCTCACCACTCAGGCTCCAGGCGCCTCTGACCTCGCCGGCCAAGCCGCCGGGTTTTGAAGCCTCACCAACGCCACCTTTGGTCTCCAGCGGGCCTCTACGACGCACGTCATCGCCGCGACGGCTGTGTGGGCCTGCTACTGCAGGTGCCGTGGGCTTACAATGCCTCGCACCGCTCTTCGAGGATCGCCAGGATGCAATCTTGCCATCACCTACTTCAACTCCACCTAAGGCACCGGCTGCTCGTCGGAAAACCCTGGCTGGGGTCACCATTTCCAAGTCTGGTGGCTTATTCTCAATCCACAAGACACGCTCTTTAGGGTGTGCCAAGGCAGCGCCGGCTGCCAAGGCGGCAGAGCTGCTCCTATGCCGCAGCTTGGGTATTGTCAAAGATGGTGAAGATGTCACTGTAGCTGCACTCGAGGCCTTCGCGGACCGCTTCAAGGAGCAGTTGCCACCTGATGTGATTGCTGCTATGCGCGGATTGTTCAAGCTTGATGATGGAGATGCAACAGATGTCGAGGAGGCACTCATTGCGCATGGAGGAGGAGGCGCCCTCGACCTGGAGAGGACTGATGAGGGCGCCGCTGTCCAGCAGGCATCCTTTTGAGCTGATGCTCCATGCTTTGGGTTCCCAGGTTTCCCAATGATAGTACAACCTTTTCAAACTTCAGGGGGCTGGTCTCTCCTCAAGAGCGATGAGCTGAATACTACGTGGTTGATGTGTGTTGGCCTGCGGCCATGTATCAGGTGTGATGTTAGTGTTGTTGCTGATGGAAGACTAGACTCTGTTAGGAAGTGCACTGTCTCCTGTGAGAATGCCACTTTGTGTGTTTGGTTAGGTCTATGTGTGCTTTGTACGTGTGCCCAGTATCGTACAATTCTGGGTAAAGTGACTGTTGCTTCGTTTGCCTATGTTAGAAGATTGTGCTCCAGGGTGCTTCTTGTTATATTATGTTAGAGCAACAAATCAACTTCCTGAGCTGGAATGTCAGGGGTCTCAACTGCCCAAACCGCCGCGCGGCGGTCCATGCTACAATTGCCTCTTCGTCTTGCCATGTAGTGTGTCTTCAGGAGACAAAACTCAACAATGTTGATCAGTTCACGGCTGCCTTCTTGGGTGGACATAGGCTCCATAGTTTTGCGCAGCGCCCGGCAACTGGTATAAGGGGAGGCATCCTACTTCTATGGGATGATATATTAGTTGAAGCATCCAACGTCACCAACACTGCGTATTGCTTGTCCGCCATGATCCGTGTAAGAGCGACCGACGTGGTCTTCAAGTTCACATCTGTCTACGGCCCCACCGACCCCTCTTGCAAAGACGTGTTCTTTGCCGAGCTCCTCAGCCAGAAGCCGCCTTTGGGGGTGGCTTGGCTTGCCTCCGGAGACTTTAATCAAATTTATCGGGCGAGAGACAAGAACAAGAGAAATGTTCACCATGGCAGGATCAACCGTTTTCGGGCCACGCTCCATAGTTGCGAGCTCAAAGAAATCCATCTCCAAAATCGAAGGTTCACTTGGAGCAACGAGAGGGAAAACCCAACGCTATGCAAGCTTGACTCTTTTTTCTGCAATGCCGAGTGGGATACAACCTTCAACACGCATATCCTCCATGCACTTTCATCATCCCTCTCCGATCATTGTCCGCTTTTGCTTGCCGATGACAAGGGCCCGCGGAGGCCACAAACTTTTAAATTTGAAAACTTTTGGGCATCCATGCCCGGCTTCAACGAGGTGGTCCAAATGGCGTGGAACGAACGGGTTGACCATACCGATCCCTATCAAATCATCTTCCACAAGCTCAAAAAGACGGCGATCCGCCTCTCCGAATGGAGTAGGGGCCTTTTCTCCAAGGCTAAAATCCATCTCCAATCCGCTCTTTTGGTGATTCTTCGCCTCGACATCGCCCAAGAGGATAGGCCTCTCTCGCCCGAGGAGCGTGACCTACGGGCTAGGCTTAAGAGAAGGGTCATTGCTTTGGCCGTGATCGAGAGATCGCGCAAGAAACAATGTGCGCGAATCTCCAACCTCAAAGAAGGTGACACCAATACTAAATTCTTCCACCGCCGGGTTAATGCTAGGAGGAGAAAAAAAATCATATCCATCGAATCAAGAACGAGCATGGTTGGTTCACCGAGCATGAAGCCAAAGAGAAATTAATCCAAGACCACTTCTCCCATGTTATGAAGAAAGGGGCGAAAAGTTCAAAAGATTTCAATTGGGAGGAGCTCAATATGGAACGCCTTGACATGCATGGCCTTGACTCTCCAATGACCGAAATGGAGGTTCTTCAAGCAATCAACGACATGCCAAATGACAAGGCCCGGGGTCTGGATGGATTCACGGGCCTATTCTTCAAAAAGTGTTGGGGCACTGTCAAGCACGACCTCATGAGGGCCATTGCTCGTTTCGACTCCCTCCAGACTTCGAACCTCCACTGGCTCAACTCTGCGAATGTGGTGCTCTTGCCAAAAAAGGATGGGGCAGAGGGGATTGCGGACTATAGGCCTATTAGTTTTATCCATGCGATCGCCAAGATTATTGCAAAGGTGCTCTCCACTCGGCTCACTCCGCACATGACGGCCCTCATCTCCAATGCCCAAAGCGCCTTCATCAAAACGAGAAGTATTCATGATAACTTCATGTATGTTTGCAATCTTGCACGACGCCTGCACAAGAGCAAGACCCCATCCCTCCTTTTCAAATTAGATATTCGCAAGGCATTCGACTCGGTCAAATGGGAATATATACTGGACCTTCTCCAACGGCGAGGTTTCCCAAGCAAGTTTAGGGATTGGATCATGGCGCTTCTTAGTTCTTCATCATCGAGGATTATCCTCAATGGCATTGCCGGCAACCCAATCAAGCATGGTCGTGGTTTCCGGCAAGGGGACCCCATCTCCCCGCTTCTGTTCGTCATCGCCATTGACCCGCTCCAAAGAATCCTTGATGTGGCTACGTGAAAGGGGCTCCTCCACAAAATTCGGGGTAGGGGTGCCATGATGCGAACCTCCCTTTATGCGGATGATGCAGCCATCTTCCTGGCTCCGATCAAAAAGGATGTTGACAATCTTGCTAATATTTTGAGAGGATTTGGCGAGGTCACGGGACTTTGCACCAACTTTCATAAGAGTTCGATGGTGCCCATTCGTTGCAATAATCTTGACTTGGATCATATCACTCAAAATCTGCCGGCAACTAGGGCTTCTTTCCCCTTGAGGTACTTGGGGCTCCCCCTCTCTGTTTGGAAGCTAAGATTAGTGGATCTTCAATTTCTTGTGGACAAGGTTGCATCCAAGTTGACAACGTATGAGGGCCAAAACATCACCACCATTGGGCGCACGGCCCTTGTCAAGTCTGTTCTCACTTCCCAAGTGATCTACTTCATCACACCGTTGATCATCCCACCAAGTATCCTCTTCAAAGTCAACCAGCTCGAGAGAGCTTTCCTATGGTCCGGCTCGGACAAGACGACGGGGGCGAAATGCAAGGTGAATTGGGAAATTGTCTATAGGCCAGTTGAGTATGGGGGGCTTGGGGTACTCAACATGGAAAAGTTCGCGCGTGCTCTGCGGCTGCGGTGGCCTTGGTATGAATGGAAGGAGCCCACCAAGTTGTGGGTGGGGATGGGCAACCCGTGCAATGAGGAGGACCTTAACTTTTTCTATGCGTCTACCACTATCACCGTGGGCAATGGTGCGAAGACACCTTTTTGGGAATCACCTTGGCTTCTTGGGCGCAAGCCGAAGAACATTGCGCCACTAATATTCGAAGTCTCCTCGCCAAAGAAGTGGAAAGTGCGCGAGGCCATCAAGCACAACGCGTGGATGCTCAAGATCAAGCCTCCAACCATTATTTCCGTTGAGTTCATCACACAATTTTTCACCCTTTGGATGCTATTGGATGAGGTGCATCTTGATGCCCTCGCCGAGGACGACATTTTATGGAAACACACGACTAGTGGGCACTACTCGGCGGCCTCGGCATATAAGGCGCAATTCATAGGGATGGTGTTTTCACCCATGGACCAAATGGTTTGGAAGGTCTGGGGTCCCCCCAAAGTAAAGTTCTTTGCTTGGTTGGCACTTCAAGATAGAATTTGGACCACAGACAGATTAGCCAAGAGAGGATGGCCAAATTGTGGTTTGTGTCCACTTTGCAAGAGGGTGCAAGAAAGCGGGTCACACATATTCTTCAAGTGCCGCTATACTCTAAGGCTGTGGGCGTTGGTCATTGAAAAATTTCACATCTTCGGGTTGGACACCTCTTCATGGCGCTTGTTGGACTCCGTGAACGCTTGGTGGACAAGCACTTGTGACGCCGGCACGCCAAACCGTCAAGCCAAAGCCTCCCTCACCATGCTTGTGACATGGACAATTTGAAATGAGCGAAATGCAAGAGTGTTTAGGTTTAAAAGCGCTCCACCGACTATCTTGCTTAACACCATCTCGACCGAGGCCAACCTTTGGGTCACCGCCGGTGCAAAAAAATTAGGGTCTTTCATATCGCGAGAGTAATAACCCATGTGGTGTCGTGGGTGATTTGTAACAAACTCTATTCTCTCTTATTTAATGGATGAGGCAAAGCTTTTGCCTCCGTTTCAAAAAAAAAAAACTCTCCCCAATGGCTGTGTGAACAACTCTCCCGTCATGATTTCCTCAAGCGACCCGTCTCTCTTTTTTCCGGCGCGTTTTTGCTGGGCCAGACGTCTGTTGCCATTACGATCCACGGGCATTAGTTTGCACACCCAACGCTTTGTCTTGCACTTGCTTTGCTGCATCTCATAGCTGAAACCATCCATCAGACACTTTTCCATTGTGGTACGTGTGTGCCTCGGTCGTGCATTTGGTCATGGCTTCATCGACAGAGCGGTACGTGCGCCAGTCGAACATCTGTACCCGCCGTTCGTACCGACGGCGACAGGGACGGCACAGCCACCAGCAGTCCAAAAGAGCCAGTGCCGTCATATGTAAATATTCACGCGTTGCCGATGGAAGAAACAGGTGCACTATGTACTCTCGAACCAAATTCTTTTTTACATGCATGCATGCATACACCGTCGTGTCTCTATCCTGTCTGAGACAACTTTCACGAGGCAAATTGTGCACCAACAACAGCTTACTATGAGTAATTCAACTCATTATTCGATAAAGAGAAGCGGATTCGGAAGCTGCATCTCAAAATCTTCGTATCATATGAGTTACTGGCTTCCCTTAATTGCCTAGCCCAAATGATTGCTTCCTACCAACAAAAATTGCAGTGCAAACAAATGATTGCTGCCTGGAAGCACAAGGAAACAGAAGCGAGGAAGAGGTAGAGGAAACCCAGAGCGTCGAGAGCACCAAGAAATGCTGTGTGAAAACCATGGAAAATGGACTCCGACTCATCGAGCGTCGGCCACATTTTCTAGAACCTTTGCTTCCTCTGGTGATGAACATTCCGTTCTTCACTAGCTAGCTACGTGGAGCTTTGGCCCTGCTGGCTTTCTCTGCCAACGTTTGCTAATTAAGAGCATCCAGTGGCATTGCTTATATTTTGGCTACCAAATTCACTATAAGTTCCTCAAAGAAAAAGTCGATAAACATAAACGAAATAATATGTATGTTGTTTTCACTTCATATTCATGGCAACTGATAAGTTATCCATCAGGCATGCAGACGTGGTACGTTGTACGTGTGTTTCTCGGTCGTGCATTTGGTCATGGCTCGTACGCGGCAGACTGAGAGCTAGCTACTAGCTAGTGACCGGGGATCACGGCAGGGACGGCACGAAACCAGCACATATTTTATTACTATACAAAAAGACACATGCGATAAGCAATCCAAACTATTCAAAAAGAAAAACGGTGCCATGCCAAATTGACCTGATCGTGTCTCGGAACCTTCACATACATACAATGATACGAGTCCGAAGAAACAGGTGTACTATTGGTCTTGCAAATTGCAACAAATTGTCTTCGTGCCTCTGGTAACATTTCTTCCGCTACACGCATGCTGCGCACAAACCGATTTCTTGTTAGAGGCGAAGGAGTAAACACTTTACTCTTCTAACCGGACCGGTTCGGGAGATCGGCTAGGTTTTGGTTAAAGGAGTAAAATCGAAATTTTACTCCGTAGCATCTCAGGGATCGGTTAGAGTTGCACTTAATCAATCATCAACCTATCTACCTAGATGTTAAAAAAACAAAAAAAAAACTATGTACCCGATAAAGAGAACCGGCCGGATTGAATTGGTTACCTCGGAAACTGCACCTGAAATTCAAAAGCTGATGAAAAGAAGATTGTTGCGGTTTTAACTCGGCTCAGCAGCACTGTTTGTAAGTTGGGCCTGGAAGAAGGAGGCTAGCTGGCTGGCTAGGTGAACCACACAGCGAACCCAAGGAATCAAAGCACTCAGGACTGTACCTGAAAGAAGCTCTACCGAAGGCGGCAAGCAGTGGCTACGCACGCTAGCAATGCTTGGTTCCATCGTGTCCCCTCCCATGCTTGCCCAACCTAGCTAGCTATCTGCATCACCATTCGAGCAGCGACCGGTCGCCTCCTTCGATCTGGCCTTTCAGGTACAGTCCAGAGTGTGTAAATAAACAGTTTCAGTTATGTACGTAGTTTCTCGCCGTATAAAATAGTTTCAGCTTTAGGCGTACGACCAAGTTAATTCATTGTCACACTTCCACGCACGTACCTACCCTGAAGGCCGCCATTTCCATTGACATTGCATTTCCCTGCCTCCGTGGTGCTAATTAATTCTCTCACGCACGCACCTGAAGGCCGCCATATCTGTTGCATTTGTATTTCCTTGCCTCCGTGCGTCCATGCCTACCGTGCACCTACCTCCAGTCAGTCCAGTGGCTGCTCTCCTTTTTGCCTTTCAGGTACGTTTGCACCACAAGAAACGTGCCACATGCATGCATGCATGCACGCGGTGTGAAAGCGTTCGACCTAATAGTTCTTTCATTAATTAATCAAGCAACATTTCCTCACTGTTTTAGAAGATCTACTATTTTAGTTTGGCCCAGTGAATATACCTTTTCCTTGACAGAAAAGAAATTGATCTTCTCCTATCAATGGCTTACTTTTTACTCCTTTAAAGTTAGTACAAAATTGGGTCATCTGTTTTGAAACGGAGGGAGTATTATCCTTTTGCGACAAACCGATCAATGGCTTACGATATTGTCTCTCTCTATATATATAATGAGTGTTTGGCGAGACGTCTGTTCTCATTACATATCCCAACTCAACCTTGATTGAACTTCTGGGGGCACATGGAAGTGCACTCGGCAGTTGGCATATCATTGTTCGTGCTAGGTTACATCCACTACATCAGGGCTATCTCCAACGGCACTTAACAAGCGGACGCCTCCAAATGTCTGTGGACACATTCAAACGTGTATGTGGACATCCGGCTGTCCGAATGCCATCCAACGCTCTCTCAAAATCAGACCCTTCATTTCTGTCAATAGTCCCAAGACATGGCGGACACCATCCAACGTAGTCATCCGACGAAGAAGAATCCATGAAGGTGCACAAGTACTTCTCGTCCAAATTCATCGTCTTTGCTTCAAAGTAAACAGCGAGAATGTCTAAAAATTACACTATGGCATTTGACCGGCAACTTGTCGTGTAGGGTGTCCGCTATCTAGGAGTGGGGAGGCAGCTAGGTTGATCGGACGACGCCCGACAATGCCTGGCCGGCTTCAGGAGGGTATGGCGATGGTGCCGGTATCTGGGAGAGTAGATACAGAGTGGAGGAGGAGGGCCGAATTGTGAAAAAACATAGGGGCTGTTTGGTTTGTGACTAACTTTGTCGAAGGTTTCCATACCTAAGGTTAGGCAAATCTGACTAACTTAGGTGAGTGTTTGGTTCAAGACACACTTTAGTTAAGCTACACTAGGGCCCCACATGATATACTCACAAAAAGTGTGGCAAGATTCTCTTAGGTTTGCCAACTTGTGGCTCTCATTTGATAAACCAACCTTAGACAAACTTGACAAAAAAATGTGGCAAAATGTGGCAATGCAAGGCCTAAAACCAAACAACCCCATAGACTCGGAATGCGGTTCTCGATGGGGCGGAGGTGCCGGAGTCCTACGTAGCGGACGTCTAAACTCCCTTAGAGTTCCCCTAAACTTGCACTGGGGGAGAGAATTTCAGCCGTCCAAACTAGTCTGACCTAAAATAGACGTCTGTGTTGAAGGCCTAAAAGCGTCCAAACCCCGGTTTTCCGTAATTAACCGGGCAATTCTCTTCTGCTTAATTAATAGATGAGGCAAAGTTTCAAAAAAAAAACGTCCAAACCGAACATATGGAAATTTCGCAGTGTCCCATGGCCATGGCGTGCGCCTTGGAGTCTACTGTTCGCCGCTAGCTTTTGCGTGAGATGATCCGTCAGACATTTCACCCGTGGTACGTGCGCGCGCATTGGTCGTGCATTTGGTGATGTACGCTGCAGAGTGGGAGGTAGGCACTAGTGTCATCAGTCAAGTATCGGTCGTACCGACGGCGACAGGGACGGCACGGCCAGCAGCAGTCCGGAAATGCCAGTACCCTCATCTTGTCTCTGAATATTCACTGCTAGTACTGTATTGTGTCCATCCTGTCTGAGGCAAGCAGTGTCCGAAGTGATCCGTCAGACGCTGGCCCGTGGTACGTGCCCGCCTCGGTCGTGCACTTGGTCACGACTCGTACACGACAGGGCGATAGCTGCTACTAACAGTATGGTGTTGCTCCCTACCGTATACGGTGTGCAACGGCAGTCAGCTACCTGTACCTAGCCGTCCTACCAACCACGTACGACAGGGACAGCGCGAGGCCAACACGTATTATACTTGCTACTCCCTCAATTTCACAGTGTAGTGCGCCTGCGCTTCAAGAGATCCAGATTTAACCAACGAAACCGACTGCGCCCGCACTACAATGTGGAACGGAGAGAGTATAACAAAAACAGTACCGTCGAATTGATAGTGTGTCTGTGAACCTTCACGTACGTACGGAACCGAAGAAACAGGTGCACTACGTACTAGTAAGTAGTACTACCAGTTTAGCAATGTCCTCCTGCCTCTGATGATAACAGTTCTTCCAAAGAGGTTAATCAATCAATCATCAATCTATCTGCCCGATAAAGAGAACCGGGCGGCCGGATTGAAGCGGTTCGGAAGGTGTACCTGAAATTCAAAAGCTGGTGGAAAGAAACCTTCCTATCCTATCCTATCCTACTAGGACTGACTGACCGGCCGGCCTTGATTGTGCAGCCACAAATGATTGCGGTTTTGACTCAACTCAGCAGCACTGTTGGTAACTTGGACCCGGAGGAAGAAGAAGCCTAGCTATATCTGGCTAGGTGAAGCTAGCAGTAGTATAGCACACAACGAACGAACCCCAAGAAAAGAAAAGCCGTAGAAAGTGTGAAACATGGACTTGGACCCATCGAGTGCATGCAGTGCAACACTTGAACAGTTCTCTGCAGTCGTTTCTCCTCCTGAGTATAGTGTGCAGTGTATGCACTGCAGACTCATCGAGTGCAGCAGTTTCTGCAAATCCACTCGATTGCCGGCCCTGGCTGGCTGCTGAACGAGAATTGCATTGGCGCTTTCTCTGCCAACGAGGAAAGAAAACTCTTTTGCATCATCACGCATTTCACGCTCCTTTCTTCTACGAAGCGTCCGGTTTCTGGCTTGCATGTTGGTCCTGGGCCATGCATGGGTTGGTCGTTTTCTAATGGTCCGTTCGTAGTAATCGCAGCACTGTCGGACTGCACCAACAAGGCAACAACTGATCTTGTAGTGGAAACTGACGTGGATGGTCTGGAGGTGTGATTTTCCTTTGGCCAAAAAGACATTTAAAAAAATGAGACGAAAAACAGCTTCAACAGCAAACCAATAGATGATCTTGATCAATTTAATTTGGTCCTGGCCAAAAAATTGATGTCCCAGCCCAGTCCAATATTTTGGTCATATGTGCCAATCGGTTTGTGCTTTATCTATAATATAAAGCAGGGCGTATTCCCGTTGCGAGGTCGACCAAAAACAAAATCAAACCTCAAATGCCCGAAAGTGAAACTTTTTCCGGCCGACCTAGCTCATTCCACCTCGGATTGTCCGTTTTGCGCTACTAGATGTCACCGTTGCCACTCTGTTCGCTGCTCCAGCTGCTCCGCCACCCCGCCGTCCATTCCAGCCAGTTGAGATGACCGCCGCAATCCCCGCGACCGCTGTAGAAGCTCGGGACACATCCACCCGTTGCCGCCGACTTCAGATGTTCGCCTGGCACTCCATCGGCCGCCACTAGCCACTTCACCCATCCCCGCTGGTCGAGACGACGACATGAACCCTATGGCCGCAACGGAAGTTGGGTTGCCGTTGTCGATTTTGGCCATTCCCCCGCCCCTCCGATACCTAGATGTTTGACACAAATATTTGTGATAGAAGAAGACTCTTTTCTGGTATCTGACACTTGACCCCCCCTCCCCCCGGACGGTTTAGGAGTAGCCATTAATCGATGGATCAACATATTAATAGGATTAATGGTCGACCATTAATCGATAGATTAAATAAAAACCCGCCAATATACTCCCTCCATTCCAGAATATAAGTTGAATGGATTTTCGTGCAGGTCGAACTTTTGTATGTTTGACCAAGATTATAGAAACAAAATATCAACATATACGATAAAGAATAAATAAAAACTGAAAAATACTTTTCTTGATGGATCTAATGATACAATTTTCATACTGTAGATGTTGATATTTTTTCTAAAAACTTGGTCAAACATACACATGCTGACTTTTTAAACTAATACACCTTATATTTTGGAAAGAAGGGAGTATATCTAATATTTAATGTATTATACCTTACTTTCATGCTCCTAGCTATGTAAATACCAAAATATCCTAGTGTCGGCGTACAAAAAAATAGAAAGGAGCCAAAATTGATAATTCGGATGCATCCAAACCTTGAAAATCTATAATTAAACATTTAAATTTGTCCACATACTCCCCGTCCCAACTTATTTGTCACAAAAATGGATGTATCTATATGTATTTCTAGTTCTACATACATCCATTTCCGTGACAAGTAATTTGGGATGGAGGTAGTACTTTCCAACACATTATGCTACAAATAACAACCCAAACCAACAGTTCCATTCACTAATCTACAATTTTGTAATATGTAGTCTACTAATATTAATCTACTAATCTATAAATGTTGGACTCTCCACTGATAGAGGTGACGGTAGTACCTTGCTCGCTGGTGATGCCATGAAGGAAGAGGTTGAGGAGCATCCGTCGGGAGGGGTTGGGAGCAGCTGACAAGTCGAGGCGATGGGGAGAGGCCCACGGGAGAGGATGGGAAGTAGCCAATGAGAGGGGATGAGGTTCAGGCAGGCGACCGGAGCCGTCGAGTTGCTGGAGCTTCGAGGTGTTGGCTAGTCGCCACCCAGATTGGGAGGGGACGAAAGGATTAGGAGGGCGCAAGAGGAGGGCCAAACCCTAGTAATTGAGGTGTGGGACGGGGATGAAAGGGGTTATGCGCCAAAAGTTTGAGCTTTGTTTGAGCCAATAAAGATTATCCTGTCTGACAACACCAATTAATCGGTTGACATGCCAGTCAATGCGATGATTATGTGCTATTTGAGTCGGCCACGTTATGGGTTAACTGACTTGTTAACGGGTTAATCAGCCGAAATTTTAAACAGTGCTTGCATCAAGCAACATCCCTTTTTGCTTGCATATTGCACCTCCAACGGACTGCACTAACAACTAATCTGGTTAGTGGACATTGACGTGTACGGTGTGTACGTGTGTTCATTGTCAGCGCGCGTAGTGGAAGCACCATACACACGAACGCCCTGGTACTAGCTCAGAGCCTTCATGCTGGATTAAAAATGGCTGACACCTAACACCATACACACGGACATTCAGATGCACGACTGACCGCCACAGTAACGGTAGATTTCCAAAAGGAATCTACCACTGCTAGTACTACTGTCACTCACTCACATGATCCGATCCCAAAGCAACCACATGGCCGGAGGCGAGGGTGCGCCCTGCCGGCCACGCCACGCACCGCACCGCACAAAACGCCCACGAACTCCTCGCCGAGCCGCCCCGGCAACTCCCTCGCACCGCACGTCCCTGTTCCCTCCGTCGCGCCTCCGCCACCGTCCGGCCACCACAAGCTCCACCGGAAAAACTCACTCCTTTGTTTTCCCAACCCCTTTCCGGTTTTCCACGCGTCCCCCCTTTTCGCGCCCCGCCCGGCCTCCCCCCTTTCCAGCCAGTTTAAAAGCCACCCGCCCACGCACCAGACCTCACCACCCTCCCCGTCGCCGCACAGAGCACGGCACGCACGCACGCACGCTCCCCTCAGCTCACGCTCTCGCAGCTCGCAGCTCGCCACACCATGCAGATCCTCCGGCTCCTTGCGGCGCGGCGCAGTGCCGCGTCGGCCGTGGCTGCGTCCGAGCGCCGGGACGGCGAGGGCGAGGACGAGGGGCCCTTCTTCGACCTCGACTTCGCCTCCTGCTCGCTCCGCGACTCCTCCTTCAGCTCCAGCTCCGGTGCGCTCTCGGGCTCCGACTCCGACTCCGACGAGGAGCTCGACTTCGTCATCTCACTTCAAAGGAGCCGCTCCGCCTCGGAGCCGCATTCCAAGGCCAAGCCCGCCGGCCGCAAGCGCGGCATCGGCGGCCTGCGCACGCTCAGCTTCGGCGCCAGGAAGGCCGCGCCGCTCTACGGCGTCGGCCGCCGCAGCTTCGCCCGCAGCAGCTCCGCCAGCGCGCGCTCGCTCCGGCTCTTCATGGCGACGCCCCACCCCGAGGAGGACGAGCACGAGCGCGCGTCGGAGCCCGCCGGCAGCAGGCGCGCGCCGTCCCGGGACGTGATCAGGAGGTACCTGGCCAAGATCTCGCGGCGGCTCCGCACGGCCGCGAGCCCCCGCGCCGAGGCCAGAGGCCTCCGTCGCCTGCGCAAGTGCCGGTCGGCGTCCTCGGCTGTGGCCAGCTCCGCGCCGCGCCGCGACGACGACTCGGCCGTCGAGAAGCAGGACGGCATCGCCGGCGCCATCGCACACTGCAAGGAGTCCATCCACCGGGCCTCCATGTCCGACTGCGAGTTGCCGCTGCTACGGTCTCGGAGCGACCCGGGGAAATGCGACGCCGCGTAGCTCGTCCCCGTCGCCGAGCGTGGAAGCTTCTCGCTGAACTTCATTCAGCGAAGATGAAACAGAGTAGAAGCAGAGCGTCAAAGTGGCAAGAAAATCTTTGCGTGTTTGTTTATGTGTGTTGTGTGTGCTTCAAGATCCGTCCTAGAGTTTGTAGTTTATTATAAGGATTTTGGTTAGGTGTAAGCGTGGGAAAAAGAGCTCTTTTTAGGCTCCTTTAACCCCCAATCACAGCCCATCTCATGGTCTCATTCATGCATGTAGATGAACGTGGATTGTAGCTGTTGCGTTGCGTCCCTCCTTTGCTGTCTCTTTTCCTCCTCATTTCCCCTCAACTTTGTGTGCTTGCTTTGTAGAAGTACTCGTGTGTACATGTGAAATGTAAGTTGCAACATGTCGTACTACATTACTTATTAGCATTTGACAAACTACTGGCTTCAAAAATTATTTTGTCCTATGTACATTCTGCCAAACCTTGCACAACGCATGTCATTTTTTCTTCTCTTGAACGACCAGTATGGGGTAGACGTTGATTAGCCACATCTCACGGCTTTGTGCATCTCCCTGGGCAATGCAAAGGTGACGAGCCGTACGTTATGGATGGTGGGGAAAAGCTCGGGCTGGCCAGCGTGGGGGCCTTTCAAGGCGTCGAAGCGCAACGACGCCATGATGGTGACGACAGGGACGGACTGAGAGAAAAGCCCGTGCTCGTACGACGCGGGTCCGTCCGCCCGCCGGCGAGGCGAGAGCAGAAGACAGGGAGATCCACGCCGGATTCCGCGAGCCAGCGGCACGGCCTCGGGCGCCGCGCGCCCCGCCATTTCTTTCGGCTCGCCGGCAGCCTTTGCTTTCCGCCTGCATGCATGCATGGCATGCTCTCCGTGACTTGCGTCTCTCCTCTCTCTCTCTCTCTCTCTCTCTCTCTCTCACGGGGACGGCGGCATGTGAGGTGAGGTCCCTTTCGTGCCGTTTACCTTCCCCTGTCGTCTCGTCTCTTCCCACGCAAAAGACCAAAAAGTTGCAGCGCCATGCCATGCCATGCGGCGACCGAAGCTTTGACGACGCCGACGACGACGACGGAAAGACCTAGCAAAAGCTTTCGTTTCGTCTGACTGACGGACAGGCCGTTCTTTGCTGGATTCCACCGTCGCTTTGCCTCGATTGGCCTAACTCCGCCGGAAAAGCCACGGCGTAATTAGGCAGAGTCGTTAACTAAAGTGTGTCAAGCGCATGTCATGTCCCGGGCCGGCTCTCCTTGATTGCGGCTGCGGATTACCTTTTTACAGTGCGGCGCGGTGATTGTGGAATGGACCGATGCTTGTCTGCATCATGCCACTCTGCTCCCGGTGCCGGTGCTCCAGTGTGCGGCCAGTCGGGCTAGGCAGTGACAATCTGCAGCGGAGATCATTGCGGCGTCGGTATTTGCCTTCACATTTACCGAGGAGAAGACTGCAATCCTCCGCAGACCATTGTGACCGAGTGTGCGTGCAGCGACGACGATGATGATCGATGATGAAGCAGGAGTACTCCCTCACTCCGGATTTACTGTCCCCTAGTATTTCGGGGTCCAACTTTGACATTGAATCTAGTGATAAACGGAAAATTACATGTCACTAAAATCATTGTGAATATCTTCTTTATTCAAATAATATACTACTCCTTTCGTCCCAAAATAAGAACAACTCCAACGGGGCGACCCATTTCGTCCGCCGCCGTCAGTTTCGGTCGGTGCGCACACAAAAGGCGACCCAGCGCGCCGATCCAAACGGACGCGCGTCCGCTTTTCGTCCGCGGGTGACCCATTCCCGGCCCAATTTTGAGCCGTATTTGCGTCGGCGCGTACACGCGACGGACGCGCACGCGCCTACTCCTCTCGGTGGCAGCAAGCACCATTTTCCCCCATTTCCCCCAAAACCCTCCTGCCGCGCGCGCTCCCGCCCCGCACTCGCCATGGACAACGACCTCGACCTCGACGCCGCCGCTGGCCTCGCCTCCCTCTCCTAGTCCGGCATTAAGACCACCCCCTCCGGCAAAGGCAAGCCCCGTGCCCCGCGCAAACCCGCTGCCGCGGCCAAGCCGAAGAAGGCGCTGACGCCCGAACAGCGGGCGGCGGAGTCGGCCAAGAGGAAGAGCAGGAGGCACGCCGCGGACGCGAGGGGTGAAGCCGTCGCGACTGCCGCCGTCGCCGCCGCCGCGCAGCAGGAGGTCACCAACGCCCGCGTCACGGCGGTAACGAGGGAGGCGCTCTACATGCTAGGGTTAAACCCTAGCCAGCACGGCCTCGCCAACGCCGTCGTGGCCACCGCGACCAGCACCGGCTCGTCCACGTTCCCTCGGATGGTGCTGCCCGACTCTCCCTGCGCGTCGGCATGCACCCCGATACCCGGCTTCCACGTGTATCCGCAGGCCTCACGCCTCTTCGAGGAGTGCTCGCCCGACGTGAGCGTGGTGGCGCCTTCCACGCCCGCGCCCGCGCCCATCGACCTCAACGCCACACCGGTAGCCGGTGGCTCGTCATCCGGAGGCGCGAGGAAACGCGCGCGGAAGATGCTAGCCGACGTGCTACCCGACGCCCGCAACCTATTCGATGAAATGCCGGCCGCCGGCGATGAGGCCTACATGCAGAACCTCATCTTCGAGGGCGGTGCGCCGGCCGCTGGCTATGACCCCGACGAGACACAAAGCCAGGACGGCCGTGGGGTGTTCACGTCCGGCGCTGGCTATGATCAGTCGGCCTTCATGCGTGATCAGGTCGGCATGGACCTGGACGGCTTCCCCCTTGCCCACAAGTTTCCAGATAACTACGGGCAAGAGGAAGAAGACGAGTGCGACATCGAACTGGAGCCTTTGTTTGAGGACGAGCTCGCGAACCAAGCCGTCGTGACAAAGACAAAGCGCAAGAGCAAGCGCACAAAGGCATACACGGCGGCCGAGGACAAGCTTCTTTGCGAGTGTTGGAGGGACATTGGACAAGACCCCAAGACCAGCGCCGAACAAAAGCATTCAACTTTTTGGATTCGTGTCCATCGGGAGTTTCATGAGCGCAAGAAGTTTCGTCCTTACCAAATTGTGAGCATGCGTGGGTGGGTGTCCGTTTCTAAGCGATGGAGAGTGATCCAACAAGAGTGCAACAAGTTTTGTGCCACTCTTGAGATGAGCGTCAAAGCCCGCCCCGTGAGCGGCATCGGCATGCAAGACATGGTATGGTAGCAAGCCGCCCTCTTTTGTGTCATCAAGTTCATGCTTGCGTGTTCATTTGCATCCCATTTTGTGCCAACACTAGTGCAGAACCGGGCTTTAGTGCCGGTTCGACGGCCTTTAGTGCCGGTTGGCGAACCGGCACTAAAGAGTGGGGACTAAAGACCCCTCTTTAGTATCGGTTCGTCACGAACCGATGCTAAAGTGCAAACACGTGGCACGAGCCAGGCCCGTGTGCGTGTAGGACATTAGTACCGGTTGATAACACCAACCGGTACTAAATGTTTGGGTGTTTTTTTTTTAATTTTTGCTTTAATTTTGTGTTTTCAATTTGGCTTTATTTTCCATTTAATTCTTCTTTGTTTGCTGGTATTTCACGATACTACAAATTGTACACGTTATGCATATATATTAAATAGATTTTCTCGTACGTA